>NC_059209.1:46700912-47033425 GCF_020615455.1 Coregonus clupeaformis | reverse complement strand
GTACTGGGCCGTACGCACCACCCTCTGTAGTGCCTTGCGGTCAGAGGCCAAGCAGTTGCCATACCAGGCGGTGATGCAACCAGTCAGGATGCTCTCGATGGTGCAGCTGTAGAATTTTTTGAGGATCTGAGGACCCATACCAAATCTTTTAGTCTCCTGAGGGGGAATAGGCTTTGTCGTTGCCCTCTTCACGACTGTCTTGGTGTGTTTGGACCATGATAGTTCGTTGGTGATGTGGACACCAAGGGGAACTTGAAGCTCTCAACCTGTTCCACTACAGCCCCTGTCGATGAGAATGGGGCGTGCTCAGTCCTCTTTTTTTCCTGGCAGTCCACAATCATCTCCTTTGTCTTGGTCACGTTGAGGGAGAGGTTGTTGTCCTGGCACCACACGGCCAGATCTCTGACCTCCTCCCCTATAGGCTGTCTCATCGTTGTCGGTGATCAGGCCTACCACTGTTGTGTCGTCGGCAAACTTAATGATGGTGTTTGGAGTCGTGCCTGGCCATGCAGTCATGGGTGAACAGAGAGTACAGGAGGGGACCGAGCACGCACCCCTGAGGGGCCCCCGTGTTGAGGATCAGTGTGGCAGATGTGTTGTTACCTACCCTTACCACCTGGGGGCGGCCCGTCAGGAAGTCCAGGATCCAGTTGCAGAGGGAGGTGTTTAGTCCCAGGATCCTTAGCTTAGTGATGAGCTTTGAGGGCACTATGGTGTTGAATGCTGAGCTGTAGTCAATGAATAGCATTCTCACGTAGGTGTTCCTCTTGTCCAGGTGGGAAAGGGCAGTGTGGAGTGGATAGAGATTGCATCATCTGTGGATCTGTTGGGGCGGTATGCAAATTGGAGTGGGTCTAGGGTTTCTGGGATTATGCTGTTGATGTGAGCCATGACCAGTCTTTCAAAGCACTTCATGGCTACAGACGTCAGTGCCACGGGTCGGGTAGTCATTTAGGCAGGTTATCTTAGAGTTCTTGGGCACGGGGACTATGGTGGTCTGCTTGAATCATGTTGGTATTACAGACTCAGTCAGGGACATGTTGAAAATGTCAGTGAAGACACTTGCCAGTTGGTCAGCACATGCTCGGAGTACACGTCCTGGTAATCCGTCTGGCCCTGCGGCCTTGTGAATGTTGACCTGCTTAAAAGTCTTACTCACACTCGGCTACGGAGAGCGTGATCACATAGTCGTCGGAACAGCTGGTGCTCTCATGCATGCTTCAGTGTTGCTTGCCTCGGCGAGCATAGAAGTGGTTTAGCCTCGTCTGGTAGGCTTGTGTCACTGGGCAGCTGCAGCTGTGCTTCCCTTTGTAGTCTGTAATAGTTTTCAAGCCCTGCCACATCCGACGACGTCAGAGCCAGTGTAGTATGATTCAATCTTAGACCTGTATTGACTCTTTGCCTGTTTGATGGTTCGTCGGAGGTCATAGCGGGATTTCTTATAAGCGTCGGGTTAGAGTCCCGTTCCTTGAAAGCGCAGCTCTACCCTTTAGCTCAGTGCGGATGTTTCCTGTAATCCATGGCTTCTGGTTTGGGGTATGTACGCACGGTCACTGTGGGGACGACATCATCGATGCACTTATTGATGAAGCCAGTGACTGATGTGGTGTATCTCAATGCTGTCTGAAGAATCCCCGGAACATGTTCCAGTCTGTGCTAGCAAAAAACAGTCCTGTAGCTTAGCATCTGCGTCATCTGACCACTTTTTTAATGGCCGAATCACTGGTGCTTCCTGCTTCAGTTTTTGCTTATAAGCAGGAATCAGGAGGATAGAGTTATGGTCAGATTTGTCCAAATGGAGGGCGAGGGAGAGCTTTGTATGCGTCTCTGTGTGTGGAGTAAAGGTGGTCTAGAGTTTTTTCCCCTCTGGTTGCATTTAACATGCTGGTAGAAATTAGGTAGAACGGATTTAAGTTTCCCTGCATTAAAGTCCCCTGCTACTAGGAGCGCTGCACATCTGGATGAGCGTTTTCCTGTTGATTAATGGCCTTGTACAACTCATTCAGTGCAATCTTAATGCCAGCATTGGTTTGTGGTGGTAAATAGACAGCTATGAAAAATATAGATGAAAACTCTCTTGGTAAATAGTGTGGTCTGCAGCTTATCATAAGATACTCTACCTCAGGCGAGCAAAACCTTGAGACTTCCTTAGTATTTGATTTGGTGACCAGCTGTTGTTTACAAATATACAGAGACCGCCACCCCTCGTCTTACCCGAGTCTGCCGTTCTGTCCTGCCGATGTAGCGTATAGCCTGCTAGCTGAATGTTATCATTGTCGTTGTTCAGCCACGACTCCGTGAAACATAAGATATTACAGTTTTTAATGTCCCGTTGGTAGGATAACCGTAATCTTAAATCGTCCATTTTATTCTCCAAAGCTTGAACGTTGGCTAATAGGATTGATGGGAGAGGCAGTTTACTCGTTCGCCGTCGGATCCTTACAAGGCACCCCCGACCTACGTCCACGATATCTCCGTCTCTTCCTCACGCGAATGACGGGGGATCTGGGCCTTGTCGGGAGTCTGTAGAATATCCTTCGCGAACACCTCGTTGAAGAAAAGTGTTCGTCCCAACGCGAGGTGAGTAATCGCTGTCCTGATATCCAGAAGCTCTCTTTGGTTATAAGAGACGATGGCAGAAACATTATGTACAAAATAAATTACAAATAACGCGGAAAAACACACATAATAGTACAATTGGTTAGAGGGCTGTAAAACGGCAGCCATCTTCTTCCGGCGCTGTTGAGACTGTTAAATGTAAATGACACCATGTTGGTACGTTAATGGTTCTCTGACTTTTCTCAAATTTGACCTTTTTAGCCATTACGGTAATGAGAAGGCCAAGTGGGGTAAAGGGGGTATTTGAGAATAAGAACCTCATTCTGAAGGCATATAAGTGAATAAATTAACTTGTGCTCACCTAAGGACTACTCCTCTAGATGATGCATCATGGGTGAATAACATTTTATTTCAAAACTGTTTGGAGTTTTTACAGGAACTTGAAAAAGTGTTACGGTACTGAGACACGTCCACAGACACTATGTTTTTACGTAATAAATATTATAGTTGAATGTAAACGTCAACTAGTATACCATTTTTATGATTTATGGAAAAACTAAAGCAACATATTTTGTGTTTTATTCAAACATGTTAGGTTTTTTCTACAATGAAATTGTATAAAATGACCCAAGAATTTAATCCGGATCCCCTGTAGCTCAGTTGGTAGAGCATGGCACTTGGTTTCTGGTTTCATGAGAATCACCCGGCTGGTGGCTGCAAAATTAATATCACTGTTTTACCTTGCTTGCAATATTCTTGTAAGCTGGTAGACAGGTTGGCTGTCACTACATTATTTATAGAGCATTGAACAAGGTCTAGACTGGTCTTGTACTAAATCTAGACTCTTCAATCCATGGTATATCTTGTATATAGAACAGCTTCACTATTATCGGGATGTGACCATTATTTCTGTAATGGACACAGTGACGCCTAGCACTGACTCATAGACAGCGTCTGGATGTTAGAATGAATGATGATTTTTTTTCTCATGCTGGTTGATGGTTCTCCAAATTCCTCCCCAAAAATGCTAATCTCTGCACTCTGTTCAGACTAATTTCTTGTTCGTTTACGTTACACTTACAGTGCCTTGCAAAAGTATTCATCCCCCTTGGCGTTTTTCCTATTTTGTTGCATTACAACCTGTAATTTAAATGGATTTTAATTTGGATTTCATGTAATGGACATACACAAAATGAAAAAAATAACTTGTTTCAAAAAAATTCTACAAAATAAATAACAGAAAAGTGGTGCGTGCATATGTATTCACCCCATTTGCTATGAAGTCCCTAAATAAGATCTGGTGCAACCAATTACCTTCAGAAGTCACATAATTAGTTAAATAAAGTCCACCTGTGCAATCTAAGTGTCATGAGATCTCAGTATATACACCTGTTCTGAACGGCCCCCAGAGTCTGCAACACCACTAAGCAAGGGGCACCACAATGACCAAAGAGCTCTCCAAACAGGTCAGGGACAAAGTTGTGGAGATCGGGTTGGGTTATAAAAAAAGATCAGAAACTTTTAACATCCCACGGAGCACCATTAAATCCATTATTAAAAAATGGAAAGAATATGGCACCACAACAAACCTGCCAAGAGAGGGCTGCCCACCAAAACTCACGGACCAGGCAAGGAGGGCATTAATCAGAGAGGCAACAAAGAGACCAAAGATAACCCTGAAGGAGCTGCAAAGGTCCACAGCAGAGATTGGAGTATCTGTCCACAGGACCACTTAAGCCGTACACTCCACAGAGCTGGGCTTTACGGAAGAGTGGCCAGAAAAAAAGACATTGCTTAAAGAAAAAAATAAGGAAACAAATGTTTGGTGTTCGCCAAAAGGCATGTGGGAGACTCCCCAAATATATGGTACTCTGGTCAGATGAGACTAAAATTGAGCTTTTTGGCCATCAAGGAAAACGCTACGTCTGGTGCAAACCCAACACCTCCCAGTACGGTCCGGCTTGTTCCTGTCCCTCGCACCGAGCCTGTGATGCGCGTCGCCAGCCCGGTCCGGCCTGTTCCTGCTCCCCGCACCAAGCCAATGGTGCGCGTCGCCAGCCCGGCCCGGCCTGTTCCTGCTCCCCGCACCAAGCCTATGGTGCGCGTCGCCAGCCCGGCCCGGCCTGTTCCTGCTCCCTGCACCAAGCCTATGGTGCGCGTCGCCAGCCCGGCCCGGCCTTTTCCTGCTCCCTGCACCAAGCCTATGGTGCGCGTCGCCAGCCCGACCCGGCCTGTTCCTGCTCCCCGCACCAAGCCAATGGTGCGCGTCGCCAGCCCGGCTCGGCCTGTTCCTGCTCCCCGCACCAAGCCAATGGTGCGCGTCGTCAGCCCGGTCCGGCCCATTCCTGCTCCGCGCACCAAGCCTGTGGTGCGCTTCGTCAGCCCGGTTCGGCCCGTCCCTGCTCCCCGCACCAAGCCTGTGGTGCGCGTCGTCAGTCCGGCACAGCCCGTGCCTGGGTCACCGGTGCCTGGTCAGGTACCGGTTAGCTGCTCCACATCGGAGCCTGAGCGATCCGCTCCACCGATGTCCAGTCCAGATCCAGCCAGCAGGGCCAGACCGGACCAGGAGCGCTATGGGGGGTTTGTTGGAGGGTGGTGGTCAAGCCCGGAGCCGGAACCGCCTCCGAGGAGGAATGCCCACCCGGCCCTCCCCTGTTCGGTTTATGTTTGGCGCGGTGCATGATCCGCGCCTTTGGGTACTGTCACGCCTGGCTCTGGGACTCTGTTATGTTGAGCCAGGGTGGGTTGTTTCTATGTGTTTTGTGTGCTAGGTTGTTTTACCTAGTTCATTTGTTTCTATGTTGGCGGTATGGTTCTCAATCAGAGGCAGCGTGAATCAGCTGTTGCTTGTTGTCTCTGGTTGGGAACCATACTTAGGTAGCCTGTTTTTCCACAGTGTTTGTGGGATCTTGTTCCGTGTTTGGTTAGTGTCTTTTGCCAAGGACGTCACGTATCGTTTTGTTGTTTTGTTCGTGTGATCATTAAAAATAAAAGTATGTTCGCATTCCACGCTGCGCCTTGGTCCTCTCTGTTCGACGATCGTGACAAAAACGCTGCTTGTGTGGGCATGATAACATGTCTCGTTACCCAAGCCACTCACCTTCCTGCTGACCTCTCTCTCTCTCTCTCTCTCTCTCTCTCTCTCTCTCTCTCTCTCTCTCTCTATGTGCTAAGTTGACCTTTGAAATAATAATGATGTGGAAGTCCTTCGGAAAAATGCAGCAGAATAGTGAATTCCATAGCTTCAGGTGTGATGAATCAGTCGGTTTGTTAACAATATGTACGGAATTCAATTACACTTTATTCCTCAGGGTGGTTACAAATAGATGCTGCGAAACCCCCAGTGCTCAGGGGGCAATCATGATTTAAACAAAATTTAGAAAATAGACAGCATTATTAATAATATGCTGTGGAGCCAGATACACTGTCAGTCCAACCTGTACAGTCATGGGAATCTGTGATTTTCAACTGCCAATGGATTTGCCAAGTCATCTTAATGGTCCGATACATAGTACATTCGTTTATTGTATCTTACTAAAAACTGTCTCTTTTTTTCTTACAGTTACAGAGAAAGAGGTGCAACAGTGGTAAGTACATCATTTTAAATGACCCTCCAAATCTCCTTGTCCTGCTCTACTCTTTTTTTTTTTTTACCCCTCTCTTCTCCCAAAACTCAGATTCTTCTAATCTATGCATTGCCCCTAGTCCTCAAATAGACTCTCAGAACTGTAGCTGCCAATGTGGGTGAGATTGACAGAGTCACCTGCAACATGTGCTGTTTACTCCATTTGGCAGGTGTTCTTGTGTTAATGCCCCCGTGTAGCTCTGTTGGTAGAGCATGACGTTTGCAACGCCAGGGTTGTGGGTTCAATTCCCACGGGGGGCCAGTATGAAAATGTATGCACTCACTAACTGTAAGTCACTCTGGATAAGAGTGTCTGCTAAATGACTAAAATGTAAAAAATGTAATTCCAGGGGCCAGCTGAAGGCTGGCTGCAGCCTGCGGGTCACTGTGACTGATCTGAACCTGGAGAGCAGGTCTGCTGCTCTGGGGGGCTGAGCCCAGGGACTGGGGTGTGAGCTGGCTGAGAGCTGGCTGAGAGCTGGCTGGGAGCTGGCTGGGCTGGTGGCCAGGAGCTTCCTGAGTTGTTGACTCATGTCTGACTGATGCTCCAACTCTGCAGCTGGTTATTAAGGACTTTCTACAGAGGGAGCATTTCACTTTATATAGCCCTCTGATTAAATCCTCAATTTGATAGATCCGCGATACACAGATATTGCTTCTGAGGTGAAATCCATGGGAAAAGTATTTAAGTAGGCTAGATAGTATAGTTCTACTGCAAAGTTAATGTCTCACACATTACCTTGAAGACAGATGAGTTCTGAAAATAGAATGTCTTTGAAGCCAGATAATAGTGAGACAGAGTGACTTTGGAGCCTGTCTGATAACACTGATACAAACACCTCTGTGATCTAATCCCTGCGCCTCCCAAGCCTTCTGGGGCTATTTTCAAGAGGGACTTCTGATAACAAAACAAATCGCAAGGTGCAAAGAGCATTCTACACTCTTTTGTGTTACTGTAGCTCATAGCAATCCCTCCATGAGATTGTGGGTGTATCACCAGATTGCACCTCAAATGTGTTTCAGAGAGGGTAGCCGTATTACCATGTATTGCTCTGGCCTCCCTCTACTCTCAGACTGCACTTAACCTACTGGCTTTGTGACTAAATAGGCCTACATGAACACAGACACCTCTCAGACCAGCCATGTCACAGATTTCCTACAGAGTCAGGGATTGGTGATATTGTTGAGGATGAAATCAAATAAAAGTTTATTGGTGAAGGCTTTCCTGGTGCATGGGTCCCACAGTGAGGGTGAGAGGTGCTTTGATGTGTGTGATTGTGCCGGATCCCAATGGTTACTTATCCAGGGCTTGGACCGGGAAAAGGAGAGGAGAGCGGGTGTGAGGTTATGTTCAGGGAGGAAACGAGGGCCTGGTCGATTAAATTCCCCACGGCACCAGAGTCCACAGAGCCGTAGAGACAACACCTGAGGGACAGCCAGCCAGTGAAATGGAAACCAGAAAGGGTTTGGCGGAAAATGATGATAATGGAATACTCACGCCTACCCTGGGAGAGGGAAGATCACGGGGCCGCCCGTCTGTCCTAGTGGACCCTCGGGTTGGAACGCACCGGACACCACTGAAGCTGGTGCCCCTCCTGGTCGCAATATGGACAGAGCCCCAGCTGTCTCCGGCAACGCCGCTCTACCGTGGAGAGGTGTGTGGCCCCTATCTCCATGGGTTCAGGTTCTGCCTCAGGACAGCCAAAGGAGGGAGGCGAGTGGCAAGGTGGGCATCGGCGCTCCCGAAGAAGGTTATCCAGATGGATGGCCATCGTGATGAGTGCGTCCCAAGGATAGGTTGTCATCCCGACACGCCAACTCCGTCTGGACCTCTTTGTGCAGTCCTCTTCGGAAGAGAGTGCGGAGAGCCGGCTCATTCCATCCGCTGGAGGCTGCCACAGTATGAAAGGTGAAGGTGTACCCCGCAGCTTTCTGGGCACCCTGCTGGAGTTGGAGAAGTCGCTCACCTCCCTCTCTGCTCTCTGGAGAGTGGTCAAAGACCACCCTGAACAGAGCCATGAACCTCTCATAGGAACCCAGCTCCTCCTCTCCTCTCCTCTCTCCCAGACGGCCGAGCCCACTCCAACTCCCGCCCGGTCAGCAGGGAAATGACCGTGGCAACCTTGGACCTCTTGTGGTGGGGGCTCCCGTCTGATGGGCGAAATAGAGGGAACACTGGAGTAGGAAGCCACGGCATTTCGATGGAGTGCCGTCATACTTCTCCGGAAGGGAAAGTCAGGCATCGCTGACCTGGGTGGACGGCTGGGGAGGCTGGCTCACTGTGACGACCCATGGTAGGAGGCCCTCTGATAGGGGTATGGAGAGCCTCGCTGGTGGTGTCGAGGCGGTGGAGTACGCGGAGGACCTGTTGGTGGAGTAGATTACCCTGTTCATTGACCGTCTGGAAGATGGTTTTATCTTCTGCTGCTTCCATATTGAGAGGCATGAAGTCCAGGTGTGCGTAATAATGGGGAGAAGGTGTGCGTAATGATGGTTGCCAGGACCGAGGGTTAGTAGACCGGCGACTTCGAGCGCTGGAGAGGGGGAGCGAGAGTAGGCGTGACACAGATGTTATAGTGGGAGCAGCGAAATGCTTATGTTACTAGCTCCTAACAATGCAGTAAAATGTCAAACAGGTACACAAATAAATACAAATTAAATAAAAACGAACAATCACCCCAATTAAATATAATATATACTGAGTGTACAAAACATTATGAACACCTGCTCTTTCCATGACAAAGACTGACCAGGTGAATCCAGGTAAAAGCTATGATCCCTTATTGATATCACTTGTTAAATCCACTTCAATCAGTGTAGATGAAGGGGAGGAAACAGGTTAAAGAAGGATTTTTAAGCCTTGAGACAATTGAGAAATGGATTGTGTATGTGTGCCATTCAGAGGGTTAATGGGCAAGACAAAATATTGAAGAGCCTGTGAATGGGGTATGGTAGCAGGCATACAGGTTTGTGTCAAGAACTGCAACACTGCTGGGTTTTTCACGCTCAACAGTTTCCCATGTGTATTGTGATGTCACGAGAGGCTGTGTCCTGGAGGGACGTTACATCCCCTGAGGTGGCTGCAAACCCAGACAGCTATGGCTCCATCTGCTGGTATGGTCGGGAACTCCACCCCTCTATGGCCAATCTTCCCACGCAGCTGAAACAAATCAGGAGCTGATGAGCTGAAGGTTTTTGGAAGGGAAGAGACACACTGAGGGGAGTGTGTGGGGGTGAAGAAACACAGTCTCCAACCTGGGCTCTCTGGAGGACAAGAGTGCTGCACGTCCACTTCCATGAGGAATATAAGGATTTGGAGATACTTACCTTTGGGAAATACTCACCTTTGGATATATGCACCTGTGGAAATACGTGAGAGACATTTGGAAGGACTTTTTGCTGGGTTGGCCACTAGCTGCAACGTGGACTACAGTAAGGCTGGGGAAAAAGTTATCTGAGCGAGTGAGAATTATGATTTTGGATGTGGAAGAGACATCCCTGAACTGTTAACCCTTAAAGAGCCACAAGAGAACAGAATTTTGTTATATTTTCGTTAATTTCCCAAGACCTATAATAAAATCCTTGTTTTGTTTGAACCTTGTCTCCTTGCACTACTTGAGCAATCCCGCTGAAAGCTGTGTAGCCTCTCGTGACGTCACAGTATCAAGAATGGTCCACCACCCAAAGGACATCCAGCCAACTTGACACAACTGTGGGAAGCATTGGAGTCAACATGGGCCAGCATTCTATGGAATGCTTTCAACACTTTGTAGAGTCCATGCCCCGATGAATTGAGGCTGTTCTGAGGCCAAAAAGGGGGGTGCAAGTCAATATTAGCAAGGTGTTATTAATGTTTTGTACACTCAGTGTATATGCGATTTAGCAGACTCTTTTATCCAAAGCGAATTACAGTCATGCATGCATACATTTTACGTATGGGTGGTCCCGGGAATCAAACCACCTATCCTGGCATTACAAGCACCATGCTCTACCAACTGAGCTACAAAGGATCTGATATGCTTACCAACAAGGTTCAGCACCTGGACAAGGTTGCTGCTGCCCCCTGGGGGAATGGAGTGTGGAAGTGTAACCTGGATAGTGTTTGTCTATGTCTTAATACAGCCATACCATGCCAGTTCTAACCAGCCGGACTAACACCACAATGCCAACGCGTTAATATTTATCCTGGACGAGCCCCCATCTGTTAGGAAACCAATCACTAGCCTACGGATATTGTTGCACTCACGTTGTCTAGGGGTTCTAGAACTAGTTACATGGTCTGTAACCTGAATGAATATGTGCATTTATGTGAGAAATCAGCATTTGCGGTCCGTATTGGATGCATATGTGTCCAGTTAGACAGCAACTTTACTTTAGGTCCAGGACCAGCTCTGTCTTGACCTCTTGGTCGGCAAGTCCAAGCAGATTACTATTTGTTCAGATGGTGACAAAACATAAATATGTATCAAAAGGAAAAATATCAAAGGCATGCCCAAACTAAAGACTCAAAAACAAACAAATTGCCTCGTGGCCACCAAACAGAACCAGCAATCTCACGGCTTGCAATCTGGCACACTGAATGACGATCACTCTAATTGATGGCACATGATGTACTTACCCACGAGGCTCAGCACCCGGACAAGGTTGCTGCTGCCCCCAGGGGGAATGGAGTGTAGAAGTGTAACATGGATTGTGCGTTTGTCTACAGTGCATTTGGAAATTATTCAGACCCCTAGATCTTTTCCACATTTTGTTACGTTCCAGCCTTATTCTAAAATTGATTAGATAAAAACATTTCCTCATCAATCTACACACAATACCCAATAATGACAAAGTGAAAACAGGTTAAAAATAATAATAAATAAAAATACAGAAATACCTTATTTACATAAGTATTCAGACCCTTTGCTATGAGACTCGGAATTGAGCTCAGGTGCGTCCTGTTTCCATTGATCATCCTTGAGATGTTTCCACAACTTGATTGGAGTCCACCTGTGGTAAATTCAATTGATTAGACATGATTTGGATAGGCACACATCTGTCTTTATAAGGTCCCACAGTTGAGAGTAGAGTACGACCCTACATCACACAGGAAGCGGCGCAGGTCCTAATCCAGGCGCTTGTCATCTCCCATCTGGACTACTGCAACTGCGCTGTTGACTGGGCTCCCCTCTGAGTGCCATCAAACCCCTGCAACTTATCCAGAACGCTGCAGTCCGCCTGGTTTTCAACCTTCCCAAGTTCTCCAATGTCACCCCGCTCCTCCGCACACCCCACTGGCTTCCAGTTGAAGCTCACATCCACTACAAGACCATGGCGCTTGCCTACGGAGCAGCAAGAGGAACTGCCCCTCCCTACCTTCAGGCTATGCTCAAACCCAAGCACTTCGCTCTGCCACCTCTGGTCTCTTGGCCCTCCCACCCCTATGGGAGGGCAGCTCCCGCTCAGCCCAATCCAAGCTCTTCTCTGTCCTGGCACCCCAATGGTGGAACCAGCTTCCCCCTGAAGCTAGGACAGCAGAGTCACTGCCCATCTTCCGAAAGCACCTGAAACCATACCTCTTCTAAGTGTATCTTAAATAATATCCCTCCTCAGCTCGAACAAAATAAATAAATACAATATAATTCCTGAAGCAACACTTGCATCTGACTGCCCCCTTTCTAGCTCTGACTTTGCTGATAACTACTTTATGGAGGAAAAGTGTACTTACTATGCCTGGTATGGGGGTGGCAGGTAGCTTAGTGGTTAAGAGCGTTGTGCCAGTAACCGAAAGGTCGCTGGTTCTAATCCCCGAGCCGATTAGGTGAAATTCTGTCCATGTGCCCTTGAGCAAGGCACTTAACCCTAATTGCTCCTGTAAGTCGCTCTGGATAAGAGCGTCTGCTAAATGACCAATTTATTTATGTGGTTGTTCCACCTAGCTGTCTTAGGATGAATGCACTAACTGTAAGTTGATCTGGATAAGAGAGTATGCTAAATTACTAAACTGTAAAATGTAAAAATGAAACAATGGAGGAGGTGTCACAAGGGTACTTGTGTTGCATGACAATTTTATTCTGAGGTCTTGCCTGATAAGCTGTGAAAATAGCAAGTAAACAGTGAATTAAAATATTTGTGGAGGTCGCTAAACCCTTGCAATCACATTGCTGGACATGTTATGATACCCACCTTTGCTCCCTCTTATAGGTCCCGGCATCCGTTCATGACCAGGTGATCAGTCTGGCACCCAACTGTGCACTTTGTCTAACAGAAAAACAGCGTCAACAATTGTCATCATCCCTCAATTATAAACATAGCTTGATAAATAACATAATCTTATTTGGAAGCTATTTCTGCGCTTTACAGATGTAGACTGACTGGCTCCAGAAAGTATTAGATTCAGGCCGGTGACACCATACACTTCGCAACCAACTGTGACATGTTTTGCTATGGCCCTGGGTTGGTTTGAGTTAGTTGCTGCTAGTTAGTACACTGTTGTAGTCAGACATGAGTTAGCTAGTACTACCATAGCTCCATCCAATATGTATTTGTGCCATAGTCATGGGTTGCACCTTGGAGGCTAATGTGACTGTTTCATCTAAATTACACTAACTTAGAGTGACATAGAAATACGATGACATTGCTAAAGTAGGCAAATAATTAGTAGGAAACAACTTTGCCATATTATGACGTCGTCAAATTTACTTTAGAGTGATGGCAATGTTGCCATTACTGTTACTAGCAAAGTTCGTCAAAAATAGCTAACAGTGCTAATGTTAGCTAGCTTAAAAATTGTGGTCCATTCAATCTTAGTTAGCTGGCTAAAGTTATACTGCATCTAAAGTCAATCTGGCGATATCACAATCATGACAAAATGTTTTCCTACTAATTATTTGCCTTCTTTTGAAATGTTATCGCGTTTCCAAGCCAAATCCGAGTTGTATTGAGGTAGGCTAACTAGCTAGTGATGATAGTGATAATGATTATCAAAATATACATAACCAGATACATAATCAGCAGTCTATGGCCTAGCTACCGGTATACTCACCACCACTTGGGACCAACGAACTCCAACCACCTATTCCGCTTGATAGGCTCCTTCGGCAGGGCATGCAAACCATTTGGCTGTGCATCCTGCTGGAAGCATGCATTGCATAGTCAATCCGTATAGGGCTTTTCAGTCTAAAACGTCTGTGATCCTTTGAACACGTTGGGGCAATGAAACAACGGAGCCCCATTCAATGAAGGAAGCGAAGTGAGCGGATGGGCGATTTGCACGTGGAGCTTGGCAAAAGAGGGCATGATTTGTTTAAATAATTGTAATCCAAACCCAACCTTCATTTACTTGTTGTGACGAACTGAGGTTCCAAACTCCGTTTTAGACGAGACTGACTTTATTACCAAAATTATCCTCTTTACACTTTGTAGTCAATTTTGACACTACAATACAATGCAAATAGTCTGGGTAGCCATTTTATTAGATGTTCAGGAGTCTTATGGCTTGGGGTTAGAAGCTGTTTAATAATAATAATAATAATAATAATAATATGCCATTTAGCAGACGCTTTTATGTTTAGAAGCCTCTTGGACCTAGACTTGGCGCTCCGGTACCGCTTGCCATGCGGTAGCAGTGAGAACAGTCTATGACTAGTGTGGCTGGACTCTTTGACAATTTTTAGGGCCTTCCTCTGATACCGCCTGGTATACAGGTCCTGGATGGCAGGAAGCTTGGCCCCAGTGATGTACTGGGCTGTATGCACTACCCTCTGTAGTGCCTTGCGGTCGGAGGCTGAGCAGTTGCCATACCAGGCAGTGATGCAACCAGTCAGGATGCTCTCGATGGTGCAGCTGTAGAACCTTTTGAGGATCTGAGGACCAATGCCAAATATTTTCAGTCTCCTTAGAATAACCCCCTGGCTGTGGACTGCAGCCAAGTCAGTCAGCCTTCCATCCCTTCTTTTACATAAAACTTTGCATGGCTCCTCACTTAAAGATCAGCTGCAATCACCATGCTTGAGTGTGAAGGATGAGAGGCAGTTTAAACAGGGGAAATGCCAGATGGTGTGTAAGTAGTGGAGGAGCCACTGACAGACATAGAATAAATAGCAGGGTTAGATAAATATACTATTAAACCCGACTCTAGGCAACGCATTGACAAAGGTTTGAATTATGGACTCTTTTGGCATAGAGGAACTACATCACTGCCTACGTTGATAAGAAGAAAAAAAAAAATCTGGGGGCTCCCCCCAACAAATCCCGAGGCAGCCATGCCAGAATGCCACGATTAAAAAAAAAAGTTTGCAGGCAAAACCTTTGCAGTGGTTTTAGTTAAGGTAGTTGATGCAAACTAGCCACTTGCGAAATGCACTCATTCAAAATAACCTCAGTGATCTCCATCTTGCTAGCTACTATTTTGTATTTTATTCAAGCGAATAAAGAAGTGATGTAGGCAGTGACGTAGTTACTCTATGCCAAAAGAGTCCATCATTGAAACCAGATCCTAGTCACTGTGTTGCCTAGGGTCAGGTTGCCTGGTGCTGTTAAATGTCTCCTCCATATTGATCAATGCTAATGTATTCAGGGGGGAAATGTCATTAGCATGCTTAGTGCTCACCTGCAATGCGTGGTCCTCTGTAGCTCAGCTGGTAGAGCACGGCGCTTGTAACGCCAAGGTAGTGGGTTCGATCCCAGGGACCACCCATACACAAAAAAATGTATGCACGCATGACTGTAAGTCGCTTTGGATAAAAGCGTCTGCTAAATGGCATATTAATCAATAACACAGGGACATAGCCAGGTATCCCTGCTAACTGGACAACAACAAGGGAAAATAGCTAAAATGCCTTGTCCACAACACTGTTTATAGCCATCCACCATGATGACAGATTACAGCCTGTTGGTAGAAAGCTGCCAGTCATGTACAGTATATCCCCAGGTTGCCTCACTAACTATGCCATAAAGTCACTGGTCTACTGGTTTAGGCTATTTTCATGTGAGTAAGCACAATTATCCTGAAAGGCCTGGGAGCTAGGCTACTGTACATGTCCATGCACAACTGCACATATGCTACTGAATTAGCCAGAGCCACATCAAACTAGAGAGAGCTGCTTCACATTTAGTTAGATAGGGATCATCCTGCCCAATTAGTAGTCAATGGTTACTAAGCAAATGATTGAATCTAAAGGCCTGTGTGTTTTTGCACTAGCCTGTTTTTGCATAAGTCCCGCAATGAATCTACTGAAAAGATTTCCCTCTCACAAAGACAATGGGAATTTCAGAAATGAGTCAGACTAAATCTATCTCACTTGAAATGAGTCATATTGGGATTATGATGTGCTTTGTATTACCTGCCTGCTGAACGGCAATTAGACTTGATTCCTCATTGTTCTTCAATGGGCTTTCATTTCCTCTGCATATCTCCACATCCAGATATGCAAATAGGAGGATTATAGCCTTCTCTTCAAAATTTTCTCAGCCCATCTTCAGAGATTCACTGTGTCTATCTGTCCTATTCTAGGCCATGCAGGAGTGTGTTTTATCTGTGAGGCAGATTAAAAGTATGAGTTTCAGAGTGAGGAGCCAAAGGAAGGAGTGAGTGTAGGGAGGATCTGTCCTGGGCTTCATTCTTCATTCCTCTCAGTCTGGCCTTCATTACAGCAGATCCTCATCAGGACCAGTCTGTGTTTGTGGTAAATCACATAGAGACATGGGAAGTTATGGGAACTCACAAAATACCTGTCTACCTCTGAACATCACTGTCTAACACTGGTTCAGACATCATGTGGATGCACATTTTAGTCCTCCAGACTGATTAGTTCCCTCATGTTTTTACCAGAGAGTGATGGAGAGAGAAATATACACTTATCTCCTTAAACTAGCCTACTCATCTCTGATTCCTTCTTCGAATCTCCCTCTCCGTCTCCCTCTCTGTACAGTCCCATTAAATGTTTGTTATTCAACTCTGATAACACTGTTTCTTTATTGAGTTGTACAACGAGACTGTCTACCTTTAAGTGACGGGGCTTGGAAATTGCATATGAAACATGGTTCTATAAATAACTGTGATGTTATGTCATTCTGGACGTATCATCTCCAAAGGCTAGAAGCTCACAGATTGATTTATCATTTATGCACATTATCAAAAGACAAGACAAGAAAGTAATTTGATTTGAATTAAACTCCCTCTGCCTCTTTTAATGGATTAGATACATTATCTTATCTGCTAGCAAGATAAATAGCTTTGGGTTTAACCTTTTTATACAACATGCTGTTTTAAACTAGATCAATGCTGCTTGCCTGTGAAGAGCTGCGTCTGAAGCTTTGTGGTATTGAACAGTTTCATATTATATTCAATAGGCTAATTATATCCTTATCATGTTAACTTTCTCTTGTGTTCTCTTTGCCTTCCTCTCTCTCATCATCCTCACCATCATCTCCTGCAGGTACAAAGGCTTTATAAAGGACTGTCCAAGTGGTCAGCTGGATGCTGTGGGCTTTCAGAAGATCTACAAGCAGTTCTTCCCTTTTGGTGACCCCACCAAGTTTGCTTCTTTTGTCTTCAACGTCTTTGATGAAAACAAGGTTTTTATTTTTATTCTTTGTACCTCCATACAATACATGTGCTTTTTCTGTGATTTTAATTACATTTTCAGTTACTGCCATGTTTGGGGAGAAAATGCTTCCATACTGTATAGTAAAAAGGTTTAGGATGCTGTTTCTGGTATATGGGTGAGATAACTCTGTGATGATCTAACAGTTTCCAGTCTCTGTGGTGCCTGGAGGGTCATGGCACTGTGTAACGGTCTCTAATCAGAGGTGGAATCTGAGCGCGGAAAGGGTGCCTTCTGTGGGGTCAATCAGAGGTGAGACGGGTTGACAAAGCACATGTCAGAGGTGCCTGGAAATAAAAGGGAAATGGACTTTGAACAAAGGTTTTTGTGATTCACAACAAAGCATTGCAATTCTTGTTTCATCCCCATGGTTTGTAGGCTTTGAGAGGATCCCCAAACATTAATGAAACATTCTAGCACAGCCTGGCATTATGTTATCAGTATTAATAATTCATAACGCAGCATCCTATTATAGTTATCAAGGCAATCTGTTGTGTTGTTAAGAGCAGCCCTCACAGGCTGGTCGATGACCCCATGTGTCCATAGCCACACACCAGTTCTGATGTTTATTTATGGGCTTAATTTGTGTTAAGCACCCTGTAGTTAGAGAGAGTGCATTGGTCTTAATAGTTTCATTTGTGTTAAGCACCCTGTAGTTAGAGAGAAGGCATTGGTTCTAATAGTTTTTGTAATCAGTGTAATTTCTCAGTTCAATGTCTGTTTTTGGAGATAGAATCAGTCTGAGAGGCTGTAAAATGCTGTTGTTGGGTCTCAGCTCCCTGGTCTCCTTTAGCAGGCCTGGGTCAGGTCTGGGGTGTCTAACCTAGGATGTAATCTAATGAAAATCAAATCAGAAAAGGTCTACTGGTATTTTAACCTTCCAAACACAGTTCTCATGAAGCATCCTTGAAAACAAACATTTTGTTCCCCTCTTCTCACTATCATGTAGTAGCAGGCATAGCTGTGGATTGTGTGTAATCACAAGCGCATACAGTCGGGATGCTTGCCGCAATTTGTCAAATATTTGTCAAATATCAAAAAGCTGATTGTTTCGTAATATTTCAAAATAAAATTGCGGGAAAAACAACGTTTGGAAAAGCAAATGGTTTCTGTTGCAAAGAGTATACTTTCATCCGTCTGTAGTTAGGCTCCCAAAAGATCTTATGAACTATATTGAGCGAACAGCACTGTTTTATAATAATAATAATAATATAATATGCCATTTAGCAGACGCTTTTATCCAAAGTGACTTACAGTCATGCGTGCATACATTTTTTTTTGTGTATGGGTGGTCCCGGGGATCGAACCCACTACCTTGGCGTTTCAAGTGCCGTGCTCTACCAGCTGAGCTACAGAGGACCACAAAGTATCTTGAGATACGGCTATTGGCACGAGTGCATCGGTCATGTCTCACCGCTATTCAATATCTTCATCATTGGGTGAGTCGGTGCCACTGGAACGTTTTTTTTAATACGTAGAATTGCACGTATTGCAAATGCGATGATAGATCCATGGGAAACAACTGTGAAGTCCATCTAAGATGTATAATCGATGTGAAACCTGTGAAACTTATTTGGCTCTAATATACAATGGTTCTATGAATGTGTAATAACTTTCAAAATACACTACATGACCAACAGTATGTGGACACCTGCTCAACAAAAATCTCATTCCAAAATCATGGGCATTAATATGGAGTTGGTCCCCCCTTTGTTGCTATAACAGCCTCCACTCTTCTGGGAAAGCTTTCCGGTATATGTTGGAACATTGCTGCAGGGACTTGCTTCCATTTAGCCACAAGAGCATTAGTGAGGTCGGGCACTGATGTTGGGGGTTTAGGCCTGGCTCCCAGTCGGCATTCCAATTCATCCCAAAGGTGTTCGATGGGGTTGAGGTCAGGGCTCTGTGCAGGCCAGTCAAGTTCTTCCACACCGATCTCGACAAACCATTTCTGTATGGACCTCGCTTTGTGCATGGGGCATTGTCATGCTGAAACAGGAAAGGGCCTTCCCCAAACTGTTGCCACAAAGTTGGAAGCACAGAATCATCTAGAATGTAATTGTATGCTGTAGCTTTAAGATTTCCCTTCACTGGAACGTGTTTCCACTGCTCCAGAGTCTAATGGCGGCAGAGCTTTACACCACTCCAGCTGACGCTTGGCATTGCGCATGGTGATCTTAGGCTTGTGCGCAGCTGCTCGGCCATGGAAACCCATTTCATGAAGCTCCCGACGAACAGTTATTGTGCTGACGTTGCTTCCAGAGGCAGTTTGGAACTCGGTAGTGAATGTTGCAACTGAGGACAGACGATTTTTACACGCTACGTGCTTCAGCACTCGGCGGTCCCGTTCTGTGAGCTTGTGTGGCCTACAACTTCGCAGCTGAGCCGTTGTTGCTCCTAGACGTTTCCACTTCACAATAACAGCACTTACAGTTGACCGAGGGAGCTCTAGCAGGGCAGAAACGGACTTGTTGGAAAGGTGGCATCATATGACTGTCACGGTTTACTAAGCCAGAACCCAGAAGCAGACCAGGACAAGGTAAATTGAAACAAAGGTGAGTGTTTATTTAATAGATCCACGAGTGAGGCTGAATAATCCAGGGAACAGAGCGGGTGGCGTGGATGGGTTGTTGAGGGTGCAGTGGTAGGTCCAGTAATGGCTCGGCAGCCGCCGACCATCAGGCAGAGGTTGGGTGAAGGTTCCGGGTGAGTGACTGCAGATAGAACAAAACGGAGGTAAGTATACAGCAAGTCAAAAAGGTGCAAAACAACAAAACTAACGCTAGAAGTTCCAAGGCTGATACACGGACAAACATACTGTTCATGGCTAACGATCCGGCAGGGAATGGATGTTAGGACAGAGCCTAAGAAGGGTGATGATCAGGACCAGGTGTGCAGATTGCTGATGGGATGCAGGTGCGGAAATCAGAGAGAGCTCCCGCCTAGCAACGTTGCCCGGCAACCAGGCAGGGAGCGTTCCAGAACCCTCGGGAAACTGGAGATCCCGAGCAGAAAAACTAATACCCAGACAGAAACCGACTCAGACTGCAGGGATCGTTACAGTACCCCCCTCCGACGAACGCCACCGGGCGGACTCCCGGAGCGCCAGGATGGAGGCGGTAGAAGTCACGAATGAGGTCAGCATCTAGGATCTGTCGCCGCGGAATCCAACTCCTCTCTTCAGGACCATACCCCTCCCAGTCCACGAGATACTGGAAACCCCGGCCCCGCCGTCTGGAATCCATGATGCGTCGCACCGTGTAGGCAGGACCACCTCCGATCATCCGAGGAGGAGGAGGAGGAGGCGGAGGAGGCAACAGAGGACTGAGGAGAACAGGCTTGAGGCAGGAGACATGAAAGGTGGGATGGACTCTGAGCGTCCTCGGTAGTTTGAGTCGAACTGCCACCGGATTGATCACCTTCTCCACCACAAACGGACCAATGAACTTCGGTAACAACTTCCTAGACTCAGTCCGTAAAGGAAGATCCCGTGTGGCCAACCAGACCCTATCTCCGATGGTATAGGTGGGGAGCGGGGATCCGGCGACGATTCGCCTGGAGCTGATACCGGTCCGAAACTCTAAGGAGTGCCTTTCTGGCCCGATGCCAGGTCCGGTGGCAACGCGAATATGGGCCTGAACAGAGGGCACTGAGAGCTCCTTCTCCTGAGAAGGAAACAAGGGAGGTTGGTAGCCATACAGGCACTGGAAGGGAGACATCCCAGTGGCAGATGTAGGGAGAGTATTGTGGGCATACTCAACCCAAGGCAACTGAGAGACCCAGGAGGTGGGGTTGGAGGAGACAAGGCAGCGTAGCGTGGATTCCATCTTCTGGTTGGCTCTCTCCGCCTGACCATTAGATTGGGGGTGAAAACCAGATGTGAGGCTGACTGTAGCTCCAATGGCCAAACAGAAGGACTTCCAGACAGCAGAGGTAAACTGAGGGCCACGGTCGGAAACGATATCACTGGGCAAACCGTGGACCCTGAAAACCTCCCTAACCAGGATCTCGGACGTCTCCGAGGCAGAGGGAAGCTTGGCAATAGGCACAAAGTGGGCGAACTTGCTGAATCTGTCCACGATAGTCAGAACGACCGTGTTTCCCTCAGAAGCGGGCAACCCAGTGACAAAGTCCAGGGGCCAGATGCGACCATGGTCGCCGGGGAATAGGAAGGGGGTGAAGTAGTCCAGAGCTGGGCCGATTGGTACTCTTATTCTGCGCACACACTGGACAGGCAGCAACATAACCCCGAGTATCCTCGGCCATGGCAGGCCACCAAAAACGTCTGCGAAGAAACGCCATCGTCCGAGCCACGCCAGGGTGACAAGCCATCTTGCTGGCGTGGGACCATTTGAGGACAGCAGGACGAACCGACTCAGGCACAAACAACCGACCGGGTGGACCGTTACCGGGACCGGGCTGCGTCCGAAGGGCCGCCATCACCTCCTCCTCAATCTTCCACCTAACTGCTCCCACGGCGCAGTTCCGGGGGAGAATTGTCTCGGTCTTGGACCCACTCTCCTCCGTCTTGGAGAACATCCGGGACAAGGCGTCCGCCTTGCCGTTCTTAGATCCAGGTCGGAACGTCAGGGAAAAATTGAATCGTCCGAAAAACAACGCCCACCTGGCCTGACGGGAGTTGAGACGTCTAGCCGATTGCACGTAAGCAAGATTCTTGTGGTCAGTCCAGACAATAAACGGTTGCTCCGCCCCCTCCAACCAGTGGCGCCACTCCTCCAAGGCAAGTTTCACCGCGAGAAGCTCCCGGTTACCCACATCGTAATTCCTCTCCGCAGGCGAAGGCGACGAGAGTAGTAGGCGCAGGGATGGAGTTTACTGTCCGTGGAGCATCGCTGCGACAGGATGGCGCCAACTCCCACATCAGACGCGTCCACTTCAACGAGCGAACTGACGGGCCGTGTCCGGTTGAGAGAGAATCGGTGCGTTGGTGAATCGCCTCTTCAAATCCAGAAACGCTCGATCCGCCTCCGGATTCCACTTGAAGATCCTGATACTGGAAGTCAAGGCAGTTAACGGAGCGGCCACACGGCTGTAATCCCGGATGAATCTGCGGTAGAAATTCGCAAACCCCAAAAATCTCTGGAGCTGCAATCTCGTACCGGGCTGGGCCCATTCCAGAACCGCTCTAACCTTCTCCTGGTCCATCCTAATCTCTCCCCTGGAGATGATGTACCCGAGAAAGGATGTCGTGTGGGCGTGAAACTCGCACTTCTCGGCCTTCACGAACAGGCGATTCTCCAACAATCGCTGCAGAACCTGCCGGACATGCTGGACGTGGTCGGAAGGTTCCTTCGAGAAGATCAGAATGTCATCCAGGTAAACGAACACAAAGAGACCGATCATATCTCTCAGGACGTCGTTCACCATACTCTGGAATACCGCTGGAGCATTGGTCAGTCCAAACGGCATCACCTGATACTCGAAGTGACCCATCGGTGTATTGAAACCCGTCAACCACTCGTCCCCCTCTCTGATCCGGACCATGTGATACGCATTGCGTAGGTCTAGCTTGGTGAACACCGTAGCACCTTGTAAGGAGTCGAAGGCAGAACTCATCAAGGGCAGGGGATACTTGTTCTTGACCGTGATGTCATTCAACCCCCGATAATCAATACACGGTCGAAGAGAGCCATCCTTCTTACCCACAAAGAAGAATCCTGCCCCCAGGGGTGATGACGAGGGACGAACGAGACCAGCAGCTAGGGACTCCTTGATGTAGGTCTCCAAAGCCTCACGTTCAGGTCGGGAGATACTGTATAACCTTCCCTTGGGGTAGACAGCTCCAGGGAACAGGTTGATGGCACAATCATATGGTCGGTGGGGAGGGAGTGACAGAGCCTTCTGCTTACTGAACACTTCCCCCAAATCGTGATATGTCTCGGGAACCAGGGACAAATCTGGGGGTTTAGCCTCAATCACCTGACTGGGAACCGAATGGGGACAGGCAGTCTTGAGACAGTTAGCATGACAATCAAGGCTCCAACTCGTTACCTTGCCCGTCACCCAATCGAACGTGGGATTGTGTTCCCTTCAGCCAGGGGTATCCAAGGACCAGAGGAACATGGGAAGACGGCAGAATGAAGAATGAAATCATCTCCGAATGATTCCCCGACAACAGCATCTTAACCGGTTCAGTCCTCATCGTGATACGTGCCAGACTACTGCCGTTCAGAGTGGTCGCTTCAATGGCTTCCGGCAATTGCTCCTTGGAAAGCCCCAGCTGTTCCACCAACTCGGCATCAAGAAAGCTTCCATCGGCACCTGAATCGATAAAAGCGTTAATCGCTAAGCTCTGATTCCTGTTCATAAGGGTAGCCGGAAACGGGGTCTGACAGAGGTATTGAGAGGTCGAAACTGGCTCGCTAAAAGTCCTCCCAACTTTAGCGAGCCGCGCAGTTTGACGACCGCCGGGAACAGGTGGCGAGGTAATGTCCCGAACCACCACAGTAGAGGCAACAGTTAGTCCCTACGTCTGAGTTGGCGTTCCTCCTTGGTTAACCCGTGCCGCCCTACTTGCATTGGTTCAGAATCGGGAGACAGGACCTCTCCACTAATCCTGTGTGGTGGACGATGATCGACGTATTCTGGTCCAATCCCGACCCGACTGGAACCTGAGAAGCTGATCGATTGGACGGAACCCATTGCTTCTCCCTCCTTCGCTCTCGGACTCGATTATCCACCCGAATAGACAAGGCTACCAAGCTGTCCAGGTCACTAGGCTCGGATAGGAGATCAACTCATCCTTGAGCTGCTCCGACAGACCCTGGTAAAAGGCCGCTTGCAGAGACTCCTCATTCCACCCACTCTCCACAGCCAACGTCTTGAACTCGATCACGAAGTCGGCCACGCTGCGAGTTCCTTGGTGAAGCGAAAACAGGCGCCTAGCTGCGTCCCTCCCTCGGACGGAATGGTCGAAGAGCTTCCTCATCTCGGCCGTGAACCCCTGGTATGACGCCATGCAGGGGTCTTGTCGTTCCCAAACGGCTGAAGCCCACTCAGCGCTCGACCACGCAGCAACTCAATCACAAAGGCTATCCTAGCCTTGTCTGTGGCATAAGAGTAGGGCTGTAGATCGAACACTAACCCACACTGCATAAGGAAAGAACGGCATCTTCCCAGCTCCCCCCTCATATTTATCCGGCGTCGGAACCTTGGGCTCACGGAAGGACACAGCTCCAGAAGCGGCAGGCGAGATGGGTGAAACCGGTAGTGGATCCTCCACCGGAAACTTGCGCTGGTTCTGGACCTCCGTCAGACCGGTAGAAAGGTTCCGAACTGCCAACGCGATCTCCTGTAGCTCCGTGCTATGATGGCCCAACATCTTCTCCTGATGGGTAATGGCATGGCTGAACAGAGTCCAGGTCCGCTGGGTTCATTACGGGCCGGATCGTTCTGTCACGGTTTACTAAGCCAGAACCCAGAAGCAGACCAGGACAAGGTAAATTGAAACAAAGGTGAGTGTTTATTTAATAGATCCACGAGTGAGGCTGAATAATCCAGGGAACAGAGCGGGTGGCGTGGATGGGTTGTTGAGGGTGCAGTGGTAGGTCCAGTAATGGCTCGGCAGCCGCCGACCATCAGGCAGAGGTTGGGTGAAGGTTCGGGTGAGTGACTGCAGATAGAACAAAACGGAGGTAAGTATACAGCAAGTCAAAAAGGTGCAAAACAACAAAACTAACGCTAGAAGTTCCAAGGCTGATACACGGACAAACATACTGTTCATGGCTAACGATCCGGCAGGGAATGGATGTTAGGACAGAGCCTAAGAAGGGTGATGATCAGGACCAGGTGTGCAGATTGCTGATGGGATGCAGGTGCGGAAATCAAGAGAGCTCCCGCCTAGCAACGTTGCCCGGCAACCAGGCAGGGAGCGTTCCAGAACCCTCGGGAAACTGGAGATCCCGAGCAGAAAAACTAATACCCAGACAGAAACCGACTCAGACTGCAGGGATCGTTACAATGACGGTGCCACGTTGAAAGTCACTGAGCTCTTCAGTAAGGCCATTCTACTGCCAATGTTTGTCTATGGAGATTGTGTGGCTGTGTGTTCTATTTTATACACCTGTAAGCAACGGGTGTGGCTGAAATAGCCGAATCCACTCATTTGAAGGGGTGTCCACATACTTTTGTATATATAGTGTATCTGGCAGCATGCATCCATCTTGCTAATGACCAGCGGTGACATGTTTTAGCCTCGGGGTGAGCCAGGTGCAGAGCAGAATAGCAGCAGACATGGTGCACATGTCTGCCCCACTTTTCAGCAATAGACCAAAGTGTTTTGGGGAGTTAGTGTGAAAGAAGATATTTGTCTTGTGTCCAAGCCCCCCCCTCTCTCTCTCACTCTCTCTCTCTCTCTCTCTCTCTCTCTCTCTCTCTCTCTCTCTCTCTCTCTCTCTCTCTCTCTCTCTCATTAAATAGGACGGACAAATAGAGTTCTCCGAGTTCATACAGGCCCTGTCGGTGACTTCGCGGGGGACACTGGATGAGAAGCTCAGATGTAAGGAGAGATGACCCCTTCACATCAGGCAGTGCACTTTGACATTTCAGTGACAGGACCTGACTATTTGTGATTGTGTTGTTATGCATGAACAGAACAAAAAGATTGACATGCTCACAGAAGAATACAAATAAGAGATTGTTAAGTATTGTAGTGCACTAAATTCAATGGTGTTGCTTACGGTGTGGGCCCTGGGTTTGGATCACCTTTAGAAATATTTGGGAGAAATGGTTCTGCCACTCAAAACCCTCATCCCACTCCCCCAATATAGCCACTCATTTTTAATACATTAGTAAAAAGTCAAGACTACATACATTCATCCATCCCCATCTACCTGTACACAATCCCAAAACAACTTTATTTACAGTCAGTACTGGGCCTTCACAATCTGTTTTTTTGATGTCTTTAGGGGCTTTCAAATTGTATGATCTTGATAACGATGGCTACGTCACACGAGATGAGATGTTAAACATCGTAGATGCCATATATCTGATGGTGGTAAGTTATACAATATCAAAATGTTCCAGTGTCAAAAAGGCTAATGGTAGAATTCACATACAGTATTTTACATTGACCTGAAATATTGCAAGATAATGTATTTGCCTTTGTGTTCCAGGGGAACACTGTAGAGTTACCAGAAGAAGAGAATACACCTGAGAAGAGAGTGGACCGTATTTTTTCCATGATGGACAAGGTATATCTCTATTCCACAAATAAAACACTGTAGTAACCCAAAACCACCACCATGGGTTAAGATATAATTATGTCAGTGGCAGTACTATTGTAATGGGCTGACTAGCAACTCCACAGAAAAATACCATGTGTATTGTGTTCCTACTGTGTCCCTGTGCTGTAGTGCAGTGAGACGGGCTGTGTAGAGTTTAGACCTCGTAGCCGTAGCCATCCCAGCATCACTAACAATTCCCGCAGTCTATAAACACCACATATACCCCCTCCACCACCACAGCCCAGTGCTAATGCCCACTCAGGCCCTCCTCGTCCTTGGCTCAGTGAAAGATGAGATGGAGCTTGCTTGGGCGTGTTTTCAGTTCCATACCCAGTGCCAGGATCAGCCGATAGGACTGGCTGCAGAGCACAGCCGCAGTGCTCAGTCATTTGTATGGTTGGAGGGAAGTCAGCTGACCATTCAAGTGCACTGAACTATATCAGCCAAGCCGTGAAGAAAAGGCCCTGGTATATTAATCATGATTTGTTTGAGAAACACTTTTGCCCCCTGCTGGTAAAATAGAGTAAAAGCGGCCTGATCTGCGATAGAGATGCTGTTCCGTTGTACTGTATCTTCTCCTGTGTTCTTATTCCAGAATGCTGATGGCAAGTTGACCCTGCAGGAGTTTCAGGAGGGTTCCAAGGCAGACCCCTCCATTGTGCAGGCACTGTCACTATACGATGGGCTTGTATAGGGCTTAAAGTGTTTAAAGGTGAGTGGAGCAGTGATCATGCAGCATTGAATGAAATACCACAGTGGTGGAAATGTCATAAGGTTGTACATACTGTATCATATAATCAAAATCATGTTTTATAATAAGATAAACTAAGAATTGTGTGGTCAATTGATCTGTTTGAGGATGACAACGTCTGTTATTGAGAATACTACCGTTTACGAAGGACAGTATAGTATAGACGTCAGAGACTCACCATGGTCTGAAAACAATGCAGAGCAGCCATTGTCAGACCACAGTTTGTCCTTATGCATTATTCAAGTGCCCTCTGCTGATTGCTGGCAATCAAAAAGCCATGCAGTGCTCAGAGAGGAGAGAGGGCAGTTAGCTGGTCTCTCCTCCCCTCTGTCAAATGTATTCCACAGCCCATTATTGCCAATTGCAGCTGACGTCCTGCTCAACATGTGATAGAGTGTGTTTGAGCTCAATATAGACACATACATGGGACAGCTTGGGTTTAAAGTAGCACTGCATGTACTTGTTAGTTCAGTGTCCCTTATGTCAATAGGATCTTGCACTGTTTGTGTCCATGTCTGATTTCATTGCCACATTGAACTCAATGGCGATTATTATTACAGATTCCCAGATTCCCATCACACCTGCTATGAGAAAAAAGCATCTACAAGCATCAACATCCCTCCATGCACCATCCAGAAGGAGACATGGAGTGAGGAGAAGGGCAAGGACTTGTGTAATACTGTCGTCAATTGCACATATTCATCTGCACTCTAAGCATTGAAAACAACTCTGAGCCTTCTGATATAAAAAATGTTTAAATAAAAAAGGACAAGAGGGGAATATACACTGAACATATACATACAAGCAAGGAAGTTGTTTTTCCCTGTGGACTATACTGGAGGATACCCCTTGAGGTGTGTGTGAACTGTGAACGGCACTCAACAGATTCATAGTGGTGTGCTGTCACATGGCTACCTGAAAGACTACAGCGGGAGACATCAGCAGGCACTGATTGTTTTTGAGAGTGTTGAGGGAGATCAACTTATTTATAAACCCATGTATATAGGATATATTATAAATAGCCTTGTTATTATGTGTTGCTTTGCTGCATTTGTTGGAGTGCTGTTCAATCACATGAAATTAAGCTTAAGCTTTTTTAAAATCAGTTTTAATCAATGGAATGCTTTTTTACATCCTGCTTCCTGCACAAACCGCTTCCTTCGTTTTCTTTTATCATTTTATTTGGGGGAGAATGTGGTCGGGGAGGGGCTTTCATTTGTAAGGCTTAATTTATTATGTTTGTATTATGTGCCTCCTATTGTGTTGGATGTATGTTCCGTTTCCCATCAGCACTACATCCTGAATGAAATGATCAAGCAACCAACACAGTGTAATTCCTCACAGTTGACATATCTCAATTGAGGCTCATTATTTCCTTTGAGGGCGTCTTACTCCACCCTGTGTATACATAAGGCTTCAGCTATTCTTGTTGTAAAGCTTTTTGCAGGCTTTCTGTTTGAGTCTGTCCTCTTTGTGTCTGTCCTGTGTGTTCAACAGAAGCCATAAATCCCAGCATGTGATGATGCCTTTCGTCTTCAGTCTCGGTCATTTCAGTCTGAACATTAGGTATTTGTCAGCTTCACTGATTTAGCCTTATTCAAGTGATAAAGATAATTTACCCCTGTGCTGTCATTTACATTTAACAACACAGAGCACCGAGTAAAATGCATTTTAAAGCTGCAATATGTAACTTTTTGGGCGACCCGACAAATTCACATAGATATTTGAGTTATAGATCTGTCTAAGAAGCGGTAGATCTGTTCTATGTGCGCTATTTCTATGCTTCCCGTTCGTACTTGCTTGTTTTGTCACATAAACTGAAATTAGGCGAACTATGAGAATTTTTGCAACAAGGAAATGGCGGGGCGATTTCTGCATAGTGGACCTTTTAAGTGGCTGCCTTTACATTTTGTGTGATTGAAATTCTGTTTTTGTAACTTCAACTTCAAAACTCTCTAAACTCAATTTGTTTCCTAAATGGTGTCTTTTACTAAAAAATTGTAAAAATAAAGAAAAACCCTTGAATTAATAGGTTTGTCCAAACCTTTGACTGGTAGTGTATATATACACTATCAATCAAAGGTTTGGACACATCTACTAATTCCAGGGTTTTTCTTTGCTTTCAATATTTTGTACATTGTAGAATAATAGTAAGTAAAGACATCAAAACTACAAAATAACACATATGGAATCATGTAGTAACCAAAATAGTGTTAAACAAATAAATTAAAAATTATGATTTCAGATTCTTCAAAGTAGCCACCCTTTGCCTTTATGACAGCTTTGCATTCTCTCAACCAGCTTCATGAGGTAGTCACCTGGAATGCATTTCAATTAACATGTGTGACTTGTTAAAAGTTAATTTGTGGAATTTCCTTATTAATGTGTTTGAGCCAATCAGTTGTGTTGCGACAAGGTAGGGGTGATATACAGAAGATAGTCCTATTTGGTAAAAGACCAAGTCCATATTCTGGCAAGAACAGCTCAAATAAGCGAAGAGAAACGACAGTCCATCATTACTTTAAGACATGAAGGTCAGTTAATAAGGAACATTTCAAGAACTTTGAACGTTTCTTCAAGTGCAGTCGCAAAAACCATCAAGCGCTATGATGAAACTCGCTTTCATGAGGTCCGCCACAGGAGGAAGACCCAGAGTTACCTCTGCTGCAGAGGATAAGTTCATTAGAGTTACCAGCCTCAGAAATGGGCAATTAACTGCACCTCAGATTGCACCTCACAGAATTCAAGTAACAGACACATCTCAGCATCAACTGTTCAGAGGAGACTACCTGAATCAGGCCTTCATGGTCGAATTGCTGCAAAGAAACCACTCCTAAAGGACACCAATAATAAGAAGAGACTTGCTTGGGCCAAGAAACACAAACAATGGACATTAGACCCGTGGAAATCTGTCCTTTGGTCTGATGAGTCCAGATTTAAGATTTTTGGTTCCAGCCGCCGTGTCTTTGAGACGCAGAGTAGGTGAACGGATGATCTCCGCATGTGTGGTTCCCACCGTGAAGCATGGAGGAGGAGGTGTGATGGTGTGGGGGTGCTTTGCTGGTGACACTGTCTGTGATTTATTTAGAATTCAAGGCATACTTAACTAGCTTGGCTACCACAGCATTCTGCAGCGATACGCCATCCCATCTGGTTTGCGCTTAGTGGGACTATAATTTGTTTTTCAACAGGACAATGACCCAAAACACACCTCCAGGCTGTGGAAGGGCTATTTGACCGAGGGGAGTGATGGAGATTTGTTTAACACTTTTTTGGTTATTACATGATTCCATATGTTGTATTTCATAGTTTTGATGTCTTTACTACTATTCTGCAAAGTAGAAAATAGTACAAATAAAGAAAAACCCTTGAATGACTAGGTGTGTCCAAACTTTTGACTGGTACTGTATATATATTTCGGTTACTTCGGTAACTTCCTACAATTCTACACATTTTGCCATGTGGCAAAGATAAACATTTTCAGTTTTATAACTAATCTCATGCTATTCTACACATTTTGCAATGAGGCTGCGAGAATTAGGCACTTTAAAGCTAATTTCCTGCAATTCTACACATATTGCCATGGGGCAGAGAGGAAAATATGCAGTTTTACACAGTAGCTAATCTCATACTATTCTACACATTTTGGAATGAGGCTGAAAGAATTTATAATTTTTAAGGCCAATTTCCTGCTATTCTACACATTTTGCCATGCTGCTGAGAGAAAAGATTGCAGTTTTACAGCTAATTTCCTGTAATTCTAAAAAAAACATTTACGTGGCTTATGATGTGTTCATATCTGACCTGGGGAGGGGGGAGTGACCATAGAGATCCTATTACTAGAGGGGCTATGTCATAAACCTTCAGATTTCCAGAATGTGGTGACAATGGGCGGCAGGTAGCTTAGTGGTTAAGAGCGTTGTGCCAGTAACCGAAAGGTCGCTGGTTCTAATCCCCGAGCCGACTAGGTGAAAAATCTGTCGATGTGCCCTTGAGCAAGGCACTTAACCCTAATTGCTCCTGTAAGTCGCTCTGGATAAGAGTGTCTGCTAAATAATGTAAATGTAAATGTACAATGGCAGCCATATTGGTCAGGGAGAAATCCAAACCAGTCTAATTGGAATCAATGGCAAAAGAGGCATACTCTTGATTTTACTTATGCAGGAAAATAAAACAAAGGCATGTGATGTATCAGAAATTGTGTCATTGAATTATTGTTAACCTACAATATTGTCAAATAATCCTGAATACAGTTTATACAGGTTTTATACACATTTTCTGTATATATAGCCTCTAAAATATATGTAAACAGACCATAGATGTCTAAATGTTTTGTTTTCTTGGAAAGCTGAGAGTGCTATCATATGATACAATATCAGTGCTTGTTGCATTTACAATTTGTCTAAATCCTATAATCTACTGATTTCAGCCAGTGTATGTCTGTGGATTGACTGCATTGTTTGAATGGAATGTTGGCATATTAATTTGTAAAATTAATGGAATCATTCCTCTGGATGGCTAGCAAGCTAACAAACGTTTGTGCAGATAAATTCTTCAAATTCAACATTTTACACAATATCTTATCACAGGACTGACAAACCGTGGTTGACCAACTCCCTGTTTATATTATTAGATATTTTTTAATGTATTTTTGGGAGAATGCAGGGTGCGTGGTATGCCAGCTGAATATATACACTGCTGTTATAATAAATCCCAAGCCATTTCGACAATGATGAGTCGTGAAAACAATTATTCTCCACTGTAAAACTGCTTAAAAGTTGAGCACAATTGCATCTCTAAGGTTAACCGGATCCAGTCATGAGTACCCGGCCAGGAGAATGTGGATGGGGTTGGGGCTGGAAGTCATAGCCGGGTCAAGTTACACAAAAAAAAAGGGCTTGTTCCTACTCAGGACCTTTTTAACACCCATCCCTGCCCCCGTTCGGAGCGCTCAGCATACACTACCATTTCTCGAGGGGAGCTGCTTTCTTCAGTCCATCCAAACTTTTGTGCATGGATGTTACTCGGGACGAAATAACGTGCTACACCATCTGGTCTAGATCTGCATGGAGACTATTTCAGTTGAGGCACAACATTTTCCAAATATTTTTTGTTTTGTTGTTTTTTGGCAATAATTCGATTTCTATAGATACGTTTTTGGGGGGATGCGCCAAAACTTTATTTTTTATGTGTTAGTGTTTTAACTGGTCTGTTACATTTCTGAAATCAAACACAGATGCAGTAAATTGAGAATGACCGGTATTATGTTGAAGTGCCTTGTCTTGGCGCTCTTTATTTGCGGGCACAAAGTCCTGACCGACCTGGGAGTTGAGGGTGGCCAGGAACACTTTGATTCCATGGACAGTGACAGCGCTTCAACCCTGGCATTTGTGTTCGATGTTACTGGCTCAATGTACGACGACCTCAAACAGGTGATAGAGGGCGCCTCTCGGATCCTGGAAAAGACCCTCAACCGGAGGACCAGACCCATCAAAAACTTTGTCCTCGTCCCATTTCATGACCCAGGTAAAAAAAAAAATGAAGAAAAGTTGCAGAACCCTAATTATTTATTACAAGAGTAAGACATTTAGCATTTTTGAAAAAGACAAATGACAATAGGCCTACATTATTTACATTAAACAATTGACATTAAACAATAAGGCCTCAATCAGATCAAACATAAAAGTAACTGTCCTGTGTTTCCAGATTTCTATGAAATATGACATAATTAATTACAATATGAGTGATGGGCCAGCTCAACCTCCTCAGGAGGATGACATCATCCTCTATGAGGAAATAGCAAGCATTTTAAAACTTCTGTTTGAGGTACAAATTTAAGGTGTTTTTTTTTTTACTGTTTTATTTTTTCTTCAATTTATGCTTTGGCCACAAATACAAGTATAGAATGAGTCCCCAAGCATCCCTCTTCCACTCAACCTCAATGGGAAAGCTGGAGCTTGATAAATGAGAGTGCCCTAATGGGGGAGGCTGTCTGCTTGTGTGTAATTACCCCAATCACCCCCATCCACCCCTCCGGAAAGCCTACCATCCTCAGTAACCAACCCTGGGTGGAAGGGCTGGAGTTTGGGAAGGGGATGGCGTGCTCAGCTAGCTACACTAACGTCACACATTCTATCTGTGTTTAATGTAGTGTGCCCTTGGGGACATTGTGCCTCCTGAGATTGCAAAGAAACTGGGTGACAAAGAGGCGTGACAATGTCCATGTTGTATGGACTCTTATGACTGAAGTGGGGACAAAGCCTTAAAATGCCTGACAAGAAAAAGACAGAGGGAGAGAGAGAGGGATAAAGAAATACTCACCAGACAGTCTGACATTCTGACATGTCCACGTATTATCAAGGTTTAATAGTTATATTTGGTAAGCAATGTGATGGCAAAGCTTGAAGCACACACACAAACACACACACACTGCCCCCACCCCAACCTACTTGCCTCTCCCTCACACTAGAGTGAAATACTGTTCTATATGGCAAGCTATTCTATATGACACACAATATATTCTCTGTGTGTTGGTTAATGTTTACTGATCCATCGATCAGCCCCTGAAGGATTCCAAATAAGTGTCAGATCTTAGCAGGCTGTTATTTGTCACATTGAGGTCTACTGCAGTATGAGAAGGGTTCAGGTCACCCAACAGAGAGTGCTGACTTCAGCACTAAACACAACTAATGATTACTCAGTCATCATGGGCATTTTGAAGAGATGGCACAATACCTCCACAGACATGCTATATTTAAGCAATAAGGTACGAGGGGGTGTGGTATATGGCCAATATTCCATGGCTACGGGCTGTTCTTAAGCACGACACAACCGGCAAATGGTACCGGAGCATCGGCTCTCAGACCAAGACAGCTTCTACCCCCAAGCCATAAAACTGCTAAATAATCAATTAATGGTACCCGAACTATCTGCAATGATTCTATCTTGCACTGACCCTACACTGTATACACTCACACACACACTCACAATCATCATTTGCTGCTGCTACTCTGTTCTTTATTTGACTCTTATTATTATCTATCCTGATGCCTAGTTACTTTACCCTGCCTTCATGTACAATTCCTACCTCAAATCTCTGCACATTGACATGGTACTGGTACATTTACATTTTAGTCATTTAGCAGACGCTCTTATCCAGAGCGACTTACAGTTAGTGAATGCATACATTATTTTTTTCATACTGGCCCCGTGGGAATCAAACCTACAACCCTGGCGTTCAAACGCTGCTCTACCAATTGAGCTACATCCCTGCTGGCCATTCCCTCTCCTACCCTGGGCCAATTGTGCGCCGCCCCATGGGTCTCCCGGTCGCGGCCGGCTACGACAGAGCCTGGATTTGAACCAGGATCTCTAGTGGCACAGCTAGCACTGCGATGCAGTGCCTTAGACCACTGCGCCACTCGGCGCCCATAAATGGTACTCCCTGTATATAGCTCCATTCTTGTGTGTTTTATTTTATTCCTCTTGTGTTAGTATTTAATTTTTATTTATAAACTCTGCATTGTTGGGAAGGGCTTGTAAGCAAGCCTTTCACGGTAACGTCTACACCAGTTGTATTCGGCGCATGTGACAAATACAGTTTTTATTTTATTTTATTTGAGCAGCATGAACTGCTGTTAAAATTTGGAGTGTAGTGCCTCCATTTTGCTATTAACTCCAGAAATCATGGATGACTGAGGACTTGAATTACTGTATGTGGCAACTACAACGTCCTTTTCCCAATATGTTCATTTTGATTATGTCCCAAGAGCTAAAAAACTAAATAGGAAAGACCTGCAGTTTTCATAGTAGATAATCAAGCACCCTATCATTTTCAGTGCAACTGACTTACCTTTTTCCTTTCATATTCAGTATTGATTGATTGTACTTTGATTATCCAGCCATTCGTCATGTATAATGTTAATAACATCCACAGTATGTTTTCTTCTAGACATTGGCCCTGTGTCCATCACCACTGACCCAAAGAAGTTCCAGCAGGATCTGCAGGAGCTGTTTGTCCAAGTGTGTACCATCTCTGCCAGAACATCCGCCAGACTCCATATGATAGGCTGTACATACTGTACTTTATATCAATCTGTAGACCAGGATGGATATAGACTATACAGGATATGTACAGTACCAGTCAAAAGTTTGGACACACCTCCTCATTCAAGGGTTTTTCTTTATTTTTACTATGAAATAACACATATGGAATCATGTAGTAACCAGAAAAGTGTTGAACAAATCAAAATATATTGTATATTTGAGATTCTTCAAAGTTGCCACCTTTTGCCTTCTTTCCTTCTTAATGCGTTTGAGCCAATCAGTTGTGTTGTGACAAGGTAGGGTTGGTATACAGAAGATAGCCCTATTTGGTAAAATACTAAGTTCATATTCTGGCAAGAACAGCTCAAATAAGCAAAGAGAAACGAGGTCAGTTAATACGGAACATTTCCAAGAACTTTGAAAGTTTCTTCAGAGTGCAGTCGCAAAAACCATCAAGCGCTATGATGAAACTGGCTCTCATAAGGACCACCACAGGAAAAGAAGACCCAGAGTTACCTCTGCTGCAGAGGATAAGTTCATTCGAGTTACCAGCCTCAGAAATCGGCAATTAACTGCACCTCAGATTGCAGCCCAAATAAATGCTTCACAGAGTTCAAGTAACAGACACATCTCAACATCAACTGTTCAGAGGAGACTCGTGAATCAGGCCATCATGGTCAAATTGCTGCAAAGAAACCACTCCTAAAGGACACCAATGATAAGAAGAGACTTGCTTGGGCCAAGAAATACAAGCAATGGACATTAGACCCGGTGGAAATCTGTCCTTTGGTCTGATGAGTCCAAATTTGAGATTTTTGGTTCCAACCCCGTGTCTTTGTGAGACGCAGAGTAGGTGAACGGATGATCTCCGCATGTGTGGTTCCCACCATGAAGCATGGAGGAGGAGGTGTGATGGTATGGGGTTGCTTTGCTGGTGACACTGTCAGTGATTTATTTAGAATTCAAGGCACACTTAACCAGCATGGCTAACACAGCATTCTGCAGCGATATGCCATGCCATCTGGTTTGCGCTTAGTGGGCTGTGTAAGGGCTATTTGTCCAAGAAGGAGAGTGATGGAGTGCTGCATCAGATGACCTGGCCTCCACAATCATATGACCTCAACCCAATTGAGATGGTTTGGGATGAGTTGGTCCGAAGTGAAGGAAAAAGCAGCCAACAAGTGCTCAGCATATGTGGGAACTCCTTCAAAACTGTTGGAAAATATTTCTAGGTGACTACCTCATGAAGCTGGTTGAGAGAATGCCAAGTGTGCACAGCTGTCATCAAGGCAAAGGGTGGCTACTTCGAAGAATCTTAAATATAAAATATATTTTGATTTGTTTAACACTTTTTTGGTTACTACATGATTCCATATGTGTTATTTCATAGTTTTGATGTCTTCACTATTATTCTATAATGTAGAAAATTGTAAAAAATAAAGAAAAACCCTTGAATGAGTAGGTGTGTCCAAACCCTTTGACTGGTAGTGTAGATATGCAGACTACTTAAAAATGACACTCATAGTCTCTCACGTACAGTCAATACAGTATAGTATAGGTTTCTACACTAAATAGGATTATGGTTAGGCTATACAGCACAGGTCTTTAGACTATGCATAGTGATGCATTTCCTGTTCTTATAGAGGCCCTCACTGATGGCGTTGGATCAATGTCTGTGTGTTGTCTTCTCTCAGGGAGGTGGAGACTGTCCAGAGATGAGTATAGGAGCCATAAAGAAGGCCCTGGAGGTGTCCCTACCAGGCTCCTTCATCTACGTGTTCACTGACGCCAGGGCCAAAGACTACCGCCTCAAACGGGACGTGCTGCAGCTGGTGCAGCTCCGACAGTCACAGGTAATGATTGCAGTCAAGAAAATGCTGGGTTGTTTGGTTGACCCAACTGCTGGGTTGTAGGCGTTGGGTCACTTAGTTGGGTTGTTTTCTTTAACCTTTAAAAGTCTAGTCCATAGAAACGCATTCAATAACACATTAAGAAATGGCTGAAAAGACAGTAAAACATTTTATCATAAGGAATAAGGTTTTGAAGTGTCTGTCCTACAGTACCAGTCAAAAGTTTGGACACACCCACTAATTCCATGTTTTTTCTTAATTTTTTACTATTTTCTACATTGTAGAATAATAGTGAAGAAATCAGAACTATGATATAACACACATGGAATCATGTAGTAACCAAAAAAGTGTTAAACAAATCAAAATATATTTCATATTTGATATTCTTCAAAGTAGTCACCCTTTGCCTTGATGACAGCTTCGCACACTCTTGGCATTCTCTCAACAGCTTCATGAGGTAGTCACCTGAATGTATTTCAATTAACAGGTGTGCCTTTTTAAAAGATTAATTTGTGGAATTTCTTTCCTTCTTAATGCGTTTGAGCCAATCAGTTGTGTTGTGACAAGGTAGGATTGGTATACAGAAGATAGCCCTATTTGGTAAAAGACCGGAGTCCATATTATGGCAAGAACAGCTCAAATAAGCAAAGAGAAACAACAGTCCATCATTACTTTAAGACATGAAGGTCAATCAATCCGGAAAATTTCAAGAACTTTTAACATTTCTTTAAGTGCTGTCGCAAAAACCATCAAGCTATGATGAAACTGGCTCTCATGAGGACCGCCACAGGAAAGGAAGACCCAGAGTTACCTCTGTTGCAGAGGATAAGTTCATTAGAGTTTCCAGCCTCAGAAATTGCAGCCCAAATAAATGTTTCACAGAGTTCAAGTAACAGACACATCTCAACATCAACTGTTCAGAGGAGACTGCATGAATCAGGCCTTCATGGTCAAATTGCTGCAAAGAAACCACTACTAAAGGACACCAATAAGAAGAAGAGACTTGCTTGAGCCAAGAAACACGAGCAATGGACATTAGACCGGTGGAAATCTGTCCTTTGGTCTGATGAGTCCAGATTTGAGATTTTGGTTCCAACCGCCGTGTCTTTGTGAGACACAGAGTAGGTGAACGGATGATCTCCGCATGTGTGGTTCCCACCGTTAAGCATGGAGGAGGAGGTGTGTGGGGTGCTTTGCTTGTGACACTGTCTGTGATTTATTTAGAATTCAAGGCACACTTAACCAGCATGGCTACCACATTATTCTACAGCGATACGCCATCCCATCTGGTTTGCGCTTAGTGGGACTATCATTTGTTTTCCAACAGGACAATGACCCAACACACCTCCAGGCTGTGTAAGGGCTATTTGACCAGAAGGAGAGTGATGGAGTACTGCATCAGATGACCTGGCCTCCACAATCATCCGACCTCAACCCAATTGAGATGGTTTGGGATGAGTTGGACCGCAGAGTGAAGGAAAAGCAGCCAACAAGTGCTCAGCATATGTGGAACTTACAGTCGTGCGTGCATACATTTTGTGTATGGGTGGTCCCGGGGATCGAACCCACTACCTTGGCGTTACAAGCGCGTGCTCTACCAGCTGAGCTACAGAGGACTGTTGGAAAAGCATTCCAGGTGAAGCTGATTGAGAGAATGCCAAGAGTGTGCAAAGCTGTCATCAAGGCAAAGGGTGGCTATATCTCAAATATAAAATATATTTTGATTTGTTTATAACTTTTTTGGTTACTACATGATTCCATATGTGTTATTTCATAGTTTTGATGTCTTCACTATTATCCCACAATGTAGAAAATAGAACAAATAAAGAAAACCCTGGAATGAGTAGGTGTGTCCAACCCTTTGACTGGTACTGTATATCTGGGAGATACAAGAAAGCTCAGGAAATATTTTTGTTTTTTGTACACATATTTAACCCCTTATTTTTGTTGCCACAAAACTACCTCCATAATTCCATTCATTTTTTATGAGTTACCATCAGACGAGTCCCGGGACACCATCGTGTTCGTGTTCGTCTTTCCATAGAGTTTTGGGGATGTCTCGTAGTCTGACAAACACCGCTGTAGCTCGCCACCTTCCACCTTCCACTGCAGATGCTAGCTTAAACTGACGTATTTTGATGGGGATTTTTATTATGTTACTTGGATTGATGCACTGGTGCATTAATAGACTCTATAAGGATTAATAAGAGCAAGGTTTGGTTGTTGATGCTGGGTTATTGGTGCTGGTTATTGGTGCTGGGTTATTGGTGCTGGGTTATTGAGATATGACCCAGCAGGTCAGATCAGAAGACTGGAGGTGTAGTTTAGTAGGGGTGTGGCTTTCAGATAGTTATTTTCAGTCACCTGTGAGAGTAAATGTAATTCCTGTTCATGTGTTCTGTTGTATAATTATCATATGTTAAGGTTGAACGTTGACACATGTATAGCTTCTATGAGGCTTAGGGAGCTGTCGAAATGTACACAGTTATGAAAATGGGGGAGGGTCATGCTTTTTACATTTCAGTCAGGGGAAGGATTTAGTATTTTTTTGTTTAGTCAGGGGAGGGTCATGTCATTTGTATATCGATCAAATGTCATATTGGTCGGGGTTTGAGAATTAGTTGCTTATTATAGTATCTCATGTGTGCCCGATGATACCCTTATCCCTCATTCTCTGCTCGCGTGCAATATCAAGTGTGCATAGTGTGGTCACAATAAAATGATCATAGCTTATCTATAGGCTATAGGCCTGTATGAAGAGCATGCTCAGAGAAGCACAGGGCAAAGTTATATTTCTAAGAAAATGTACCCTCCCTTCCCGAGTTTTTGTACGCTGCTGGGATGGTGTATATAAAGCTAGGCTACACTGCATTACACACTGCAATGGATAGGTGTTCCCATTCCTGAGCCCTGGCCTGCCCTGCTCTTGCTGATGTAAACTATTTTGTGCTGCCCAACCAATGACTGTGCTGTGTAAGGTGGCACTTCAGGAGGTGAGTCAAAGGCTTCTTCAGAAAATATTTTTTTCTTTTCCAAAAAATGCTATATCTATTCTGTGCGTGAGCACTAGGCCTACTGATTTCCTGTTCAGTTTAAAAAGGAGAGCGCGAAGATGAGAAGGAGGACTGGATGTAAGCGCTACTGCTATAATTGATTTTATTGATGTTTCGTTTCCCATAATGAAGCTATTTATCAGTTATTGACCTCACAAGCCATATTCAAGTAATTTATATAACTTGCATTACTATGAAGGCGGCAACTGTGGAGATAGACAGCGAATGGGTGCTGAGTAGGCTAATTTGGAAGGCCTAATTCATTTAAACAGTCTTCATTTTAATTTGACTTTAGGCTACTAACAACAGAGGGCTGGAGGCTATTTCTTCCTATTCAATAAATAAGAGGCAGTATGCCTCTGTTTGACAGATGAAATTATAGTCTACTATCCATAGATTTTGTCAGCCAATTCCTTCCAGTCACCATGCACTCCTTAAATAGCTCAGTGTCAGTGAAAGAGATTGGTGGTGTAGGTTAAAACCAGGGCTCAAATTGAGGGAGAATGAGGGTATTGTGGCCTTTGTTAAAGAAAATGGCTAAAAAGCATAGGCCTAAACCTTGATAGCTTAAGATGTTGAAAAACAAAATGTAATGGACCTGATTATATAAAGTGATCTATAATCACGTTTTAGTCTTAATGCTTTATGCTAGAAACAAGCTGTAAAATGCCAGGGAAAGACAAGACTCCAATGCATATGGATATATTTGGTTAGCCTCTATGATTATATAGCCAAGGAGACAAAAAATGTACTTTACTTGGAAGTAATGTGTGACTTTGTCACTATCAATTGACATTCAACATTTCAACAGGCTATTAAACAACATACTAACTCTAAATCAGTCGGGAACAAGCTAGGTAGCTTAAGAAGGAACTAAAATTAATTATTTAGGCTATATATTATTATTATTTCAAGGCTATAGCCTGCCATTTAGAAATAAATGGTGAAACATTTATGACACGCTACAGGCTGGCAGGAACACTCAGCATTTCAACAACACATCAACAACAGCACTTCAACAACATGCCTATAAATGTTGCAATTACGGTGTATAAAATAAAACGAATTACTTAGAAGTACAGTGCCTTTGAATTCACTTTTAGATACATGAGTTTGGCCAGGCTTTGGTTTGAGGGATCATGCGGTGAGCTATGCATGCCTAGTTTGTTAATTTAGCTAGCAGATGTTCTTATTTTCCCGCATACCTTAATCACAGTCAAACAAATTCTATTTTGTAACAACAATATCATGGAATAAAATAGAATAAATAACATACAGTCTCTTACAGAAGTGTATGAGTTCCATAAAAGCCTATATAAATCCCATTGTTGGGGTGCAATAAGGTGGCATACCTTATGATAATATTGTAGTAGAATGTGAAAAACGCCCAATTTTTTTAAATACATTTGCAGTATATAACATTAACATGATGAACAGGAATTGCATTTACTATCATGGGTGGCCAATAAGATATATCAGAAAGCCACACCCACAGTAAGCTAAGCCTCCTGAAAATTACCTAAGGATTACAAGCTGCTAGGTCAATCCAGCATGAAAGTAATAAATACCCAAATGATGGTTAAATTAACCAACATGTTTGGGTAATCACATCAGTCCAACTGGCTCGGTCAAAATAACCCAGCATGTGTTCCTTCCAATATTTACTCAGCACTGGGTTACAAAAAAACCCAAATTAAGTGTGATTGTAATGTATGATTACAGTAATCTCATGAAAGTTCAGTAGTAATAACCATCCACTGCTGTCCTCTGTGTGCACCCAGGTTGTGTTTGTGCTAACTGGGGACTGTGGAGACCGCTCTCAGCCTGGGTACAGAGCCTATGGAGAGATCGCTGCCACCAGTTCTGGACAGATCTTCCACCTGGACAAGCAGCAGGTCAATGAGGTGAGAATCAGAAGAGGAGAGAGTCATCAAACTAATGTATATATATTTTTTCAAGCACACTCCTTGAGGTTGTGCTGAGTCAATGGTCAACCATAGTGTGATTTTCTGTAAAAATGATAGGTTTATAGACTCTTCAGGACATGGGTAAAAAAAATGCAGGCGGGTTCAAAGGAACACATGGTGAATGGAGAATATTTTATATGTAAAAGCAGTCGAAAGAATAGCGATATGAACCTGATATCACCCATACATGTAGTCATAGTATATTTTATTGACACACATAAAATATTTTTGAAGTGCACATATTAAATGTACCAGGAACTAGGGGTGAGTGATTCCTTTATCTCAGCATGTAAACTGAACCCCAAATCTTGGAAACCCTAAATCAACAGGGCTCAATAACTCCCAATCAAACATAAAAGAAGCCAGTTTCCTTGGGAGAGACACTGGTATCCTGAATGTCATCACAGGAGATGGCTGGGCTGAGGAGAGGGCAGCTCTACACTGGAGCCAATATGACTGTTCACTGGGGGAGGTGGCCCACTGAACCCTTGAACCCAGCTCTCTATGTGCGTTTTTATATGTTTCTGCTTTCTTTCAAATCATGTCAGTCTTTATGTATTCATGTGTATGTACTGTATATATGGTGCGTGTGTGTATGTGTGTTGGATCGGGTTCTATTAACACTTCATAACCTCCACAGTTTTTTGAGTGTAATGGTAAATAGTGAAGTGCTGAGGGACCACATTCACACCACCAACAGAAACCAGTCCACTCATTGTGAGCCCCAGCTGGCCAGAGTGTGGATAGGCTAGACCAGGTTGGATTGCCTTTACATGTTTTTAAAGTGACCCCTCTCACCTTTCAAATGTTATGCTAATTGCAAAGCTCTCCACTCATTTAGCATGGATCAACAGAACTACAATTGTATTTCAGATGTACTGTATTTACACCCAGTAAGATTGTAACTCCTGGGTGGCATGGTATTACTGAATTAATGTAAATCCTTTAATCCTTAGAAACCACATACCTCAAATTGAACAAATCTTCCTCTTAATATCAGTTTAATAAACTGCGGCCAAATCAAATATACACAATCTTTTTGTGGTCTTAGGCGGAGATGTGGAGGAAAACAGACTGCTTATTTTACTCTCTAATCCCAGGATATGATCTGTCAAGGCTTCCCTCTTCCTCTCTCAACACAGCTGCCCTCTTGGCTGGCTCCAAATCCACACACAACAGCTCATTGTAGACCTTGTGTGTGACACTCTTAAACTCTTAATACTTAACTTGTTCTAATCACTGGAGCAATCTGCCAACAAGCCCTCGGGCAGAAAAAATAACACTAATGCGCTGTTTAAACTTGGATTCTGGTCCTAATGGTCATGGAGGCCATCCTCAATTCTCAGTGTGTGAGGGATGTGAGAGGGCTGAGAACCTGGCAAGAGAAATCTTTCTGGGCTCTGTGAGGTTTCATCCATGCACTAATCCGTGTACATGGATGATGTCTCTTCATTACGTGAGCCGGCCATGAGCTCATGGGTTATTGCTGTCCATCTATAAACTACTCTAGACTATGATCGCCTTGTCAGCAGCTTGGCTAATGCATGTTCGTGTCTCTGTGTTTCAACTCCCACACGCACTCCTCACTGAAGTGGCTCTGGACTTCTTCCATAAAATAACCACTGTAACATTGGCCCAATGGTTTCCTCATCATGTGGGCCCAGTAGTGAGTTAAAGGGACAGGAGTGTTTTTAAAAATATAAATTAAATCCAGTTAACCCGTATCCTCTGTTGTGTTCCTGAGGTTAGTGAATAAAGCCAGTCTCTGTAGTATAGACCTGTTCTCAGAGACAGGAAGACAGATGTGCTAGACTCTTGCCTGTTGTCTGGGGGAAAGGTAGGTGTTTTGAGGATCCCATCCAATAGGAGAACGGGGGTCCATTTGGGACTGATTTGGCCTAATAGCCTGGTTCCTGGCACCCTGTCTCCTCTCTCACAGTGATGGTGGTAGCGTCTTAACCCCAGAGCCGGGTTGGGGAGACCCCTTTCTGCAAGGAGGGCTGTGGTCTATAGGTTCCCCAACAGCAATGGGAGAAACATTCAGGCGGTCTGCTGGGGGGTTTCAAATGGCCATGAGGAGGAGCGAACCCCTGTGAAAACAGACCTAGCTGGAGGATGAAAAGAACAGTGTATCTCCTTAGGCTTAGCTGACCTTCCTCTGCCCACCCTCCTTTCTCTATTCCTAGAATAGCGGAGGTGCTTCTTCCTGACACAACGCCAGTGCCTGTTCAGCCGAGACACAGCAGATGAGGTTTCAAAGACCCGTAGATCCTCTGGATTCCCATGGCTCTAGCAGGGAGTGGCTGTAGCACCAGCAGCAGAACACAGCATGTTCTCGAGACACACCTTGGCCAGACCAGACAGCATCAGCTCTATCTCTGTGTCTCCCCTGTCCCCCCTGTCCCTTTGTCTACACACTAAAATAATGGTTCTAAATAGTACCAAATAGGGGGTTCTTTGGCTTGTAACTACAGCGGAACCCTTTTTTTGCTATAGAATGCTTTTTTGAAGGTTCAATAAAGAACCATGCTCATGTTCTAAATGGAACATGTATGGTGCTGCAAAGAACCCTTTCCTAAGGTTCTATAAACAACCATTAAAAAAGGTTTTATATAACATTTCTCAATCTGAAAGGTTCTTTGTAGATCCTTTTGAAAAACCATACAGGGTTTTTATTCTGGTCAGCCAAATTATATTGATAGAATTCCATAGGTGTTATTATTGTGTTAATTGACAAGTTGAGACAAGTGAGCTACCTCTGGAACATCTGGGGGTCCCCTGAGAAGAGAATTGAGAACCACTGACTGATTTAGTCAACTGTTCTCCAATTGACTGAAGGCTATGCATGGGGTTTTTCACAAGACACAATCACTGGACATAGTCATATATAATATGTAATGGCATAACACAACACATTAGATGAACTGTAATGACACTCTCACTCGGTTGCACAAAAAAGAGCTGTGCGCAAACCACACCCCAGAATATTATATTACACTCCCATACATTTTAATTATCGCTCAAAAGAGCTTAAAGAACAATTGATGTGCTCAAATAATTATTTGAGTCATTAGGGTTCCACATAGAACCATCACCCTTCCCAAAGAACCCTTGAGTAACCCTAATGTTTAAGTGTGTAAGGCTGTGGGGGAGATGGATGTCTCTGAGTCTCACTAGGTGGTTGAGATGAAATAGACAGCGGTTTGAGGCAGATGTAGGTCACTCTATATCAGTGTCCTGCTCTGCTGGGGATAGCTGCACATGTGGCAGAAATTACAGCTGTTTCCAGCTGTAAACTCAGAGAGGAACCAGCTGCTGTCAGCACCCAGTGGGCTGGCTTTGCTCACTTCAATCTTCTCCATTATTACTAAATATATTAAGATTTGTTGAATAAGCCCCATTTCTCAGAGGGGCCACTGAAAGCAATGTTTTCAGTTTGTTTTATTATGGACACAATGCAACCATAATGTACTGCACTCAGGATTATGGGGTCAAAACAAATACAAGACCACAGTTGCTTGTTAAGCACTTTGAAAGATGGAAAAAGGATGGACCGGTCAGTGAAATGAGACTCAGTTATACAACGGGTTCTTCTCTTCTTTTCCTGTAAAGGGAAGGACACATTGTTTTTCTTCTGAATCTAACCACCAGCATGATTTCACCTAGAGGGTTGAGTATATAATCAACCATTGAAATTCGACCTGTCCAATATTCTACAGTATAGTCGAGGAGAAAAAAGTATACTCCAGTGATGATTACTCCTGGAATTGAATGTAATAAAGCCACCCAGGCTTATTTCAGACTCAGCGAGCCAGGCATTGGTTAATCTGTTCTCTGAGAACCAGATAATGACCCCATCATTTCAGAGTGAAGCCTCCACAATTCCATCAACCCCAGACCAGACCAGTCCTCTCCAGGTAACATCCGCTATTTAAAGCCCAACCAATTTGCAGGGTTGGGGTAACGAACTACATGTAGCCTAATGGATTAAAAAAAACTGTAACTGTAATCTGTTACATTACCACAAATATACCTTGTAATCAGATTACAGATGCTTTTGAAAAAAGTAATGCTTACCTCTCTGCCTTTATGTTTTCTCAATGACGTTCAAATCAGCATTGATAAAATGCCAGGTTTGAATTGTTCTGCCTGAGCGAGTGTGACCACAAATCAGAGACCACTATGATGACACATAATGCATTTGATGGATCGCAGGAAAAAGAGCAGGAATAAGATTTTGTAAGCTTCACGAGTACAAGCTATGTCTTCCAATTGTGCGACTGCAAACAAGAAACGAGTTTAAATTGGACAAATTCAGGTGGGTCCCTCCCCGTTTGCTTCCATTTAAGAAACGTTTTACAAAAAGAATCGGCTGCAAATTATCAAATCAAATTGTAGCGTGGTCACGTACACATATTTAGCAGATGTTATTGCGGGTGTAGCTAAATGCTTTTTGCTCCTAGCTCCGACAGTGCATAATGTCTATCAATACACACAAATCTAAAAGTAAAAAATGGAATTAGAAAAATATAAATATTAGGAAGAGCAATGTCAAGTCGATATATCAAAAGTATCACCATCATAAACGTAAACAATTACGCCTCTGGAATACATTTTTCACATGCAAATACCGCTTTCGGTAGTGCTACATGCATGCCATTACGAGAACAGCATTTATATTTCAACAGCAACGAGCCCTATCAGTCCATCATAAACAACGGGTAGGCTAATTAGTCCTTCGTTTTGGGTTATACTCGGGTAAAAAATTTGGCTAATCTATATTTCCATATTTCCAAGTCCTATTTTTTTGAAGACAAGGGTATTAAATTAATTGGAATGACTGAAAATATGACATACTTTTTTTATGTAGATATAGCCTAATCATGTTGTATCTGTAGTAGAGGCAGTGACCTACATAACCAACCCATTAAGTAAAATACAACATCCATTTATGACCACTATGTAAACTCTAGCATTGATTTATACTGCAATAGATGTAGAATTGGTAATATACATTTTTGTCTTCTTCTAATGCCTCTTCAGCAGGTTGACGTTTATTGGGATGAGTCTTGTCCTTGAGGCAGAACCCGGTGATTTCAGGGCCAGCTGCAAAGTACAAATTTGCAATATTGTAAAAAATGTATGAAAACAAAATTGTGTTTTTTGGCCATAATTTCAAGGTTAGGCTTAGCATTAGGAGTTAGCAGTGTGGTTGAGTGGTTATTTCCGGTTAGGGTTAGGCATTAGGGTTAGCAGTGTGGTTTGAGGTTAAAAATCAGATTTTATGACTTTGTGGCTGCTTGTCAGCTACTAACCTGCGCCTCTTAAGGGGAAAGTAATCTAAAGTAACTGAAAGTAATCAGATTGTATGGCTGAGTTTGGTAATCCAAAAATTACGTTACTGCTAAAATTTTTTGGACAGGTAACTAGTAACTGTATTGGATTACATTTCCGAAAAGATGTAGCTCAGTTGGTAGAGCATGGCCAGTTGTAGATTCGATTCCCATGCGGGCCAGTATGAAAAATAAAAAATAATGTATGCACTCTCACTAGCTGTAAGTCGCTCTGGATAAGAGCATCTGCTAAATAGACTAAAATGTAAATGTACCCAACCCTGCCAATTTGACAGATAACACAGGTAAGCCATTTCTAGCCTAAATTGATCCTGTACATTGGACCTGTTAATAATCTGGAATAGATCTACTCCCCATATTTTTGTAAACCAAAAACCAACGCCTGATTCATTAAAGGCGGGTGCAGAAGCATGGCCCTTTCTGTCCAGAAAGTGTGCTACACCTTCCACTGTAAAGAAACTCCTTTTGGGAAATTCATGCTTAAGTCAAAAACTGTATGTTATCTTTTTGACAGTTGAGCTGTTTCACGTTCCTTTTTGTTTCTGGAAAGTCCCTTTGAGACAACTTTGGCGATGGAAGATGGTTCAAAACAAAGGCCAGCTTGCATGTGTTAAAGCAGACAGTTTCAGAATCAGAGAGAGGTCATTGGGGTCCACATGCCCATCCTTCCTTTCCTTTCCCTCTCATTGGGTTTCTGTAGAGGGTCTTTGCTAGAAATCTATCTATATAGTCTAGTCTGTTGTGACAAGTCCCAGACCACCCCTGTCTAATCTGTCCTCCTAGCTGTGTGGGGTGTGCTGCTGTCTTGCTGAGATGAAGTCTTCTCTCCTGCCAGGTCTTGAAGTGGGTGGAGGAACAGTGCAGGCCCTGAGGTTCACCGCTCTCCTCCAATCCTTGTGACAGTGCTCAGGAGAACCAGTGGGAGGTGCCCGTTTACCCAGCCTGGGAGGTCACTGTGTCACTTAGTGGGCCAGCCCCTCAGATCGAGCTCAGGGATCCCCTTGGTACACCATGCTTTCATTATTATTCTCCGTTGTATAGTCTCAATAACTTTGTCACTACTTGAGAAATAATACTATATATTCATCAGTGGAGGCTGCTGAAGGGAGGATGGTTCATCAGCAATGGCTGGAATGGATTGAATGGGAATGGCATCAAACACACAGAAACCATGTGTTTGATGTGCCTTTAATAAAATTCACTCATTCCGCTTCAGCCATTACCAAAGTGTTTTGCCCCGATTAAGGTGCCACCAACCTCCTGTGATATCCATTTGGCTGACATTGATGTTAGTTAACATTTTGAAAGTATATTGTTATGTGTCAATTGCTTAGTCACATTGTTAGAGTGGAGCAGGGCCTCACAGAACTGTTTGAATATTCCAAATTCTGCCCGTGTTGTCAACCTCAAGTTCCCCCGACCTGGAGCCTGGACTCTGAGTACTCTACTGAGATCCTCCTGGCCCCGTGATCATCCTGCATTGAGAATGAGATAACTGCTTTAGTCACCTCTGATGCACAATACAACAACAGAATGTCCTGTCTATGTCCAGGTGGGCTGCGGTGGTCGTCACACTCTGAGAGTTACAGGGGTCAGCAATCTGGACTTTCGGGCTGGGTTCTCAGTTACCAGTGTCTGAGTTCAACCATAGCAGGGAGACCCATCAAAGTAAAGTGTACATGCAATTTTATATCTTTGTATGTATGCGTGATTGCATTGAATGCGTTGGGCTCCCCTCCCCTTCCCAAGGAGTTCCAGCCCATGTGCTGCTGAAGTGTACAGGACTGAAGCCCCAGGTCAGCTGAGTCACATGGAGTTAGTTTCAGGTTCAGGGCGCTCCTTACGCACCCTCCCCGTGCCTCTGCCCTCTGACAGGGGCAGCTTAGGACTCTGGAATGTCCCAGAAATTGCACTCCCCTTCCCCAAGCTTCTTCCTCAAGGTGACAGGGAAGGATAGAGGAAGAATACCGCTTCCAGGGGTTGTCCAGTTCTCCTACAAACATCATCCCAGGTGAACCTCTCCTCAGTCTCCACCATAATGTCTCACAGACATACCTAGTCCTTTGTGTGACCCTCTTCCCTCCTCTCTTTTTTTGTCATGACAAAGATCCCCCCAAGCGCAGGGGCATGCCCAAGGTGGTGAGCGGTTTATATACACCCGCTATGATTGGTGTTCGGTGAGAAGCGGCGTTCCCTATAGGCTGGGGTTCACCAGGGTGGAGTGGCTGTTGGGAGGAGGAGTTGTTCCAGTGAGTCTTCGTCTGTTCTGTTTGTTGGACACACTATAACATGACTTGCCCTCGCTTTTGGATGAAATAGCCATATGCACTCAATACCACGCTGTAAAACAGCCTAATTGGGTCATGGGGTATGACAAAGTGCACGTTTGGGTCACCAGCTCTGCAAGGTTCATTAGTGCCCGTTAGACTCTGTTGCCTTTTATTGGTGCATCAATCGAGGAACGTTCTACACAGTGGATTTTGTGTACATTACGCGTTCGATTGTGCCATCTTGGAAAATGAACAAAGCAAAAAAATCTCTCACTGTTTTTTTTTTGTCATTGCATAACACTCTTATCCAAGCGACTTTACAGTTAGTGAGTGCATACATTATATATACTGGTCCCCGTGGGTCAAACAAACCCACAACCTGGCGTTGCAAGCGCCATGCTCTACCAACTGAGCTACACGGGACTATACTGTTCTGACACTCTGTTTTGAATTACATACATGAAACAAACCCACAACCCCGGCGTTGCAAGCGCCATGCTCTACCAACTGAGCTACACGGGACTATACTGTTCTGACACTCTGTTTTGAATTACATACATGAAATAATGCCGACCTCTGGCAGAGAGGTATTCACTGTGTCTCTGTGCCAGAGAGGCTAATTTGTCAGTGGTGTAAGACAGTATCCTGTTCCCATCATCACTCACCTGTCAGCTATCTGTTCATGTGTCTCAGGTTCTCTGGCAAAGCATCATGGGAAATTCCACATGCCTCAGGTAAGGATGAGGGTCCGTATGAGTGCATCGCTCAGAGCAGCGCAGGACTGGGAAGAGCATTCACACAGCTGACCGTGAGAGGTATGTCAGAACACACACACACCCGCACACACACACACACACACACACACACACAGATCACTTAGCTAATGTTGTCAAAGCTTTCCAAAATACTTATCTTATTTATATATTGCTGATATAAATACCACTTTGATACAAAACATGTAATTCCAAATGTTTACATTGACTGTAAACTGAACTGTTTAGTGCCTGCTGATAATGTGTTGTTTGTCACACTGTGTTGACTCTGTGTTTCCCATGAGACAGAGCCTCCTCCGGTGCTGAAGGCCCCAGTGAACGTGAGCTCTACTGTGGGTGCTGTGGCTGTGCTGGCCTGCCAGGTGGAGGGCTCCATCGCGCCACAACCTGACCTGGGCAGCGGGCAGGCCTCACTATCCTGGCCGCCTCCGGGGAGGGTCAGGGTCCTGCCCAACTCCTTCCTGGAGATCAGTGGGGTGCAGCCCCCAGGACGCTGGCCAGTACCAGTGTGTGGCCACCAATGCCAACGGAGACAGCGAGTCACAGTGTGGCTGCTCGTCCCAGGTACTGTAGCTCACCGCACCTCAACCACACCGTAACCGATCATCTGTTTTAAACACTTAACACACAAGGGCCTCCTCCATAGCTTTTTCCAGGCCTCTGGCATCTGCTTTCCATTACTGCCTTAGTAGCATGACTTATCCACTTCTCCAGAAACGCTCCCAGTCACAACATGTTTCAAATCAGCCCAATTGATGCAAGTTGAAAATTGTGGCTTCTATGATGGACATGGGCTCAGAGGCTTATAATGTGTTTGAAAACGATGAACAAATTTGAAACATGTCTCTGACTGTGATCCACTGTGATCATGACGTCAGGCCCTCCCGGTTAATCATGCTCTGCCCCAGACTAGCAGAGGTTACCACTGCTTAGCCATGATCAGCTCTGCATGTAATAAATTATTACTCATACAGCCATGACTTGGACATGAGTCATCAGATCTTTCCTATGGACCCTCTCTGTCTCTCTGCAGAGGCCCCTTCTGTGGTAGTCAGCCCCCCAGAGCCAAGCCTTCTCCAGGGGGTCTGAGGTCCGCCTCGTCTGCACAGCGTCCGGCTCCCCCCCTCCCCAGCTCTTCTGGAGTCATGGAAACATGTTCCTCACTAATCGGCCAAGGTAAAGGAACTCTCAGCCCACTCAACACCTACACGGCAGCAGCTACAGAGAGTTGTTTGATTCTATTTTAACAGCCTACTATGAATATATAAATGTCACATCTCGTTTGCTTCATTTTACAGTTACAGCTAACCACAAAACTATATTATTCCAGATTTTTGGTACATTTACATTATATGGCTGCCAATAAATACATTTTCAAAAGAGATATGCCTCAAGCGATCCAAAATGTTCCTTGGACATCTAGTGATGAATTTCACGAAGACATCTTTATTTGTAATCATCTAAATCAACAAACATGAATTCCCATGACTGATGTCTGTCTTACATAATACAGGATGACTATATCCAACCATGGAGGCCTAACAATCAGAGATGCCCTCCCGAGGATGCTGGGAACTACTCTTGCCTGGCGACCAACGAGGCTGGAACCGCCACTCAGACTGTGTCTCTCAATTATGCAGGTGGGTAGAGATGTCTATCAGTCCCAGTCCTATTCTAGGTTGAGTGAGACAGCGCTATAAAGGCTATGATGTGGGCTTTCCATTTAAAGACTAGTTCTTTACCACTTTTACCCCAGGCATACATTTTCAGAGTTCAGAGTAGGGTCACTTTTTTATGGTTTCTGTGAGAAAACTTTGTTGAGTGCTGTTATGAATGAATGTCTCCCTGATCCATCGTGTTTGGGCTATGTTGTCTAGCTGTGAGGAGAGTTTAGATTGACAGTGGCATATATCCGGGTTATAGCTTCCCTGTGTTGGCAGGGTTGACAGTCCTCAGGATGTATTTTTAGCCTTGCTGTCATTGAGTGCTTGACAGAGGGGTACAGCACTGATGGACCATGGCAGCTTCTCCCGGGGGTGTGCTTGTATTATACTCACTGTCTGGGAGTGTCATTTTTAACAACACTGATCTGTCAAGACACCATCAACCTGGCTCTGGCAGGATGCATCATCTCATCCTTTCAACTGTCTCTTTCTCTCGGCTCCTGTAGCGCCTGTCTCTGTCACGTCTCTGCAGACGTACAAGGCGTGTGAAATGACAGGCAGCGATACTTCTATTTTTATCTCCTGTCTGGGCCACTGCCCAGTCAATTGACTGAATTAAATTCACATTAATTTGCTATTCTGATCACATATAGCATTGTGAGCATGTCTGCTGATTTGGTAGATAATACAAATGTTTTGATCATGTTTATTATTTAAGTTTTATCTTGGTTCACCCTTCCTCCATACAGAGGAACCCAGTATCTGGGTGGTGAAACCGGTTGTGATGGTGGCAGTTGGAGGTGATGCAACTCTGGAGTGCCGAGCCACAGGCATTCCTCTACCTCTGGTCAAATGGTCCAAAGGTAAAACACTGATCACTTGTGTGATACGTTGTCAATAGTACACTAGATAGGATTATGTCTAATCACTTGTGTAATCTGTTATGATAAATGACATTCATTAGGTTGATATTTGCATTAAACAAAGAATCACTGTGTCTGTGTGTCATTTTCTTGTAATTTCTCAGGTGATCTACAGGTGGGCTCAGTTCCTTTTGCTGAGCAGGACGTGCATCGTGGGAGCGCTGCAGATCCGAGGGGTGCAGGAGATGGATGCTGGGGGAGTACAGCTGTGTGGCCAGTAACCCTGCTGGAACCTCGTCTGCTACTGTTATTCTGGAGGTCGGAGGTGAGGGCAGCCATTTTAGCCTTACTGAATTAATGCCACTTTCAGATAACCAGTAATAATGGTAAGGCATTGCATCCTTTATCTAAACCATGTAGGTGTAATAGACTATTTATATATTTTGAACAGAGTAGATCTATGTCCTTTTTAAACACTGTATTTGATTATAGAGAACTTCATGCTGATCTCCCACTCTTTCTCCCACAGCGGCCCCTCTATTCTCAGAACCCCCAGATGACATGACAGTGGATGTGGGGGAGAATGTCACGCTGCCCTGTGTCGCCCGTGGTTTCCCGTCGCCTACAGTTACCTGGCGTCGAAAGGATGGGAGACCGATCATCACTAAAGCAGACAGCAGCGGTGGCACGGTGCAACTAGAAACAGGGCATCTCCTGATCCAGGGTGAGTCATATGTCCCTTTCCCACTATTCTTCTTTACACTATTACACTATCCCCATAATGAGTTCCTTACCAAAACAGCAGGCACCAAAGAGACCACAGCCCTCCATTGGCACCAAGTGTGTGACTGGCATGGCTGACATTCTTTGGGTTCATAAATATAAGAGGTGGAGCCCCTCAGATCAGATTCAGTAAACGTTTTCTTAAGAGAGTGTCACGGTTCTCTAGACCGAACCCAGAAGCAGACCAGGACAAGGTGAGTTGAACGAATGTGAGTGTTTATTTACAGATAAAAGATGCAGAATAGTCCAGGAGACGGAGTGGTGGCGGAGATGAGTAGGTGGTGGTGAAGTGGCAGATGAACTGATGGCACGGCAGGGGGTTGGGTGAAGGTTCCGGGAGAATGACTGTAGACAGAAAAAAACAGAGGTAAGTACAAGGCAGGTCAACAAGGTGCAAAAAAACAACAAAACTAGCGCTAGTACTCAGAGGCTGATACGCTGGCAAAACATACTGTTTATGGCTAACCGATCCGGCAGGGAATGGATGTCAGGTCAGAGCTTGGTGAAGGGGTGATGATCAGGACCAGGTGTGCCGAAGCTGATGAGAAGCAGGTCGCGGGTAATCAGAGATCATCCAGCCTAGCAACGTCGCCCGGCAACCGGACAGGGTGCGTTCAGGCACCTTCGAAACAGGAGATACAGAGCAGAAAAACGGCAACACAGGCAGGAACAGACTCAGGACGCAGGGTTCATGACAGTACCCCCTCCCTGACGAACGCCACCGGCGGACTACCCGGAGCGCCAGGATGGAGGCGGTAGAAGTCACAGAAGGAGGTCAGCATCAAGGATCGACGCGAGGAATCAACTCTCTCCTCAGGACCATGCCCCTCCCAGTCCACGAGATACTGGGAAACCGGCCCCGCCGTCCTGGAATCCATGATGCGGCGCACCGTGTAGACAGGACCTCCTCCGATCATCCGAGGAGGAGGAGGGGGCAACAGAGGGCTGAGGAGAACAGGCTTGAGGCAGGAGACATGGAAGGTGGATGGACTCTGAGCGTACTAGGCAACCAGAGTCGAACCACAACAGGATTAATCACCTCTCATCACCACTGAGACCAATGAACCTCGGCGACAGTTTCCTTGACTCAGTCCGAGAGGAAGGTCTCGAGTGTAGCCAACCAGACCCCATCTCCGATTGCATAAGCGGGGGGCTGGAATACTGGCGACGTTCGCCCTGGAGCTGATACCGGTCAGAAACTCCTAAGGAGGGCCTTTCTGGCCCGATGCCAGGTCCGTGTGGCACGACAAATGTGGGCCTGGACAGAGGGAACCGAGAGATCTTTCTCCTGAGAAGGAAACAAGGGGGTTGGTAGCCGTATAGGCACTGGAAGGGGACATCCCAGTGGCAGAAGTAGGGAGAGTATTGTGAGCATACTCAACCCAAGGCAACTGAGAGGCCCAAGAGGTGGGGTTGGAGGAAACAAGGCAGCGCAGCGTGGATTCCATCTTCTGGTTGGCTCTCTCCGCCTGTCCATTAGATTGGGGGTGAAATCCAGATGTAAGACTGACTGTAGCTCCAATGGCCAAACAGAAGGATTTCCAGACAGCAGAGGTGAACTGAGGGCCACGGTCGGAAACTATGTCACTGGGAAATCCGTGGACCCTGAAAACCTCCTAACCAGGATCTTGGGCGTCTCAGAGGCAGAGGGAAGCTTGGAGATGGGCACAAAGTGGGGCGAACTTGCTGAATCGGTCCACAATAGTCAGAATGACCGTGTTCCCCTCAGAAGAGGGCAACCCAGTGACAAAGTCCAGAGCCAGATGCGACCATGGTCGCCGGGGGATCGGTAGGGGTGAAGAAGTCCAGAGCTGGGCCGATTGGCACTCTTGTTCTGCGCACAAACTGGACAGGCAGCAACAAACCTCCGAGTATCTTCTCCCATGGCAGGCCACCAAAATCGTCTGCGTAGAAGCGCCATCGTCCGAGCCACGCCAGGGCGACAAGCCATCTTGCTGGCGTGGGACCATTGGAGGACAGCCGAACGAACCGACTCAGGCACAAACAACCGACCGGGTGGACCGTTACCGGGGCCGGGCTGCGTCCGAAGGCGCCGCCATAACCTCCTCCTCAATCCTCCACATACTTGGCTCCACGACAAGGTTCTGGGGAAGAATCGTCTCAGTCTTGGCCCCCACTCTCCTCCGTCTTGGAGAACATCTGGGACAGATGGCGTCCGCCTTGCCGTTCTTAGACCCCGGTCGGAACGTCAAGGGAAAAAATTAAAGCGTCCAAAAACAACGACCACCTGGCCTGACGGGAGTTGAGGCGTTTAACCGATTGCACGTAAGCAAGATTCTTGTGGTCAGTCCAGACAACAAATGGTTGCTCCGCCCCCTCCAACCAGTGGCGCCACTCCTCCAAGGCAAGTTTCACCGCGAGAAGCTCCCGGTTACCCACATCGTAGTTCCTCTCCGTAGACGACAAGAGTAGTAGGCGCAGGGATGGAGTTTACCGTCAGTGGAGCATCGCTGAGACAGGATGGCGCCATCAGACGCATCCACTTCAACGACAAACTGACGGGCAGTGTCAGGTTGAGAGAGAATCGGAGCGTTGGTGCAATCGCCTCTTCAAATCCAGAAATGCTCGAGTCCGCCTCAGGATTCAACTGAAGGTTCTGGTACTAGAAGTCAGGGCAGTTAAAGGAGCGGCCACACGGCTGTAATCACGGATAAATCGCCGATAGAAATTCGCAAACCCCAGAAACCTCTGGAGCTGCAATCTCGTACCGGGCTGGGCCCAATCCAGAACCGCCTAACCTTCTCTTGGTCCATCCTAATCTCTCCCCTGGAGATGATGTACCCGAGGAAGGATGTAGTGTGGGCGTGAAATTCACACTTCCTCGGCCTTCACAAACAGGCGATTCTCCAGCATTCGCTGCAGAACCTGCTTGACATGCTGGACGTGGCTGGAAAGGCTCCTTCGAGAAGATAAGAATGTCATCCAGGTAAACGAACACAAAAAGACCGATCATATCTCTCAGGACGTCATTCACCATACTCTGGAACACTGCTGGGGCATTGGTCCGTCCAAGGCAGGCATCACCTGATACCGAAATGACCCATCGGTGTATTGAAACCAGTCAACCACTCGTCCCCCTCTCTGATCCGGACCAGATGATACGACTGCGTAGGTCCAGCTTGAGTGAACACAGTAGCACCCTGTAAGGAGTCGAAAGCAGAGCTCATCAAGGGCAGGGGATACTTGTTCTTGACCGTGATATCATTCAACCCCCGATAATCAATACAAGGTCGAAGAGAGCCATCCTTTTTACTCACAAAAGAAGAATCCTGCCCCCAGGGGTGATGACGAGGACGAATGAGACCAGCAGCTAGGGACTCCTTTGTGTAGGTCTCCAAAGCCTCACGTTCAGGTCGGGAGATGCTGTATAACCGTCCCTGGGATAGGCAGCTCCAGGGAACAGGTTTTATGGCACATCGTATGGTCGGTGGGGAGGGAGTGACAGAGCCCTCTGCTTACTGAACACTTCCCCAAATCGTGATATGTCTCGGGAACCAGGGACAAATCTGGGGGGTTAGCCTCAATCACCTGACTGGGAACAGAATGGGAACAGGCAGTCTTGAGGCAGTTAGCATGACAATCAATGCTCCAACTAGTTACCTTGCCAGTCACCCAATCGAACGTGGGATTGTATTCTTTCAGCCAGGGGTATCCAAGGACCAGAGGAACATGGGAAGAAGGCAGAATGAAGAATGAGATAACCTCAGAATGATTCCCTGACAACAGCATCTTAACCGGTTCAGTCCTCATCGTGATACGTGCACAGACTACTGCCGTTCAGAGTGGTAGAGCTCAATGGCTTCCGGTAATCGTCCTTGGAAAGCCCCAGCTGTTCCACCACGTCGGCATCAATAAAGCTTCCATCGGGCACCTGAATCGAGGAAAGCGTTAATCGCTAAACTCTGATTCCTGTTCATGAGGGTAGCCGGGAAACGGGGTCTGACAGGGGTATTGAGAGGTTGAAACTGGCTCACTAAAAGTCCTCCCAACTTTAGCGAGCCGAGCAGTTTGACGGCCGCTGGGTACAAGTGGAGATGTAATGTCCCGAACTACCACATAGAGGCAGCGGTTGGTCTTACGTCTATGTTGGCGCTCCTCCTTGGTTAACTCCGTGCCGCCCCACTTGCATGGGTTCAGAATCTGGAGGCAGGACCTCTCCACTAATCCCGTGTGGTGGACAATGATCGACGCATTCTGGTCCACCTCCTGACCCGACTGAAACTGAGAAGCGGATTGATTGGACGGGCCCCATTGCTTCTCCCTCCTTCTCTCGCGAACTCTGTTATCCACCCGAATAGACAAAGCTACCAAACTGTCCAGGTCACTAGGCTCGGATAGAGATCAACTCATCCTTGAGTTGCTCCGACAGCCCTGGTAAAAGGCTTCTTGCAGTGACTCCTCATTCCACCCACTCTCCACAGCCAATGTCCTGAATTCGACTACGGAGTCGGCAACGCTGCGAGTTCCTTGGCAAGAGAAAACAGGCGCTTAGCTGCGTCCTTACCTCGGACTGGATGGTCAAACAGCTTCCTCATCTCTGCCGTGAACTGCTGGTATGACGCCATGCAGGTGTCCTGTCGTTCCCATACGGCTGAAGCCCACTCAGGGCTCTACTACGCAACAATTCAATAACAAAGGCTATCCCTAGCCTTGTCTGTGGCGTAAGAGTGGGGCTGTAGATCGAACACTAATCCACACTGCATAAGAAAGGAACGGCATCTTCCCAAATCCCCTTCATACTTCTCAGGCGTCGGAACCTTGGGCTCACTGAAGGGCACAGCTCCAGAAGCGGCAGGCGAGGAGAGGTGAGAACCGGTGGTGGATTCTCCACCGCAAACTGAGCTGAGCCTGGATCTTCGTCAGACTGGTAGAAAAGTTCAGAAACCGATAACGCTATCTCCTGTAGCGCCGTGTTGTGTTGTCCCAACATCATCTCCTGATGGGTAATGGCATGGCGAACAGAGTCCAGGGGTCCGCTGGGTTCATTTATGGCCGGATCGTTCTGTCACGGTTCTCTAAGACCGAACCCAGAAGCAGATCAGGACAAGGTGAGTTGAACGAATGTGAGTGTTTATTTACAGATAAAAGATGCAGAATAGTCCAGGAGACGGAGCGGGTGTGCGGAGATGAGTAGGTGGTGGTGAAGTGGCAGATGAACTGATGGCACGGCAGGGGTTGGGTGAAGGTTCCGGGAGAATGACTGTAGACAGAAAAAAACGGAGGTAAGTACAAGGCAGGTCAACAAGGTGCAAAAACAACAAAACTAACGCTAGTACTCAGAGGCTGATACGCTGGCAAAACATACTGTTTATGGCTAATGATCCGGCAGGGAATGGATGTCAGGTCAGAGCTTATGAAGGGGTGATGATCAGGACCAGGTGTGCCGAAGCTGATGAGAAGCAGGTGCGGGTAATCGAGAGATCACCCGCCTAGCAACGTCGCCCGGCAACCGGACAGGGTGCGTTCAGGCACCTTCGGGAAACAGGAGATACAGAGCAGAAAAACGGCAACACAGGCAGGAACAGACTCAGGACGCAGGGTTCATGACAGAGAGTGAGCGTAACAGGATACAGCTGGCACTGCTGAATGAACAGAGCATCTCCCCTTTCTCCCCCAGTGAGGGGAACTGAGCGCTTGGAGGGCCTTAGAGAATTGACAGAGACTTTTATGTCAAGTCAGGGGTGAGTCAAGTTCAACTGTATAATGTGGATATAACATATTTTTGGACCATGACTTTAGCCTTGGCCAGAGAGGAGGGAGGGAGGGAGGGAGGGAGACAGAGAGAAGAGAGAGAGAGAGAAAGAGAAAGAGAGAGAGCGTGGTTGGTATATCTATCCACAGCTCAGATCCTAAATGTTTATAGGCTAGGTTATTTTTTGTTGGGGAGGGAGAAACAGTAATATTTGCATGGAGAAGTGGACTTCATCACTGGGCCCATATGTGTGTACATACTGACTGATTTGCTTAAATGGCAGCAGATGTTTCTATCTTTACGTGGCGTTGTTTAAAAGAGAGTCCAGTAGCCTCTTTATTAATGTGTCAGATATGTAGGCTACATATTGGACAACTTCATTTTCACTGTTTACTCTTCACATGAGTTGACATCAGCCATTTAGACACTGGCAATTGAATCATGTTTTCATCTGTCATCATGTGGTCTAAGTAAAATATACTGTTTAGGACATATTGTATAGGCAGCTGTACTACATTGTGGCTAATTGTATTGAAAAAAGGTTTTATAAACCCTAATGACATTATAAATAAACCAAGAGAATGCCAGTAGACGATTGAGACATAGTTGATGAAAACTTAGAATGAAAATGATGTTTAGCTAGTATGCACTTGTCAATTCTTAATACAGTACTTGCACATGTAACCTGTCTCATACTGAGATTTGCATGGAGATGCCATCCTATACAGTGGAATCTGTATTTATTTGATCATGATAACAGTATTCTCAGAGTGACTGTGTCTGTCCACAGATGTCTGGTTGGATGATGAAGGCCTGTATGTCTGTGAGGCCAAGAATCAGTTTGGAACCATCAGGACTGAGGCCAGAGTCAGTGTCAGTGGACTGGTATGAACTAGTGTTTGTGTTAAGTCTTATCTTTCTCTGCTGACAGATAACACCAGTATCCATTGCTGCCTCTCCCCATAATAGTTTAAGTTTGATCCTACATTATTTTTTCAGCTGCTGCTTTGTATTTCGGTCTGTCTGCTCATGTAATGATATCCCCCCCCCGTTTTGTCCAACAGAGCCCCCTCTTTTGGCACATGGTGCCCCAGTCATCACCACTGGGATTGGTCAGTCCCCGAGCATACCCCTGCATGCTATTGGATGGAATACCCCTGCCAGAGAGACACTGGACACACAATGGAAACCAAGTGAGGATGACCTGTCCTGAATAATCCTACATTACTACCTTTCTGAATGTGTGTTTATCATTGCCTAACATTATCCATTGCTGTTCCCTAGCTGCAACTGGAGTGGCAGGAAGTTCCTGAGGAGTGATGGCAGCCTGTACATAGAGAGGGCACTCCAAGAGGATGCTGGGACGTATGTTTGCACTGCGGTGAACGTGGCCAGGTCGGTCAACACATCAGTCAGCCTGGAAGTCCATGGTGAGAGGAGATACGTTTTACAGAATGGTCAAAGGGCTATAGCAGATCCTCTATTGTCATGGGCCATCTAATGAGCTTATGAATGTGCTGACTATTAGGTATGGGGAAAACAACATCTTGAGCAACTTGTAACTTGGAGCACCCTGCAGTGTTATAGTTGAGAGAGTGTTTCATATACTGCATGCTTTGATGAAGTCATTTTGTCCATAGACAATAATGACAGGCATCCAGATTAGGGTTCATCAACAAGTTGTAATGAAGCTGGGTGATGCTTTGAGTCCAGTGATAATTCTGCTCCACTTGTTGTCCATGCTCAGTAGACTGCTGTACTTGTGACCTACTTTCCCAGTGCCCCCAGAGATCAGCGCTGGTCCATACCACTACATAGCCAACGAGGGCATGGCCATCACCCTGTCATGTGAGTCCAGCGGCGTTCCCAAGCCAACTGTTGTCTGGTCCAAGGTAGGATGCTATGCTTTCTGCTCTGAAGCTGTTTTTTATTTAATGATGGTTTTGGCTTCATTTCACGTGTGACAAATGGCCTTTGACAAATCGCATAATATAGCACAAGGGAATCTAGTGGGGATTGCAATCACAGCCCATCCATTTTAAGATTAATGGCCACTAACATCATGTAAATAACTCTAAACTAATGTAACACTTGTCTATATATTATAAGGCTGCCTGTGTCAAGGAATGTTTATTCATAGCCTCGTTCCATACATTCTCAGATTAATACACTAGAGTCAAGTAAATTTATATACTTGTCAGATGATAGTGAGTCTGCAAAAGCCATCTTGTGTTCAAAAGTAGTACTGTGTGTGTGTGTGTGTCTGAGAGAGAGAGAGAGAGAGAGAGAGAGAGAGAGAGAGAGAGAGAGAGAGAGAGAGAGAGAGAGAGAGAGAGAGAGAGAGAGAGAGAGAGAGAGAGAGAGAGAGAGAGAGAGAGAGAGAGAGAGAGAGAGAGAGAGAGTTTAGTTTGGGAAGGGGGCTCGGCTCTGTAATTATAGCAGGCATCAGAAGTGAATTTGGGCTTTGAACCTTTGGCCTAGTTATATGTCCCAGTGCTGTTGAGTGTGTATCCGGCCTCACTCTGCCTGCTCTTCCCCAGGGAAGGGAGCCCCTGCCCAGGGACAGGTCCTCTCCCCAGTCAGACCCTGATGGCTTCCTCCATATCCTCAACCCCACTGCAGAAGATGCAGGCATATACATTTGCACAGCCACAAGTGCAGTGGGCTACACCAGCCGTGAGATCCAGCTTAGCGTCAACAGTAAGGGCTGCACATTAACTTACAGCAAAGACTGTCCAGTGCGTGATGTCAATGGCCTCTCTCCAAAGTTTTTCATTGATAGAGGATGTACTGTGTAAAAGAAAATCATAAGGCATTTGACATGTTTAGATTAGAAAAAAGTTGAATGCTTAAAAGAGCAGACCTGGCTCTGTAAAAATATAATGTTTCCCTTTCCCCCAGCCAAGCCTAAGATCGTAGGTGTGAGCGGTGAGGAGAACACGGTGAATATGGCTGCCGAGGGTGGGCTCTGAGGTCATCCTCCCTTGTGAGGTCCAGGGCAGTCCCTCTCCTCTGGTCACATGGGCAGCAGGAACGGCCAGCCCATCCCTCCAGTCACTGCCTGGTAAGAGGAAGACCCATCTTCCTGCAATGGTAACATAAGAATGTAGCAACAATGCAGTGAAATGGTAAATAGGCAATAAAGGACAAGTTTCTCACCATACCAAGGTGATTACCTTACCTCTGACTTAACTGACCAACCTTACAAGGGACGCTGATTGAATCCGGCTGCTCTCCAAAGCAGATGTTAACGGTTGGAGCTAATTTAGTGGTGCCTTTTGAAGCAGCAGAAGCAGCAGCCTGGCGCAGGGGCTGTTTGTGTGTGTGTGTGTGTGTGAGGAGTGTGTGTGTGTGTGCAGTCGTATGGAACAGCTTCTCTGAGGAAGAACATCTAGTTACACATTACTCTCTCATCCCTGAATCTGTGGTCACTCGGCACAGACTTCACTGTCTGGCCGTGTCTGTCTGTAGAGCACAGACTAGGGATGACAGTGAAACCCACTGGCCATGACCAGTCCCTATGTCTCTGAAGGAACTGTGTGACAGTGTTGAAAGCTGTGATAGTGGTAGAATGAGGATGATCATGTGGGGCCAGGAAGGAGAGAGGGACAGGGGGAGGGAGGAGAGGGGAGAGGGAGAGGGGGAGGGAGGAGAGGGGAGAGGTGTGCTGACGGGAAGAAGGAGAACACTGACAGAAGAAGAGAAAAAAGTCGAGCCTGTTTGGCGTTTGGGTCCCCTGTGGATCTCCTGCCATAAAAGAGCATGTCGACTCCTTACTCTTTACCAGCCCTGGCTGTCTGATGAGAATAACACACTTCCACCAACAACCCCTTCAGCCTTCAGCCACTGGAGCGGACAGACGCATTCTCTCCATCCAGGAGTCTATCTGCCCCCCATCGTTTGGCCCAGCCGGTGTGAGCAGGGAGGCACTGATTGTTGGAATAACTCAGTCAGTGGGTGTTCTGAGTGTCTGCTGCCGTAGCCCTGTTCTTCTCCACCACCTCCACCACAGGCCCCAGTGCTGCAGACAGAGAACGATAGAGAAAGAGAGAGAGAGAGAGAGAGAGAGAGAGAGAGCTAGCACAGCTGGAGAGTAGAGGAGCGCTAGCCCACAGTGGGTCAGTCGGGGGAGGCTAGGGGAGCTGCACTCAGGCCTCTCTGATAAGCCCAATTTGTCCCTGTCAGCCTGTGTATACAGATGAGGCTGTATGTTGGGTCCATGTCTCCAGTTTGTGCTCAGCTCCCTGGTCTCTACTAAGGTGACTTAGAACTGCTTTATGTCTCAGTAGAGACTGACCGCTGCTGAGCCAGTCATTCAGTTTCTATGATGTATGCTACTGGTTGGGTTTGAAGCAGTAGGGAGGCAGAGTGTTACAGGCACATGTGCAGTGTTGAAATATAGGGCTATTTGTGGTTCCAGATCATTTCCGAACATGTTATTGATATAATTTTAGTTGCTTAGCAGACACACTTATACATCTCTGTTACGAACCCCGTGGCTCTAAACGTCTAGGGTGGATGGACATGAGACCCGTGAACATAAATTATGCAAATTATAAGTGTGACCTGGAACAGTGAGAACCAAAAAATGACACAACCACCATGAGCTACCGTCAAACTTAAATGGTTTATTGCTAAACACACGGTAAAGGTTTGGGAAAAAGGGGCTGAGCAGGACCCAAGAAATGAAACAATAGTGTAAAAACCCCCTAAACTGATCTAGCCTGCCTGAAGAACCGCTAGGCTACTGCTACCATACAAAAATACAGTGGGTGGTCCGCTCAGGTCTAACTGGTGTTTATAGACAGATTTCTTCCTACGGGTAATGTACGCCCAAGGGCAACTAGCTTAAACTCCCCTTTTCCCAAAAACACACAAAGCTACTAAACAGGGTAATCAGCAATTAAATAAGTACACAGGATACAACAGTATCCACACTCAGGTAAAGAAATATATTCTAATAATGTTACCAACAGGGTAACCAACAACTTAGTGCGTACACAACACACAGGACACCACCGTGTCCATACTCACATATGGCAAAAAGTCCTCTCTCTCTCTAACAACAAACACAAGTGACTGGTTTTATAAAATGGGATGTGTGATTGAACAAACGAATAACAGGTGGTGCAATTAACAGGAATGTTCACTGATTGGTCCAATCAGCAGACACCTCAACGACCACCAATCAGGAACATACAGGACACCTGTGATTAGGGCAGAAGGAGAGAAACACACAAAAACACAGGATACCTGTATCCGTAACACTCCCACCCTTAAAAGAGCAAACCAAAATGGTTTGCGACACACGTACTATCACAACACCCAAAATTCAATAATCATCCTGCGGGATAACAAAAAAAAACCTAGATCATCAAACACGAGACAAAGCATCTGCCAACACATTATCCAACCCCCTCTTCGCAGAGGAATGGCCTCTGGGTACCTGGCGGCCACACACATAATTGTCAACATAAACTGGTTACCAGATTTTGTTTTTGGTAATGGTCCAACACAATCAACCATCACATGTTCGAATGGTTCACCTATGGCCGGTATGGGACAAAGAGGCGCGGGGAAAATAACCTGGTTCGGTTTCCCAACTACTTGACAGGTGTGGCAAGTCCGACAGAACTGAGCCACATCTTTGTTTTAAGCCAGGCCAAAAGAAATGTCGCAAAACTCGATCATAAGTCTTGGTGACTCCCAGATGTCCGGACCACTGGTGATCATGAGCGAGGGATAAAACATTTTGTCGAAAGGCTGTAGGAATCACTATTTGGTAAACAGCATTCCAATCTCCGCCAGCGTCAACATGGGATGTCCATTTACGCATGAGGAGATTACCATCAATGAAGTATGCCATGTTTTTCTTCTTGTCATGAGCCCTCTCACTCCACCGGGTTACCACCTTAATTTGTTTCCACTATCTTCCACTCTGCTCACCTCCCTCTCTCTACTCAGCCTAACTAGCTCCACCTGTCCCTGCTCTGCTCGGCTCTAATTACTCTGCCAGCTGCGCTGCATTACCCACTAACCTCTCCCAGTATTTTAGGCCCTGTCTTTCAGCTCTCCCGGGGTCAGATCGTCTGCAAAGCTCACACCCGGAACCTGTTTGCTCGCGCTTCTGGCTCACCCTGGTTTTGTGACCCCGGACCTGCCTGGTTCTTGGATACTCTTCTGCCTCAGGAGATCCAGACCTGCTTCTGCCATTACGACTCCTGACTACTCTTCAATCCCGGTAACTCTGACCAGCCTTCTGCCTTGCTACTACGTATTTTGGATTTCCCTTGAACTGTACTGCTGCCTGGTTTCATTCCGCCCCGTTGTGTCTGTGTTTCCTCCCCCCCCCAGGACTTCTGGACCACCAACCACCGGCGTCATCGGACGCATCGCTGCCACTGGGGGGAGGCACAGATCCAGCACATCGGACGGGATAACCCCTGGAGCCTTCACTCACTCCCTACATCCCTTTCCCCTTAAGTTTAAATAAACTTTCTGGTGTGACGCAATTGTGGTCCTCTTGTCGTCTGTCTGAACCGTGACAGTACGATCTGACCATCATGGACTCAGCGCACACTTCCCCCGACATGGAAACTCGAAGAACCTGAGCAACCCACCGCCATGCTACGCCTGGAACACACTGAGAGAGAGCTAGGCCGCATGAGCGGCGACATCACCTCTCTGCTTCAGGTCGGCCACCAACAGCATCAGCAGTTCCAGCAGCACCAGCAGCAGTCCCAGCAGCAGCAACAACAACTCGCCATGATCATTCAACTCCTCACCAACCTGACCCCAGCCAGTCTGCCCACCAGCCCTGCCCCCGAGTTACCTGCCCCGGTCATTGCAGCCGCTGCTCCGGGAACCCAAGATTGGAAACCCCGAGCGGTTCAACGGCGATTCAACCCAGGTCCGGCCATTCCTGACTAGCTGCCGACTTCAGTTCTCCTTGCAGCCAAGGACCTTCGCCACGGAGGGGGCTAAAGTTGGGTATGCCATCACTCACCTGACGGGCCGAGCTCGACTCTGGGGAACAGCAGAGTTCGAGCGTCAAACCCCCCGCATGTGCAACCTTCGACCGGTTTGCCGAGGAGATGCTGAAGGTGTTTGACCTGGATTCACCAACCGCAGAGGCGTCTCGTGAACTGTTCAGTATTCGGCAAGGCAGACGTACAGTCGCAGACCATTCCATCGACTTCCGAACCCTGGCTAGACGAAGTTCTTGGAACACACCATCGTTGGTGGACGCGTTCTTCCATAGTTTGGCTGACTATATCAAGGACGAGTTGGTCTCCCATGAACTGCCTTCCACTCTTGATGAAGCCATCGCACTGACTGTCAGGATCGACAGAAGGATACAGACCCGTCGTCGTGAGAGGGGGGCGCCAAGGTCCACCTACTACCGGCATTCGGAGAGATCCGACTGGGCTCCTGTCATCTACTGCCACTCACCCAGTTCAGCTTGATCAGTCTGAGCCTATGGAGATTGGGCGAGCCTCTCTCACTCCTGCAGAGCGCCAGCGACGCTTCACCTCAAACCTCTGCCTCTATTGTGGAGGTGATGGACATCGTGTGGTAACCTGCCCTTTAAAGGGCCGAAGCTCACCGGGCATAGGGGAGTCCGGTTGAGTTCAATGACCATCCAGTCCTCCGACCGCAAACCCCTGCTGCAAGTTCACCTCCGCCTCCCTGACTCAACTCACACCCTGGCTGCTCTGGTGGATTCTGGCGCCGAAGCCAACATAATGGACATCAAGCTGGCACGCCAACTGGGACTTGAGAACCTCCGTTTGACACCTCCTATTCCTGCCCGGGCACTGGACGGACACTTACTCGGATCGGTCACTCATGTCACGGCCCCCGGTCTCGATGGGTCTGTCCGGAAACCATCAAGAAACTATCCAGTTTCACCTGCTCCCCTCTCCAGGCCAACCCCTCATCCTGGGTTACCCATGGCTCCGCCGGCACAACCCTCAGCTCGACTGGGTGACCGGGGTGATCAGGGAGTGGGAGAGGACTGCCACCGAACCTGCCTGCTTGCCGCCGCACTACCCCCTCGGCCAGTACCTACTAACTCCGCTCCTGACCCTCCAAGGACCCTGTGTCGATTCTGCCAAGTCCCTGCATCGTTGCAGCTCTGACCTGGGCTGTTGAGGAACAGGTGCTGGAGGCTCTCCGTAACCAGCCAGGTCCCAGCACGTGCCCAGCTGACCGCCTTTTTGTCCCCGAAGACCTGAGGTCCCAGGTCATTCAGTGGGGACATGACTCCCGCCTAGCTTGTCACCCTGGCTCCACCCGCACTTACAACCTGCTCGCCCAGAGGTTCTGGTGGCCCTCTCTGAGGAAGGATGTACGGGAATTCGTCCAAGCCTGCCCCATCTGCAACCAACACAAGTCGTCCTGCCAGCCCCCAGCCGGATTGCTGCAGCCCCTGCCTGTGCCCAGACGTCCTGGTCTCACATCGCCCTTGACTTTGTCACGGGGCTGCCCCCTTCAAGTGGCATGACCGTCATTCTCACCATCGTTGACCGTTTCAGCAAGATGGCACACTTCATTCCCCTCCCCAAGCTCCCAACCGCCAAGGAGACCGCCCAGGTGGTCCTGGAACACGTCTTCCGGATCCACGGACTGCCAAGGGATGTTGTTTCTGACCGTGGTCCACAATTCTCTCCGCTTTTTGGAAGGAGTTCTGTCACCTGCTGGGAGCCACAGTCAGTCTGACTTCCGGATTCCATCCCCAATCCAATGGGCAGTCAGAGCGGGCTAATCAGGAGCTCGAGAAGGCGCTGCGATGCATGACTTCACGCAACCCCCACTCCTGGTCGCAGCAATTGACATGGGTGGAGTACGCACACAATTCTCTGACCTGCTCTGCCATCGGTATGTCCCCTTTCCAATGTGTTTATGGATACCAGCCTCCTCTATTTGCCAGCCAGGAGGAGGAGGTTACTTGCCCATCTGCACTTGCTTTTGCCCGTCGATGTCGCCGCACCTGGTCACAAGCCCGAGCCACACTCCTCAGGTCCGTTGCCAGCTACACTACCGGGGCCAACCGTCGGAGAATTCCTGCTCCCACCTACCATGTTGGTCAAAGGGTGTGGTTGTCATCGAAGAACCTGCCACTCAGGGTGGAGTCGCAGAAGCTGGCACCTCGGTTCATTGGCCCATTCCCTATCATAAGAGTGATTAGCCCAACTGCTGTCCGGCTCCAACTGCCTAATTCCCTGAGGGTGCACCCCACTTTCCATGTGTCTAAGATTAAGCCCATCCATGAGAGTCCGCTGGTCCCTGCTGCGCCTGGTCCTCCTCCTCCACGGCTCGTCGATGGTGGTCTGGTTTACACCGTCCGCCGCCTGCTTCGGTCCAGACGGAGGGGTAGGGGTCTCCAGTACCTCATTGACTGGGAGGGCTATGGACCTGAGGAAAGGACCTGGGTGCCAGCTAGTCGGATTGTGGATAGGACTCTCATCACCGCTTTCCACCAACGGCATCCTGATCAACCTGCAATCCGTAGGGGCCGCCCCAGAGGGGTCCCCTAACCGTCCGGCCCGCTCGGCTTCCTGTCCTGTGCCTGATCCTGTCTCGGGACCTGTCCCATCTCCCGACCACGGCCCTCCGGCTTCCTCCGAGGATGAGGACGTTCACTCGGACCGTTCGGAGGAGTTCTAGCCCTCCTCCGGCTCCCTCCTCCCGCCCGGCGTGGTGTTGCTCTTGGGACTTCTGGGGCCGTCCCTTGGGGGGTTCTGTCATGAGCCCTCTCACTCCACCGGGTTACCACCTTAATTTGTTTCCACTATCTTCCACTCTGCTCACCTCCCTCTCTCTACTCAGCCTAACTAGCTCCACCTGTCCCTGCTCTGCTCGGCTCTAATTACTCTGCCAGCTGCGCTGCATTACCCACTAACCTCTCCCAGTATTTTAGGCCCTGTCTTTCAGCTCTCCGGGGTCAGATCGTCTGCAAAGCTCACACCCGGAACCTGTTTGCTCGCGCTTCTGGCTCACCCTGGTTTTGTGACCCCGGACCTGCCTGGTTCTTGGATACTCTTCTGCCTCAGGAGATCCAGACCTGCTTCTGCCATTACGACTCCTGACTACTCTTCAATCCCGGTAACTCTGACCAGCCTTCTGCCTTGCTACTACGTATTTTGGATTTCCCTTGAACTGTACTGCTGCCTGGTTTCATTCCGCCCCGTTGTGTCTGTGTTTCCTCCCCCAGGACTTCTGGACCACCAACCACCGGCGTCATCGGACGCATCGCTGCCACTGGGGGGAGGCACAGATCCAGCACATCGGACGGGATAACCCCTGGAGCCTTCACTCACTCCCTACATCCCTTTCCCCTTAAGTTTAAATAAACTTTCTGGTGTGACGCAATTGTGGTCCTCTTGTCGTCTGTCTGAACCGTGACACTTCTTTAGCTCGTCCTCTGAGACAACACTAGAAAAACATTTAGCCAGGCTAATGTCAACCTGTTGGTTAGCGATCAGCTGCTCACGAGTAACTGGTAACTGTATTGCTTCAGCAACAAGTTCCACATCCTTCTTCCTTTCTCTGGGCTGTTGGTTAGACTGCACCAGCTTACCAGAGGTAGCACCCGAACTATCCTCTGGGTCACACTCTCTGAATAGAATCGTGTTCGACAAATCTATCACTTCACCCACTTGTCGTGGCTTGAGCACGTGTGACAGCACAAGCGGGGAACACATCTGGATAACCCTGTGCCAGCTCCTCGGAGAGAGACTGGTCACTTTTATCCAATACCTCCAATACGGGTATCACCTTTCCTCTGGCAATATCGTTGCCCATTATAAATGTCACACCTTTTACTGGCAACATAGGACGTACGCCAACTCTGAACAATCCACTGACTAACTCAGAGTGTACGTTCACAAAGTGCAATGGCACTGGGACAAATCCCATTTCAATTCCTTGTACTAACACATTGGAACCACAATATGTATTATTAGACAAGGGCAACACATCAGATAGTATGAACGACTGCGCCGCACCAGTATCTCTGAGGATTCTAACTGGACGCTGAGACGCCGTCATCTGATATAGAAACAAACCCCTCAAAAATGAACGGTTCATAACTGTGATCTGGGACAGGGACTTTCAAACCACATTCACTATGAGGCTTCTGTCTTGATTCCGGCCTTACAACCATACGAATCAGCCCAACACCCGTTGGCGGCCTGGCGTGCTGAGGCATCCCCGGTTTGCGTTTTAGCAGAAAGCAATCATTAACCATATGTCCCACCTTATGACAATAGAAACAGTGACGCACATCTTTTGGGCGTGCTGGATGTACTGCTGGTCGACTAGGACTAAAAGTTAGCAACTCCGCAGCCCTGCTCTCCGTACGAGCCGAAAACACGCTCTTATGCGTCAACACAAACTCGTCTGCCAATACAGACGCTTCCGACAGTGAGGATACTTTCTGTTCGTTCAGATAAACTACAATGCGTTCGGGTAAGCAATTTTTTAAACTCTTCTAACAAGATTAACTCCCGTAGAGAGTTAAAATCAGTTACTTTACTAGCACTGTGCCATTTGTCAAACAGATTTCCTTTGTCTCTAGCAAACTCCACATAAGTCTGAGTAGGAGACTTTTTATGAGACCTAAATCTCTGTCGATATGCCTCAGGAACAAGCTCATAGGCACGAAGAACAGTAGCTTTGACCACGTCATAATTCAAACTGTCTTCAAGAGGTAGCGCTGCCAGAACCTCTTGGGCTTTACCTGTTAGTTTACACTGAAGTAATAGGCACCATACCTCTTCGGGCCATTTCAATGCTACCGCTATACGTTCAAACACACTGAAATAGGAATCAACCTCTGACTCCCTGAACACAGGTACCAAGGTGATCTGTCTACTAATATCAAACGTAGCAGATGACACAACTGGTGAGGATGGCTCACTAGCAGGCATAGTATTAGCAGAGACTAACCTCGCTGTTTCTGCCTCTAGTTCCATTTTACGCACCTCCAGTTCCATCTTACGCATCTCCATTTCCATTTTACGCGTCTCCAGTTCTGCCTCTAGCTTACGCATCTCCAGCTTGTCTTGCCTGATTTGTGCCCGCTCTTCCGCCTCCATTTGGAGCCGTGTCGAGCGGACATCGATCCTGGCATCACTGTCAGTCAGTGGGGAGAGTGGGTCATAACGGGGCAATGTGGCTGGAGCCTTAGCCTCGTCCTCAGACACTGATGGGCTTACAGGAACAGCAACCACATCCCCTACAGGAGCAGCAGACTCAGGCGGCGGTAACTCAAGCACTCGCTCGTTTAACAATATCGCTAGCACTACTTCCCTAACTTCTGCTTTCACTAAACCCCTCGGTATGGGTACAGAAAAGTGGTCAGCCAAAACCTGTAGATCCACTCTACGGCAATTCTCAAAAACCCCCCACGTAGGGTTTTCCAAAAATGCCTCCAAATCAAAAGTAGCCATCCTACTAGCAACACGAGCCGTCGACTACTGAACACACAAAAAAAACAGGTAGGACAGCTGCCAAGCTCAACACTGAACCAGACACTTACTAATTTGCATGAGTAGCATGGGATAGATCCCGGACGAACCCCCACTTTATGTTACGAACCCCGTGGCTCTAAACATCTAGGGTGGATGGACATGAGACCCGTAACATAAATTCATGTAAATTATAAGTGTGGCAGGGAACAGTGAGAACCAAAAATGACACAACAACCATGAACTACCGTCAAACACAAAGTGTTTATTGCTGAACACACGGTAAGGGTTTGGGAAAAAGGGCTGAGCAGGACCCAAGAAATGAAACAATAGTGTAAAACCCCTAAACTGATCTTGCCTGCCTCAAGAACCGCTAGGCTACTGCTACCATACAAAAAATACAGTGGGTGGTCCGCTCAGGTCTAACTAGTGTTTATAGACAGAGTTCTTCTCTACGGGTAATGTACGCCCAAGGGCAACTAGCTTAAACTCCCCTTTTCCCAGAAACACACAAAGCTACCAAACAGGGTAATCAGCAATTATATACGTACACACCACACAGGATACAACAGTATCCACACTCAGGTAAAGAAATATATTCTAATAAAGTTACCAATAGGGTAACCAACAACTTAGTGAGTACACAATTCACACAGGACACCACCGTGTCCATACTCACATATGGAAAAAGTCTCTCTCTCTCAACAAACACAAGACTGGTTTTTATATAATGGAATGTGTGATTTAACAAACGAGTAACAGGTGGTGCAATGCACAGGAATGTTCACTGATTGGTCCAATCAGCAGACACCTCCACGACCACCAATCAGGAACATACAGGACACCTGTGATTAGGGCAGAAGGAGAGAAACACACAAGAACACAGGATACCTGTATCCGTAACAATCTCAGAGCACTGTTTACATTTGTGCAAATTATCAATTTCTGCAGCTGGGTATAGTTCTGCTGGGGATTTAATAATAATAATAATAATAATAATAATAATAATAATAATAATAATAATAATATTATGCCATTTAGCAAACGCTTTTATCCAAAGCGACTTACAGTCATGCGTGCATACATTTTTACATATGATTTCAGTTCAGTTGAGAAGTTCAGTTACTATTATGCAATATGAACGGTATTACAAAAGCCAGAACTACACAGGCATGTACAGCATGCACACACTCACACACTCACACACTCACACACTCACACATATTCACAGAAACGCAAACAGGGTTGCAGATTTCCAGTGTGACTCCACTGTGAGTAACAGTGTTATCCCCAGCCTGACCTCTGACCTCTCTCCATGACCAGGTTCACCGTGCTGCCTTCTGGCTCTCTGAAGATCACTGATGTCCGACCGATTGATAGTAAACTTTACACCTGCTCTGCAGAAAACCCAGCAGGCAACGTGTCCCTCAACTACAATTTACATATACAAGGTATCTCGTTATGGATTCTCACTTTGTAGGTGCTATGTGAACTTGAGATCTGAGAACCTGTTTCACTTCACATGCATCTAATAGATATCATGAGACACAAACCTTGTTTGTTTCTTTCCCAGTTAAGCCCAAGATCCAGGCAGCGCCGTCCCTGCTGAAGGCGCTGATAGGCCAGACGGTGGTTCTGCCGTGTGTGGTTCAGGGGGAGCCCAGCCCTGAGATCAGCTGGTTCCAGAACGGACGTCCTGTCGGGGCGAGGGACACTGCAGCCCTCAGGATCCACAGGGCCAGCCACACTGACCAGGGCACCTACAGCTGTGTGGCCAAGAACACTGCTGGACAGGACACCATGGAGGTCAAACTGGAGGTGCTAGGTGAGGGATCTGATTAATAAATAATGCAGCTTTTCTCTCCTAATATACTGTAAATCTATTTATCCATTAATCAGATCAGCCCATGCACTCCACTAAACATTTCCACAGACTGATACACAATAGTGTCATTGTCAATAGTGTCGAAAGAGGTTCACACAGAACTGACTGTAACAGTATACCTAGAACAGATATTTCCCAGTTTTACATAGTCCCCTGTAGCTCAGTTGGTAGAGCATGGCGCTTGCAATGCCAGGGTTGTGGGTTCGTTTCCCACGGGGGGCCAGTATGAAAATGTATGCACTTACTAACTGTAAGTCGCTCTGGATAAGAGCGTCTGCTAAATGACTAAAATGTAAAATGTAAGGAAACACTGTCCCACCGTAACGTGTGTTTTGGACTTCTAACCCCTTTTAAACATTGTGAGTTTGAGCTAAAGACTTCTGGGTTGTACCATTAGATTTGAGTATTTCTTCGGCATCTGTAGATACCAAGTTTGTGTGATTAACAGGGGCTGAGCTAGAGTGGTGTTTGTGAGACAAGGGCGGATCCCGAAGCGGCCCGGGGACGGTTCTTTTTTCTGTAGAGTCCGAATGGTTTGAGCTATAAACTTTTAAAAGCTATCTATGAAAAGCTGAGAAGAACAAGCACATGTTTTGCTCTATGATGCTCACAAGCTACACAAGAGCCATTAAGGGGTTCTTCTACGTAGGAAATCACAGGACATTATGTCTATAATGCTGTAATAAGCTCACATAGTTGCTGTCACAAACTCCAAACTCCAGACAGTTGTCATATTCATTTCCCAGTGAGCAAACTATTTCTGTACTTACAGCATTCATATAAATATACTGCTCAAAAAAATAAAGGGAACACTTAAACAACACATCCTAGATCTGAATGAATGAAATAATCTTATTAAATTATTTTTTCTTTACATAGTTGAATGTGCTGACAACAAAATCACACAAAAATTATCAATGGAAATCAAATTTATCAACCCATGGAGGTCTGGATTTGGAGTCACCCTCAAAATTAAAGTGGAAAACCACACTACAGGCTGATCCAACTTTGATGTAATGTCCTTAAAACAAGTCAAAATGAGGCTCAGTAGTGTGTGTGGCCTCCACGTGCCTGTATGACCTCCCTACAACGCCTGGGCATGCTCCTGATGAGGTGGCGGATGGTCTCCTGAGGGATCTCCTCCCAGACCTGGACTAAAGCATCCGCCAACTCCTGGACAGTCTGTGGTGCAACGTGGCGTTGGTGGATGGAGCGAGACATGATGTCCCAGATGTGCTCAATTGGATTCAGGTCTGGGGAACAGGCGGGCCAGTCCATAGCATCAATGCCTTCCTCTTGCAGGAACTGCTGACACACTCCAGCCACATGAGGTCTAGCATTGTCTTGCATTAGGAGGAACCCAGGGCCAACCGCACCAGCATATGGTCTCACAAGGGGTCTGAGGATCTCATCTCGGTACCTAATGGCAGTCAGGCTACCTCTGGCGAGCACATGGAGGGCTGTGCGGCCCCCCAAAGAAATGCCACCCCACACCATGACTGACCCACCTCCAAACCGGTCATGCTGGAGGATGTTGCAGGCAGCAGAACGTTCTCCACAGCGTCTCCAGACTCTGTCACGTCTGTCACATGTGCTCAGTGTGAACCTGCTTTCATCTGTGAAGAGCACAGGGCGCCAGTGGCGAATTTGCCAATCTTGGTGTTCTCTGACAAATGCCAAACGTCCTGCACGGTGTTGGGCTGTAAGCACAACCCTCACCTGTGGACGTCGTGCCCTCATACCACCCTCATGGAGTCTGTTTCTGACCGTTTGAGCAGACACATGCACATTTGTGGCCTGCTGGAGGTCATTTTGCAGGGCTCTGGCAGTGCTCCTCCTGCTCCTCCTTGCACAAAGGCGGCGGTAGCAGTCCTGCTGCTGGGTTGTTGCCCTCCTACGGCCTCCTCCACGTCTCCTGATGTACTGGCCTGTCTCCTGGTAGCGCCTCCATGCTCTGGACACTACGCTGACAGACACGGCAAATCTTCTTGCCACAGCTCGCATTGATGTGCCATCCTGGATGAGTTGCACTACCTGAGCCACTTGTGTGGGTTGTAGACTCCGTCTCATGCTACCACTAGAGTGAAAGCACCGGCAGCATTCAAAAGTGACCAAAACATCAGCCAGGAAGCGTAGGAACTGAGAAGTGGTCTGTGGTCACCACCTGCAAAACCAGTCCTTTATTGGGTTTGTCTTGCTAATTGCCTATAATTTCCACCTGTTGTCTATTCCATTTGCACAACAGCATGTGAAATCTATTGTCAATCAGTGTTGCTTCCTAAGTGGACAGTTTGATTTCACAGAAGTGTGATTGACTTGGAGTTACATTGTGTTGTTTAAGTGTTCCCTTTATTTTTTTGAGCAGTGTACATTTTTATCAGGTTTTTGCTTTGGCGGACCTTATTTTTTTTATTTACATTTGTCAATAAAACTCATGAATGCAACTGTTTATGTCAAATGGTAAAACACTTTATTGTGAGGCTGAATATAAGGGCTGGACATGCAGATAAATGAAAAGCCGATTTTTGCTGGGGTCTCGGGACTGATATGGTTAAAGAGAATAGACAATTACATTTGTCTTTGGAGGTGTTTTCTCTAGAAGCAGCATCATATGGTCAGAATGTAAGTGTAGCTCATGGGGATGTGCAGGGGCGTCATGCACACCCAAAATCTGAGGGGGCACAAAGTGCTTTATGGCTCGGTGGTGGTCTGGAGTGGAGCTACGCCCCCTGTCTGTAAATTGGACACCTGAAACAGCTTTTTCCTGCAATCTAGAGCCATAATCATTATGCTTATTATTTTTCTGCATATCTAAGCATACCTCTTGAGCTGTCTTTTTTTAAAGAGATTAAATATGCTTCTCTGCATCTCTGCTAAAATCTGTGTAGTAGATTGAAAGGAATGTGAGTCTTATTCAGTACATTTAATTACTGCTCGCTTTTCTGAAGTCGAACAACCGTGCCAGTGTCACGATCGTCTTGAAAAGAAGCGGGCCAAGGCGCAGCGTGAGATGCGTACATATTTATTTTTTAGTACACCACAGCGAACAAAACAACAAACGATACGTGAAGTCCTACGGTACAAACACAAATCAAAAGGAACAAGAAACCACACCAAACGAATGCCTTACGGCTACCTAAGTATGGCTCCCAATCAGAGACAACGAGCTACAGCCGTCTCTGATTGGGAGCCACCCTGGCCAACATAGAAACACAAAACTAGAACCTAACACCCTGGCTCAACATACGAGAGTCCCCAGAGCCAGGGCGTGACAGCCAGCAGGCATGCGATCTAAGATAGTTAGACAAGCTAGCTACTCTAACTTGATTGATAGCCTGAAATAGCTTCTTGGTAGCTAGTTATGAAGTTGGGAGATGGGAACTTATCTGGGCTAGTTAAAACCAACTTCATAAAATTGCTAGGTGGCTATAAGTATTACAGAGAGAAAATAAATAATATTTTTTAAACAAGACAAATCTGATGGGGCACGTGCCCCTCTGCCCCCTATGGGCATGACGCCTCTGGGGATGTGTGCAACTTACTCCTCAGCCTGAAGTGTCCCCCATGCTCCAGTGGATAGCTAACTTTTCACTTGGATCCGACTGGTAAGATGCTTCAGAAAGGCGGTCATGTGTGCTAACAAGGCAGAGGTCCTGGGTTCGAGCCTTGGTGTGAGCTGAATCTAGAGGAAGTGGTACTCGCTAAGCAAGCAGCGTGAGGTCCTTTAAACAAGCAGCCCTATAAACCCCATTCTATTTGACAAGAGCATGGGTCAGTCTGTTAGTGGGTGTTGATTGAGGTGATATTTGACCTTAGAGGTCAGCTTTAGCTGAGGGAAGGATTAGAGGAAGCCAGAGCTGGAGGTTAACGAGTGAGTAGGGGGCAAAGGAGACATGACTCACATTGTAAGGGTCAGTAGCACAACATCTTCACCCCACCGCTAGGATTAACCCTAGCACTCATGTCTTACCTAATGCTACTCTAGCTGAACAGTAACACTAAAATCAAGCCTATATCTTATAGAAATCTCAACCTAACTTTGACACATTATTTACAGTAGCCTTTATAACCCATGACGCTAAATAAACCCTTTGTCTTATTCCCTGTGCTGTCCTAATGCTATATCCTTTATCCTTTCCACAGAGGCCCCATCCTTCGCTGAGCCTGGAGATGCCATCATGGAGAAAGTGGCTAACAACAAGGTCACCATCCCCTGCCCCGCCAAAGGTAGGATAAGATTTATGTTTTCCGGGGTGATTTGCGATAGAGGGAAACATACGTCTGGTGTCCAAAAAAATACACAATTTACACAGCCTGACCAAAGTGAACAGATCCGGTGAATCTTTTTCAGGTAATGTTTGGATGGAACTGTTTTGTTTCATCATTCCCAGAGCTAGCTCCATATTAAATGTAAGACAAAGTGTGGATTTATCTAGCTATCTTCAAAGCATTGCTCTGCTTTCTCCATAGGCCTTCATTTGTCTGTGGAAACAAATGTGTGTTTCAATACCCCTGCTATCCTAATGGTGTGCTTTCATTCTATTGAATACTGTTTCTGTCTCTATTTTAACATATTGGGGAAGGGGAGGTAGCATTCAGCATGGCTGAGAAAGTGTGTGTGTGTGTGTTTGTGTGAGCATACAACGAGTAATAAAATACAACGAATAATGATAACTTGGCTATATACACGGGGCACCAGTACCGAGTTGTTTGTATGGAGCCGTGCCATGGTAACGGGGCATGTTTGAGAAGGTGAGGAGTGGGCTAATGCGGACATAGCAACAGCGGGCCACATCTGCTTTCCTCTCCGCTCTGCGAGGGGGCCTGCTGAGAGAGGAATTCTAATTACAGACTGCTGCTGGCAGATAATAGACAGAGATATCTGGGGTACTCCTCCACTGAGGAGGCTCCACTGGCCCTCCTTGTAGAGCTTAGACAGGCAGCTACACTGTTACCATTACAGGGTGACACCCCAAACAACCCAAAACAACCCCAAACAACCCCAATAAAAACCAAACAACCCCAAACAGGTACCTGAAAGAACCCAAAATAACCTAAAAGTACCCAAAATAACCCCAAAGTACCCAAATCAACCCAAAACAACTAAAAAGAACCAAAAAGAATCCCAAACAATCACAAACAGGTACCCATAACAACCCAAAAGTACCCAAAACAACCCAAAACAACCACAAACAACCACAAACAACCACAAACTGTCAAGGCGTGCTGAAGGTGGGTGTGGTGTAGGAATCATGCGCAGGACGCAGAGGCTCAGTCCAAAGGCTTTAGTGCAATATATATTATATATATATACAACAGAAGCACAATAAGCCCGAAGGCAAAATACACGACGCACACCGGCGACAAAACAAATGACGCACAAACATGTGCAAACAACCCTCTCCAAAACACTGGAGGGAAAATGTAGCTCCAAACACGAAACAGAAGCGCAATCACACACAACGACAAGCACACACAACGAGAACTAAATAGGACACTAACGAGGACTAACAAGACACAGGTGTACAACATCCAGACAAAACCAAACGAACATGAAACATAGATCGGTGGCAGCTAGTACTCTGGGGACGACGACCGCGAAGCCTGCCCGAACCAGGAGGAGGAGCAGTCTCGGCCGAAACCGTGACAGTACCCCCCTTGACGCGCGGCTCCAGCCGTGCGCCCGACCCCGGCCTCGGGGACGACCAGGAGGACGCGGAGCAGGGCGCGCGGGATGGTCCCGGTGGAACTCCGACAGGAGAGATGGGTCTAGGATGTCCCTCCGCGGCACCCAGCACCGCTCCTCCGGGCCGTACCCCTCCCACTCCACGAGATACTGGAGACCCCCCATCCGGCGTCTAGAGTCCAAGATGGACCGAACGGTGTACGCCGGAGCCCCTCGATGTCCAGTGGGGGCGGAGGAGTCTCCCCTATCTCATTGTCCTGGAGTGGACCAGCTACCACCGGCCTGAGAAGAGACACATGGAACGAGGGGTTAATATTCTTATACTCAACAGGTAGATGTAATCTATAACACACCTCGTTCAATCTTCTCAGGACTTTAAAGGGCCCCACAAACCGCCGACCCAGCTTCCGGCAGGGCAGGCGGAGGGGTAGGTTTCTGGTAGAGAGCCAGACTCGATCTCCGGGTGCGTACACCGGCCCCTCACTGCGGTGGAGATCGGCGCTCGCCTTGTGACGAAGGACGGCCCGCTGCAGGTGGACGTGGGCAGCGTTCCACGTCTCTTCCGAGCGCCTCATCCAATCATCCACCCAATTGCCTCGATCTGGCTCTGCTGCCAAGGTGCCAGAACCGGCTGGTAACCTAACACACATTGGAAGGGGGTTAGGTTAGTAGAGGAGTGGCGGAGAGAGTTCTGGGCCATCTCGGCCCAGGGAATGTACCGTGCCCACTCCTCCGGCCGGTCCTGGCAATACGACCTCAGAAACCTACCCACATCCTGGTTGACACGTTCTACCTGCCCGTTACTCTCCGGGTGGTACCCTGAGGTAAGGCTAACCGAGACCCCCAAACGCTCCATGAACGCTCTCCAAACACGAGAGGTAATCTGGGGACCTCGATCAGACACTATATCCTCGGGTACCCCGTAATGCCGGAAGACATGGGTAAATAGGGCCTCAGCGGTCTGTAGGGCAGTAGGAAGACCCGACATAGGGAGAAGACGACAGGCCTTAGAGAACCGGTCCACAACGACCAGGATGGTGGTATTCCCCTGCGAGAGGGGAAGGTCTGTCACAAAATCCACCGAGAGGTGGGACCATGGTCGTTGTGGAACGGGCAGGGGTTGTAACTTACCCCTGGGCAGATGTCGGGCGCCTTACACTGGGCACACACCGAGCAGGAGGAGACATAAACCCTCACATCCCTAGCCAAAGTGGGCCACCAGTATTTAGTGCTAAGGCAATGCACCGTCCGGCCGATACCCGGATGTCCAGAGGAGGGTGACGTGTGAGCCCAGTAAATGAGTCGATCCCGAATCTCGCACGGAACGTACTTCCGACCCTCAGGACACTGTGGAGGGCTGGGGTCGGGTACGCAACGCTTCGCTCGATTTCGGCATCGACCTCCCACACCACCGGTGCCACAAGGCAAGACTCCGGTAGTATGGGAGTGGGCTCAACGGACCTCTCCTCTGTGTCATTCCGCCGGGACAGCGCATCTGCCTTACCATTCTGGGACCCAGGGATGTACGTGATTTTAAATACGAACCTGGTGAGAAACATACTCCATCGAGCCTGGCGAGGGTTCAGTCTCCTCGCTGCCCGGATGTACTCCAGGTTCCGATGGTCAGTCAAAATGAGGAAAGGGTGTTGAGCCCCCTCAAGCCAATGCCTCCACACCTTAAGGGCTTGAACTACAGCTAACAGCTCCCTGTCCCCAACGTCATAGTTACGCTCCGCCGGGCTGAGCTTCTTAGAGTAAAAGGCACAGGGGCGGAGTTTAGGTGGCGTGCCGGACCGTTGAGAGAGGACGGCCCCTATACCAGCCTCAGACGCGTCTACCTCGACCTGAAAAGGTAATCGGGATCCGGATGCGCTAGCACCGAGCCGACGTAAACAGGTCCTTCAGTCTCCTAAAGGCCCTGTCCGCATCGGCTGACCACTGCAGGCGCACCGGACCCCCCTTCAGAAGGGACGTGATGGGAGCTGCCACCTGTCCAAAACCCCGGATAAACCTCCGGTAGTAATTCGCAAAGCCCAAAAACTGCTGCACCTCTTTTACAGTAGTTGGGGTTTGCCAATTACGCACAGCGGACACACGATCCACCTCCATTCTCACACCTGACGCGGACAACCGATAACCCAAAAAGGAGACCGACTCCTGGAAAAACAGACATTTCTCTGCCTTGACATATAGGTCGTGCTCCAACAGCCTCCTCAATACACGACGCACCAGGGTTATATGCTCGGCTCGGGTTGACGAGTACACCAGAATGTCATCAATGTACACGACCACCCCTTGTCCCTGCATATCCCGGAAAATGTTATCTACGAAGGATTGGAAGACTGATGGAGCATTCATCAACCCATATGGCATGACGAGATATTCGAAATGACCTGACGTGGTACTAAACGCTGTCTTCCATTCGTCACCCTCCCTAATGCGCACCAAGTTATACGCGCTCCTGAGATCCAGTTTTGTGAAAAACCGCGCTCCATGCAATGACTCCGTCATGGTCGCAATCAGAGGGAGTGGATAACTGTATTTCACAGTAATCTGATTGAGACCACGGTAATCAATGCACGGGCGCAACCCTCCATCTTTCTTTTTCACAAAAAAGAAGCTCGAGGAGGCGGGAGAAATGGAGGGGCCGAATGTATCCTTGTCTCAAAGATTCGGCTATATAAGTCTCCATAGCTTTTCTCTCCTCTTGAGACAAAGGATACACATGGCTCCGTGGGAGCGCTGCTCCTGCCTGGAGATCAATCGCACAATCCCCCTGTCTATGAGGAGGCAACTGCGTCGCCCTAGTTTTGCTAAACACGAGTGCTAAATCCCCATATTCAGGCGGAATGTGCAGTGCGGGCACTTGGTTTGGACTTTCCACCGAAGTCGCCCCCCACGGAAACACCCAGACATCGCACCTCGCACTGAGCAGACCACCCATCGAGAGCCCTCTGTTGCCACGAAATAGCAGGGTTATGGGTGCTTAACCAGGAATCCCCAGCACCACTGGGGTACGCAGGAGAGTCGATCAGATACAACTGTATAGTCTCCTCATGACCCCCTGCGCACACATCCGAAGTGGCGCTGTGATCTCCTGATCAACCCCCGACCCCAACGGGCGGCTGTCTAAGGCATGAACGGGAAAAGGTTTGTCAACAGGTAGGAGAGGGATCCCTAACTCAAAACAAAACTTACGATCAACAAAATTCCCAGCTGCGCCTGAATCTACTAGCGCCTTATGCTGGGAATGAGGTGCAACCTGTGGAAAACAAACAGGTATACAAAAGTGTGCAACAGAAAGCTCTGGGTAAGTGGGACGTCTACTCACCTGGGAGGCCCCCCCAGTGCGTGGCCTGTTGTCGTTACTCCCGGAGAACCCTCCCCAGCACCTGGCCGTAGTGTGCCCTCCACGACCCCACTTGGTGCAGGAGACAGGCCCCCTCGGGCTCTTCCTACTCCATTCTCTAGCGCCGGCACCCCCGAGCTCCATAGGGCTCGGCTCGGAGGTGCCGGAGGGCGGAATGGACGGACTCCCCTCGGGACGTCCACGGGTGGCCAGCAGGGTGTCCAGACGGATGGACATATCGACCAACTGGTCGAAGGTAAGATGGGTATCCCTGCAGGCCAACTCACGTTGAACGTCCTCTCGTAGGCTACATCGAAAATGGTCGATGAGAGCCCGTTCACTCCACCCTGCATCCGCCGCTAGAGTCCGGTACTCTAGAGCGAACACCTGAGCGCTCCTCCTCCCCTGTCTCAAATGGACTAGACGCTCCCCCGCCGCTTTGCCCTCAGGTGGATGGTCGAACACGGCCTTGAAGCGGCGGGAGAACTCGGCGTAGGTGATGGTGTTGGCGTCCATCTTCCTCCACTCGGCGTTAGCCCACTCCAACGCCTTGCCCGTGAGACAGGAGATGAGGGCGGAAACGCTCTCGTATCCCGAGGGCACCGGGTGTACAGTGGCCAGGTAGAGCTCCACCTGCAGGAGGAACCCCTGACACCCGGCAGCTGTTCCGTCATACGCCCTCGGGAGCGAGAGCCGAATCCCCCTGGGTTCCGAACCTGGGACTGGTGGACCGACCGATGGGATGGACAGGGTAGGTGGAGGTGTGGGTACCCTGCTGGCCTCCCATCGGTGCATGATGTTGATTACCTCCTGTAGAGCGGTCTCCAGTTGTCGGATCTGGTCCTCTTGCCCACGAAGATGCTCCTCGAGCGACACAGGCGTCACTGCCGATCCTGCTGATTCCATTAAGGTGTGTGATTCTGTCAAGGCGTGCTGAAGGTGTGTGTGGTGTAGGAATCATGCGCAGGACGCAGAGGCTCAGTCCAAAGGCTTTAGTGCAATATATATTATATATATATACAACAGAAGCACAATAAGCCCGAAGGCAAAATACACGACGCACACCGGCGACAAAACAAATGACGCACAAACATGTGCAAACAACCCTCTCCAAAACACTGGAGGGAAAATGTAGCTCCAAACACGAAACAGAAGCGCAATCACACACAACGACAAGCACACACAACGAGAACTAAATAGGACACTAACGAGGACTAACAAGACACAGGTGTACAACATCCAGACAAAACCAAACGAACATGAAACATAGATCGGTGGCAGCTAGTACTCCGGGGACGATGACCGCCGAAGCCTGCCCGAACCAGGAGGAGGAGCAGTCTCGGCCGAAACCGTGACACAAACAACCCCAAACAACCATAAACAAGTACCCAAACCAACCAAAAGTACTCAAAAGTACCGCAACGTACACAAAACAACCCAAAACAACCCAAAAGAACCCACAAGCACCCAAAAAGTACTCAAAAGAACCCCAATGTACACAAAACAACCCCAAAATATGCAAAACAACCACAAACAACCCCAAACAGGAACTCAAAACAGCCCAAAAGTACCCAAAACAACCACAAACAGGTACCCTAAACAACACAAAAGTACCCATAACAATCCAAATTTCCCAAAACACCCTAAAAGTACCTAAAACAAACCAGAACAACCCAAAACAACCACAAACAACCCCAAACGACCACAAACAGGTACCCAAAACAACCCAAAAGTACCCAAAATTACTACAAATGGGCAGCCAAAACAACACAAAACCACCCAAATTATAAATTCAGGTTCATGTTTCAGACACATCAGCAATAGCTTGGTTGATTGGGCTGGTTCACCTCTACAGGCTACAGGGAAACATTTGATAACACATTAGACTCAGAGATAATCCAGGTCCCTCAAGCATCATCAGTGGTGTTTCCTGTAAACTGTGACGTGGGACACAATCCTGGTCTCCTGCCATGAACGGAGCGGTCTATAGAGAGCAATAGTAATGGCGTCTTTTTGTAGGCACTAACTCCGCCATTGCTCGTTGGCCAAAGCCTATGGGGAAATTTTTTTGAGGGGGGGAGGGTTTTTGGATAAACGCCGAAAATAAGGCCTGTGGTAAACACAGGTTTAGGAGATCTTATACGTTTTGTTCTATGAGATAATCTTAATCAGCTAACGTCACTGTTTGTGAATTTTTAAGCATTTATGTGATCAATACAAGCACATAAAGGCTTGATCATTCAAAAAGTTAACTGACTGATATTCAGGGACGGTTCCACGCATAAACGACATAAGCGGTCATTTAGGGCCCCTGGCCGCTAGGGGGCCCCCGACCAAAAATGGGTTTTTAATCAAAATAAAAACAATTCGGAACTATTGAGAGTAAGAATAGTAGAATATACCAGGTGCAATTTCAAAATGTTGTTGCGCATCAGCTGTTTTTCTCTTGTTATATCAGTCACTGACAGTCACTCAATTAGCTATGTCAGCTAACAATTTTTTGATTGGTAGTTAGTCTAGCCAGCTATCTAAACTTGTAGTAATCATGGCCGAATACCGACCGGGCACACAGGGCACGTGCCCAGAGGCCCTGACCTTCAGGGGGCCCCAATTGACTTTGTTAGTCATTCTCACTCGGATATCATATTAACATGGCATAAGTCATTACGAAATGAAATTAGCTTTAAAACTGCAAATATGTCTCTCCACCCTATGGCAAAATGTGTAGAATTGCAGGAAATTAGCTGTAAAACTTTACTAAAATTATCTCTGCCCCATGGCAAAATGAGTAGAATTGCATGACATTTGTTATAAATTGCAATATTTTCTCTATTTCGTACCCAGAGTAATACACAGAGCATTCAAACTACTGGAGAAAACCCCTCACAACGATCTCAAACTGTGTTTTTACACAATAAAATTAAACACAGACTACCCCTTGCTAATCAGGAGACTATCGGTTATGTTGTGGTGGACTGTCATTACAATTGCTTCACGGGAACCTGGTACAATTAAGTTTGTAGTGTGGCTAGCCACTGGGATGGCTCTGAATGTACTGTCATGCAGTCAAAGCTACTACTAACTACTTATGGAGCTAACTAGTTCGCTCAAGTTGTATCCTGATGTCGTAGCAGATGATAGTTGTATTCATAATATAGCTAATTTAGCTAGCTAACATACATTTTGAGAAAACAAGTTATATTAACTAGATAGCTAGCTAGCATTAGCAACGTTTGGTAGTCAATTCTGGATTTGAAAAATACTCCATCAACAGCCTCTACATTTCAGGAATCACAGTAGCAAGTACCCCTGGTGCATTCACTGTTATTTAGCCATTTAATCAATTGAGCTACTTTTTCTATGAAAACTCTGTTTTGTCATAGCTCTCATTGGCTTTCATGTGCTTGAAACGGGAGCTTGTCCGAGGTGTCGGACTCAACGATGGTTGCTATCCATTGGAGAGCTGCGATTGGTTGCCCAAAATTATGGGTCTGGGCTTAGCGAAGGGTAAATTGATTGAATTTAAACCGAATTGACCCCAACCCTGTCCCTGACCCACACACACAGACTATGTGCACACACCCACATACACATTTACCAGAGTAGGCACATAATTATATCCACACGTACATACACTACATGACCAAAAGTATGTTGACACCTGCTCGTCGAACATCTCATTCCAAAATCATGGGCATTAATATGGAGGGAAGAAATTTGACGTACTGACTTGTTGGAAAGGTGGCATCCTATGACGGTGCCACATTGAAAGCCACTGAGCTCTTCAGTAAGGCCATTCTACTGTCAATGTTTGTCTATGGAGATTGCATGGCTGTGTGCTCGATTTTATACACCTGTCAGCAACGGGTGTGGCTGAAGTAGCTGAATCCACTCATTTGAAGGGGTGTCCACATTTCATTCATACTTTGCTTTGATTATTTCTGCTATCCTGACAATATAGAATCCTGAACCCAATATATCACATACCAAACTGAAACATGAACCTGAACTGATCATTTGGGTGGTTTTGTGTTGTTTTGGCTGCCATTTTGTGGTTCTTTTAAGTACTTTTGGGTTCTTTTGGGTACCTGTTTATGGTTGTTTTGGGTACTTTTGGGTTCAGTTGGGTACTCTTGGGTTATTTTGAGTACCTGTTTGTGGTTGTTTGTGGTTGTTTTGGGTACTTTGGGGGGTTATTTCTGAGACTTTTGGGTTGTTTAAGGTACCTGTTTTGGAGTTGTTTGGGGTTATTTGTTGTTGTGTGTGGTTGTTTTGGGTTGTTTTGAGTACTTTTGGGTTGTTTTTGTTACTTTTGGGGTCACACTTTATTTGGATAGTCCGTAAAGTCCATTTATAGATGCTCTACAGATGGTTATACTATCAACAAACTATCTGTTGTTAAGCAACTGCTTACAAAGGTTACGGTTACGGTTAGGTTTAGAATAAGGGTTAGGGTAAGGGTTATTAGGGTAAGGGTTAGGGTTAGGGTTAGGGTAAGAGTTAAGTTTAGGGTTAGGATAAGAGTTAAGGTTAGGGTTAGGGATACGGTCAGGGTTAGGGTTAGTAGATAATTAGTTGAAATGTTACTGATAGTCTGTAGATAGGACAATACAGATGGACTATCCAAATTAAGTGTTACCCCTGTTTCTGGTGGTTTGGGGTTATTTGTGGTGGTTTTGGGTACTTTTTGGTTGTTTTGGGTACTTTGGGGATTGTTTTGAGTACTTTTGGGTTGTTTTGGGTAACTGTTTGTGGTTGTTTTGTGTACTTGTGGGTTGTTTTGGGTACCTGCTTGTGGTTGTTTGTGGTTGTTTTGGGTACTTTGTGGTTATTTTAGGTACTTTTGGGTACCTGTTTGGGGTTGTTTGGGGTGACTAGTAGGACCCAGGGTCCCTCACAGAGATGGTCACAGCTCCAGGCAGCAGCACTAGGAGCCTAGCCAAGGAAACTTGGAAACAATAGCTTGTTCATCACCCATTGTTTCATAGAAATGTGTCTGTCTGCATGGATGTTGGATGGGAAGATGAAAGGAGATTCTACCATCAGGAAATTATTATGTTTTACCAACAGGAACACTACATGCCCCATAATAGTGGACAATACAGATACAGAACAAGTACTTGTTTAAAAAACACATGGAAGAGACAATCGAAGGAAACGTAGTGGACCCTGCAGATAAATACAAGAAACCGGTTTTAATAAGATATTTTTACTTTTAAACAGAACATCTGTACGCATTTCCTCACAGCAATGAGATAATACAATTGAGTCAGTGTTCTAAAGTGTAAACATGTGCTCCGTGTGGGACCATTACCTTTGGTTCCTCTCTGTCCCCTGAGTTTAGTATTTTTGGATGGGGGATGAAATATGTGTTTAGTTATTTTTTTGTCATTTAGCAGACGCTCTTATCCAGAGCGACTTACAGGAGCAATTAGGGTTAAGTGCCTTGCTCAACGGGACATCGACAGATTTTTTTTTTAACCGACCTTTCGGTTACTGGCACAACACTCTTAACCACTAAGCTACCTGCCGCCCCTGTTTCCAGTACAGCCTCTCTCTCTGGTCTTTGGATATGTTCTGTAAATAGAGATGGTACAGGGATTTACTTCCTTCTCTGCTCTTAATGCAAAAAGCTGGACTGGATGTCCACACACCTATGTATGTCCTGTCCTTCTTATGTAAGAGAGACCTCAGACTGGGTTATATGGGGTAATGGTGTGCCCTCCTAACCCCATTCAGTCCCCTGCTCCACCACTAACTCCATCCCAGACTCCTTTCTCTGCTCCCGGCCCTTTTCCCAATTGTAAAGCTCCAAACACATCTGTTTCAGGCGCCAATACATCCCATCAAGGTTTTGAACTACTGGCCCAACCACTATTCTTACTGCCCAGGATCCTCACCTTTGATTTTGGTAGTAAATCATGACACCAGCACTTTAAATCAGGCATCTACCAATATATTGTGTTTGGTGTTTGTGTGCTACTTTCTAGCCATGAAGTAACCCAGCCCACGGACCGATAGGGCTCTCAGTCTCAGTAACTATTTGGCAACGTTTCCCCTGCTGTCCTGCTGTCCAACAGATAAATATAGGGCCTGCTTTTTCCAGTTTGGGACACTTTCCCATTCAGCCCTCTTATAGGGCAGCTCAGGGACAGAAGTAACTTTTATTTCTGTCAGTTATGATCGATAAAGCCCTCCTCAGAGCTCCTCACACCACTCCTCACACCACATCTCTGTCCTCTCTACACTCGCAGGCTCACCCTTTCCAAAGGTGCGCTGGTTCAAGAACGGCCTGGAGATACACCCTGACCAATCAGAGCTCTCTGTGGCACAAGATGGCTCTCTTGTGATTGGCTCAGCATCTGCCAGTCACAGCGGGGACTTCAAGTGTGTGGCCAGCAATGATGCAGGCTCTGTTGAGCGGAAGACCCGGCTGAAAGTGAATGGTGAGACTTCATAAACTCGATCTTTATACAGATCTGATGTTAGTTCAGATCACAATAAAATGTGTTAATAAGGGGACTTCTAGATGATGTCTGTCTCCTGTACTCCTCCAGTTCCCCCCGAGATCCAGGATGGTGGACAGCCCCTGAACCTGACTGTCACCTTGAAGCAGCCCCTCACTCTCGGCTGTGATGCCTTAGGTATCCCCTCCCCCACAATCACCTGGACTAAAGACGGACAGAATGTGAGTCACCTACCAGTCATTCAAATAAGCTTCTTAAAAAACACTACAAAAAAACCTATAGGTTGTATAGGTTACCATCCCAGCTAACAATTCTAGGGAGAGAGAACGTTTTTGTAATGTTACCCGTAATGTCCCCCTAATGTTTGAGTGTCCAGTTTTCCGTTAGTTAGGGGAACATTCTATCTATGTTAACAAAAACCTTCTGAGAACGTTTTTAGCATGTTTTAATTAATGTTCTAGACGCGTTTTATGGGACATTGCAAGAACATTCATGTGTCCAATTTTCTGTGGGTTAGGAGAATATTCCATCAACGTCACATCAAACATACACAGAACATGGTTGCCATGTTTTCAGAATGTAAGATATTAATGTTCTAAAAATATAATTACACACGACGTGTTGTTACTTTTGCAGAGCCAATCAAGGCCCTGATTGGTGAACCACTTAGTCATTCATATCTCTTTGTCTGTTGGCAAGGATACTCACACAGTGTTTTTAACATACAGTGTTTTCAACTTACATGTTTGACACACTTTGTAATACATGATTACATTGTGCATGTTAATTTATACAGTAATCAACTAGGATTTGAACAACCTCTTGGTTCACGGTACTCTGATTCTCCTAACCCTCAGAAAACTGGACAAATTAATGTTCTTGCGACCTTCCCATGAAATGTGTCTAGAACATTAGTATCTTATATTCTGAGAACATGGCAACCATGTTCTGTGTATGTTTGGTGTGACGTTGATGGAATATTCTCCTAACCCACAGACAACTGGACACATGAATGTTCTTGCAACATTCTCATTTAACGTGTCTAGAAAATTAATATCTTAAGTTCTGAGAACATGGTAACCACGTTCTTCGTAAGTTCTCTTTGACATTAAGGGAAAGGTCTCTTGGAAACATTCCTTGCACATCACAGGAACATTCCTATGAAAACATTAGTTAATGACCTAATGAGACTCATAAGGGAACATTTTCTAAAGTTGTTGGAATGTTTGATGTTAGCTGGGATACTTCTACTGCTAACTGTCAATGACAACCATGTTATTTGTATCTAGCAACACAGTGACACCAAGTGGTCATTTAGTTTATCACAATCCCATATTGATCATACAGTAACAAGCACTAATTATGTCTGGGTGTGTATAGGTGGTGGACTCCCTTGGAGTGTACCTTCAGAATGGGAAGAGACTTCTGAGAATCTACCGGGTCCAGACAGAGCATGGTGGCCAGTTCACCTGCACAGCTAGTAACACAGCCGGGCAGGCCCAAAGGGACTACAACATTGTAGTACAAGGTGAGCCTTCATAGTGCTTCAAATCAAGTTGTGGTCCTACTGCTCCCATTGATTTTACATTTTAAATTTAGTTAAAGTAAACAAGCAGGCATTACAGGTCCAAGGTGGAGTTGTATCCTTTCTTAAGCCTAATTGTGTGTGTGTGTGTGTGTGTGTATGTGTGCGTGTGTGTGTGTCAGCCCCACCAGTAATCTCGGGGACATCCAGGTTGCAAGACCTGTCAGTGGTTGCAGGACAGGAGGTGGAGTTCCAGTGTCGGGTCGGTGGGCGCCCAGCCCCCAAAGTGGAATGGAGCCGGGATGGAGAGTGAGTATTCCATTATAGGTGTATGAGATTTATATCATATTTTGTGTGGGGATTAATCAGTACACTATCAGGCTTTGGCATATTGCTCCCTCTCCCTCCTCTCCAGGGTGCTGTCCAAGGATGGGGACCCCCATGTGGAGTTCCATGAGCAGGGCCAGGTGATGAAGGTGAAGGTGGTCAGACTGAGGGACCAGGGCTTGTACCAGTGTCTGGCCAGTAACAGCGCTGGGACACAGATGCGCCAGTTTAGACTCATAGTGCAAGGTATCCTCTCTCATGTCTCCTTCTCAATGACCTCACACATACAACACAAACTTCGTAAAATCTCATTAAGAATCACAATGTTTATCAATGAAGCACATTCACCTTCTATACTACAGTATACTTTGAGAAAGTCACTGTCTCTTTCTCTATCCTCACTCTCCCCTCTCTCCCCCTGTTTCTCTAGCTCCCCCCACCATCAAGGGCCCCAGTGAGACCTCAGAGGTGTCTGTGGTGTTGGGTTTCCCCACCGTTCTGCCCTGTGATGTAGAAGGTTCTCCCATGCCCAGTATCACCTGGCTGAAGGACAACCAGCCCATCGTGTCCAGTGCCCAGCTCACCTACACCCGGGGTGGGCAGGCGCTGCGGCTGGGGGCAGCTCATGGAGACAGTGCTGGTATCTACACCTGCCGAGCCTTCAACCCTGCAGGCACCACTCTCAAACACTACTCACTCAGTGTGCTTGGTAAGGGAACCAGACAGGGAGAGGGTTGATTCTAGTGTATGGAATAAAGAGAAGTCTAACATCAACAAAATTACATGTAAATACAGGAGAGGATTTTTGAATGCCTATTTCATTTGATCAGTTCCACCCCAGATTGAAGGCGACTCTACATCTCTGAGTTTCGGCGGCCGAGGTGAGAAAGTGCGTATCAACGGCTCATTAACCCTGTCCTGTCTGGCTAAAGGCTTCCCTGAACCCAAGACCCAGTGGTTCAAAGATGGACTGGTTGGTTTGTGTTTCTATCTGTCTAGCTATTTCACATCATTTCATTTAGCGCCATAAATGTCTATTTCTGCTAATATGAAAACTTGATGGTGTTGTTCCTTCTGCTTCTAGTTGTTGACTAGGAACTCCCACACTGGAATCCGTGAGAGTGGTCACCTCCTTCACATAGACAATGCCATGCTCTCCCATGAGGGACAATACACCTGTGTGGTCACCAACACTGCAGGAGAGGACAAGAGAGACTTCCAAGTCACCATTCAGGGTGTGTCCACACATGGAATTGACACTGTCTGCCCTTGGCAAGATTCATTCATTCACGCTATGCAACCTAATCTCATAGCACTCTTGTGATACTAACTGAACTCTCTCTCTAGTTCCTCCCATCTTCCATCGGGTGAGTAACGGTGCAGCGGCCTGGGGTCTGGGAGGAGAGGAGGAAGAAGAGGAGGTAGGAGACAGAGATGATGAGATAACTGAGAAGAGGGAGGTGGTCCTGGGGCATCCCATCAGCCTGTCCTGTGAGAGTAACGCCATCCCCCCGCCCCGTCTCAGCTGGTACAGAGAGGGACGCAAGCTCTCCACTGCTGACGGAGTGGTACTGCTGCCAGGTGAGAGGGGGGCCATGCCCTCTAGGTCTAGGTCTAGGATATCAAACCAGTACAACGACCAGTATGGCATTACTGCAGCATCAGCTCCACTGAGATCTGATGGGATGCTGTGTTATGTTGTTGTCCTCTAGGTGGGCAGGTGCTCCAGATCCCTCGGGTCCAGCAGGAGGATGCTGGAAAATATACGTGTCAGGCGGTGAACGAGGCAGGGGAGGACCGCATGCACTTTGACTTGGATGTGCTGGGTACGCATGCTTTGTTACTACTTCCTGTCATTCTGTCAACTCATTATTCAGCGATAGCCTAAAAACTATTAAATGTATGGCAAGGCCAAGGAGTCATTTCCTAATGTTTCTCTCTGTTGACGTACTGTTTGCCCAGTTCCCCCAGTGATAACTGGCCAATTGGATGAGTTCATGGAGGAGATAGGAGCGGTAGTGAACAGTACCGTGGCTCTCCACTGTGATGTGACGGGTCATCCAGCACCAGCAATCTCCTGGCTGAGGGACGGCACACCACTGCATTCCGGACAACACCACAGCATCAGTAAGGACGGGAGACAACTACAGGTCAGAATCCTATTATGATATAGTTGGAACAAAGCAATGCACTGCATAGTACAGTGCCAGGACTTCACTTGGTTGAATGTCAATGCCTCCCTGGTCCCCCTCCTGTGCTGGTGTCACTAATATAATATAATTCAATACAGGGACCAGCTGTCACATGATAGTTTGTGGCCTTATGTTATTCTGGCTTTCAGATCCTCAGTGTGCAGGTGTCAGACATGGCTGGCTACCTTTGTGTGGCTGAAAACAAGGTTGGAGCAGTGGAAAAGCTCTTCAGTCTAACAGTGCAAGGTCAGGTGGAAAACAAACATAATTCAAATACCACATTGAGAGGATTCTTTCAATTCACATAGGAAGGACAGGGGTACTTTCTGGTTTCCTGTGAATGTGTGTTATTGTGAATGAATTTGACATGTGATGTGTTGATTCCTGTTCCTCTCCAGTTCCCCCAAGGATGGTGGCTGGCAAGGAGGAGGAGGTGAGTGTGATCGAGGGACACATGGTGTCCCTGCTGTGTGATGTCCAGGCGTACCCTCCTCCAGAGATCACATGGACCAGAGATGGACAGATCCTCCAGTTCAGCACAGGAATCCACATCCTGCCAGGTCAGAGCTAGCTCCTAAACACACTGCCCAGAGCCCATAACACACTTCAAAACTCCCAGTGTACTCAAATGTCTGACGAAATCACTGAACATAAACAATGCATTGTAATCTATGTATTGTCTGTACTGTAGGAGGTCAGATGCTGCAGCTGCCCCGGGCCAGACTAGAGGATGCAGGACAGTACGTGTGCACTGCCACCAACTCAGCAGGCCAGGACCAGAAGAGCATCCTGCTCAGTGTCTATGGTGAGAAACTCTACTCTAGTATTGTGCTTCCCTCATCAGTGTCACACTTCATCTGCTACAATATCTGGATTAGCACTTACAATTAATATTTTATTCCTGCTGTGGTTTACAGTCCTGCCCACACTGAAGCCCCGCCTTGACTCTGAGACAGAGGTCGTGACCCCTCAGATTGGCTCGTCTGTCACTCTGCGCTGTGAGGCTCTGGGGATTCCGGAGCCTGAGGTCACATGGTACAGGAACGGGCTGCAGCTGGCAGCTGGGAATGGACTGAAGGTGGACCAGCAGACACTGGAGATCATGGGAGTGCAGGTAAACACACTGTCATCACCTTCAGTTGGTGGACTCTAATTGTCTCAGAAGCGTTAGCACTGATAACTGAGGGCATGAGATTAACCCTGTTTTAAGTATCAAAGTCACTGTTGTTCTGTTTCATGCTGACTATGGTTCATGGTCCATAGATGGCTGATGGTGGAATCTACACCTGCAAGGTGTCCAATGTGGCTGGACAAGTGGACAGGACCTTCCACTTGACTGTCCATGGTGAGACTTGCCGCCCATGTAACCTCCAATTAGATATGTTTCTTACATATGGTAATACTGGCATGTCAGTATAATTAATCTAATTCTCTCTATGATGTTCCTCTCCTCAGTTCCCCCTGTCCTGGATGGGCCTCTTCATGAGTCTCTCACTCAAAACCTGGGCTCCCATGTCACCTTGTTGTGTGAGGCTACAGGGGTCCCAGTACCCAGCATCACCTGGCTGAAGGATGGCACCCCTATTGGTAAGAGGCTGAAGTTTTGTTAATGAACTGTGAAAAATGTAGTTTTGACAAGATCACATTTTGACACTTGTATTAATGCAATTGAATGAATGAGACCTCCAGCTGTTGGTTTAGCCTGACCTCTGTGTGGTTATTTCCTTCCCAGAGAGCAGTCTGCAGTGGCAGTGGTCGGTACGAGGCAACAGGTTGGAGCTGGGTACTCTCACCCTCTCTCATGCTGGGACCTATACCTGTGTGGCCAAGAACAGGGAGGGACAGACCCAGAAGGATTACACTCTCACAGTGCAAGGTAGGCTACAGGCTGTCCTCTACACAATCTCCCACCATTGCAAATTAGATTACACCCAAGAGAATCACATTTTGTAAGAGAATCACAACCCTCTGCATGGCCTTTGTTCCACTATGAGTCAGTGCTGTGAGTCATAGTGCTGACCTTTTATTTCAGTGTCGCCCTCGATCCTGGACTCTGGCCAGTCGTCTGACCTGAGTGCCCCAGTAGGTGATGAGCTGACTCTGGAGTGCAGAGTGACAGGGACACCCGCACCCCACCTCAGCTGGCTGAAGAACGGAGCCACTCTGGAAGATTCAGACCCCCAACAAATAGAGTGAGTCCGTCTCGCTTACAGCACAGCCTCCAGCCTAGGTCTGTGTACCAGTGTTATGCTCTTAGTACTCACTGATATGTTTGTCTCCTGTGTTACAGCATAGCCCCTAATGGGAGCACTCTAACCCTTCTAAGGCTGAGGCCTGAGGACTCGGGGACCTACACCTGTCTGGCTGTCAGCCCTGCTGGCCAGGAGAGCAAGATCTACACCCTCTTTGTACTGGGTCAGTTGTCTTTTATCTACCTGTTGATCAAAATATGTCCTAACTAAATTGGTACTGATCTTCCCAGAAGCTATCTGGATTCTAGGTAACAATAATTTTGTAATCCCCTCAGTACCCCCCTCTATCTCGGGCGAGACTAGCGCCCCCAGAGAGGTGCAGACCACCCAGGACAGTATGGTGACACTGGAGTGCCAGGCAGCGGGCAACCCTCCACCTCAGATCAGCTGGCTGAGGAATGGACGCCCCCTCCTCCTGTCTCCCCGTACACGCCTCCTCTCAGCAGACACTGTACTCAGGTAAGATTCTACACCTCAAATGTCAAGTTTGGTTTCTCTCTCACAAAACTGCCTTAATGAAGGACTAAAGAGGATAATGTTTTAGAAAGTGTGTTTGAGCTTGCCCTGTGTGTGTGTGTGTGTGTAGGATTTCTCCAGTGCAGCTGTCAGACTCTGGGATCTATACGTGTGTGGCACGCAGTCGCGCTGGCCTCGCCGAGCTCAACTTTGATGTACAGGTTCAAGGTACTAACTCCCCATCTCCTTTTGATGCATACACTACTGATCTGAAGGAGCTGTATCTGTGTGTACTGATATCTGTGTATCTGTCTCTGTGTCAGTGCCTCCAGGTGTGGAGCCTGTAGAGTCAGTCACAGTGGTGAGGGGGTCCTTGGTGACGCTGACCTGTGAGGCGCGGGGTGTCCCTCCTCCCTCCCTGACCTGGCTGAAGGACGGCCAGCCCCTGTCCCTGCACCGTAACCTGCTGTTGGACGGCCAGGAGACACGGCTGCAGCTGCCTGATGTGGGGCTCTCTGATAGAGGCCTTTACAGCTGTGTGGCCAGCAACCAGGCTGGCAGCAGCACCAAGAGCTTCAACCTCACTGTGTTGGGTGAGAAGACAGAACAAACATTCTCCATTTACCCAAACATAACCTACAAAGAGATAAAAAGTTTAACTGAAGCAATAGGAAAGGGATGTCATGTTAGTATTTATTTTGTGTTTTAACAATGGTGTCGTTTTGTCCGATACAGAGCCTCCAAAGATCTCCATCTCCAGTTCTCCAGAAGAGTTGATGGTAGCTGTGAAGACTGCTCTGGAGCTGGAGTGTACTGCCGAGGGCGTTCCCCCTCCTACCCTCAGCTGGCTCAAGGATGGGCGCCCCTTAAGGGGAGATAGTGAGATAGTGCAGGAGGATGGACACTTTCTTAGGATTAACAAAGTGCAGGTGAGTCACATACCTAATGACACAGCATTTAGTTGACATTCAGACCTCATTGCTTTATTATGAGAAACACCAGATAACAACCAGTGATATCTCTGTTGTTAGGTAGAGGATGCAGGTCTCTATACCTGTCTGGCTACCAACCCAGCGGGCGAGGATGGAAGGAACCACTGGGTCCGTGTTCAAGGTGATCCTAGCCGTACTTGTTGGTCCTGCCAAAAGATGACAAGGTACTGAATCCTGATTCTGATTATCGACGGTTGTGTCTCCCTCTTCCAGTTCCCCCAACTCTTCTTGGCTCTGATGATGTCAGATTGTTGTCAGTCCCAGCCAAAGGACACCTGACTATGGAGTGCCAGGCTGACAGTGACCATCCACCTAACATAGAGTGGTACAAGGACGACGTGAAACTACAGGTCAGACAGGATGTCATGGAAACAGAGGGTGGCAGGAATCACACTATATGGTGTTGTATAATCTTATTGACTCTGTCTCTCTTTCTGTCTCCCTCTCTTTCCCGTTCTCTCCTGGTTCCAGCTGGGGGGTCGCATCCAGAGGCTTGCCGGGGGTCAGTACCTGGAGATCCAGAACGTCAGGCCTCAGGACAGTGGCCAGTACAGCTGCGTGGTCACCAACATGGCCGGAAGCACCAGCCTCTTCTTCACTGTGGAGATCCTCTGTGAGTTGATAACATGATGAGTTAGACAGAGGATTGAGATCATGCATTCAGTTCATTTAATTTTCACTGAACAAAAATATAAACGCAACATGCAACAATTTTAAGGATTTTACTGAGTTACAGTTCATAAGGAAACCAGTCAATTTAAATAAATTCATTAGGCCCTAATCTATGGATTTCACATGACTGGTCACAGATACCTTTAAGAAAACCAGTCAGTATCTGGTATGATCACCATTTGCCTCATGTAGCATGACATATCTCCATCACATAGAGTTGATCAGGATGTTGATTGTGGCCTGTGGAATGTTGTCCCACTCCTATTCAATGGCTGTGTGAAGTAGCTGGATATTGGCGGGAACTGGAACACGCTGTCGTTCACGTCGATCCAGAGCATCCCAAACATGCTCAATGGGTGACATGTCTGGTGAGTGTGCAGGCTATGGAGGAACTGGGACATTTTCAGCTTTCATGAATTGTGTACAGATCCTTGCAACATGTGGCTGTGCATTATCTTGCTGAAACATGAGGGGGTGGTGTCAGATGAATGACACGACAATGGGCCTCATGATCTCGTCACGGTACCTCTGTGCATTTAAATTGCCATCGATAAAATGCAATTGTGTTCTTTGTTTGTAGTTTATGCCTGCCCATTCCATAAACCCACCGGCACCATGGGGCACTCTGTTCACAATGTTGACATCAGCAAACCGCTCGCCCACACGACGCCATACACGCTGTCTGCCATCTTCCCAGTACAGTTGAAACCGGGATTAATCCATGAAGAGCACACTTCTCCAGCATGCCAGTAACCATCGAAGGTGAGCATTTGCCCACTGAAGTCGGTTACGACGGCAAACTACAGTCAGGTCAAGACCCTGATGAGGACGACGAGCATGCAGATGAGCTTCCCTGAGATGGTTTCTGACAGTTTGTGCAGAAATTCTTTGGTTGTGCAAACCCACAGTTTCATCAGCTGTCCGTGTGGCTGGTCGCAGATGGTCCCTCAGGTGAAGAAGCCGGAGGTGGAGGTCCTGGGCTGGTTACACGTGGTCTGCGGTTGTGAGGCCGGTTGGACGTACTGCTAAATTCTCTAAAACGACATTGGAGGTGGCTTATGTTAGAGAAATGAACATTCAATTATCTGGCAACAGCTCTGGTGGACATTACTGCAGTCAGCATGCCAATTGCACGCTCCCTCAAACCTTGAGACATCTGTGGCATTGTCTTGTGTGACAAAAGTGCACATTTTAGAGTGGCCTTTTATTGTCCCCAGCACAAGGTGCCCCTGTGTAATGATCATGCTGTTTAATCAGCTTCTTAGGTATGCCACACCTGCCAGGTGGATGGATTATCTTGGCAAATGAGAAATGCTCACTAACAGGGATGTAAACACATTTGTGCACAACATTTGAGATAAATAAGCTTTTTGTGCCTATGGAAAATTTCTGGGATCTTTTATTTCAGCTCATGAAACATGGGACTGACACTTTACATGTTGCGTTTATATTTTTGTTCAGTATAATATATATAGATATACACTACCAGTCAAAAGTTTGGACACAACTACTCATTCAAGGGTTTTTCAAGGGTTTTTCTTTATTCTATACTTTTTTTTACATTGTAGAATAATAGTGAAGACATCAAAACTATGAAATAACACATATGGAATCATCTAGTAACCAAAAAAGTGTTAAACAAATAAAAATATATTTTATATTTGAGATTCTTCAAATAGCCACCCTTTGCCTTGATGATAGCATTGCACACTCTTGGCATTCTCTCAACCAGCTTCATGAGGTAGTCACCTGGAATGCATTTCAATTAACAGGTGTGCCTTCTTAAAAGTTAATTTGTGGAATTTATTTATTTCTTAATGCGTTTGAGCCAATCAGTTGTGTTGTGGCAAGGTAGTGGGGGTATACAGAAGATAGCCCTATTTGGTAAAAGACCAAGTCCATATTAAGGCAAGGACAGCTCAAATAAGCAAAGAGAAACGACAGTCCATCATTTCTTTAAGTCATGAAGGTCAGTCAATACGGAACATTTAAAGAATTGACTCTCATGAGGACCGCCGCAGGAATGGAAGACCCAGAGTTACCTCTGCTGCAGAGGATAAGTTCATTAGAGTTATCAGCCTCAGAAATTGCAGCCAAAAGAAATGCTTCACACAGTTCAAGTAACAGACACATCTCAACATCAACTGTTCAGAGGGGACTGTGTGAATCAGGCCTTCATGGTCGAATTGCTGCAAAGAAACCACTACTAAAGGACACCAATAAGAAGAAGAGATCTGCTTGGGCCAAGAAACATGAGCAATGGACATTAGACCAGTGGAAATTTGTCCTTTGGTCTGGAGTCGAAATTGGAGGTTTTTGGTTCCAACCGCGTGTCTTTGTGAGACGCGGTGTGGGTGAACTGATGATCTCAGCATGTGTGGTTCCCACCGTAAAGCATGGAGGAGGAGGTGTTATGGTGTGGGGGTGCTTTGCTGGTGACACTGTCTGTGATTTATTTAGAATTCAAGGCACACTTAAACAGCATGGCTAACACAGCATTCTGGTTTGGGCTTAGTGGGACTATCATTTGTTTTTCAACAGGACAATGACCCAACACACCTCCAGGCTGTGTAAGGGCTATTTGACCAAGAAGGAGAGTGATGGAGTGCTGCATCAGATGACCTGGCCTCCACAATCCCCCGACCTCAACCCAATTGAGATGGTTTGGGATGAGTCGGACCGCAGAGTGAAGGAAAAGCAGCCAACAAGTGCCCAGCATGGGTGGGAACTCCTTCAAGACTGTTGGAAAAGCATTCCAGGGGAAGCTGGTTGAGAGAATGCCAAGAGTGTGCAAAGCTGTCATCAAGGCAAAGGGTGGCTATTTGAAGAATCTCAAATATAAAATACATTTGTATTTGTTTAACACTTTCTTGGTTAATACATGATTCCATATGTGTTATTTCATAGTTTTGAAGTCTTCACTATTATTCTACAATGTAGAAAATAGTACAAATAAAGAAAAACCCTTTAATGAGTAGGTGTGTCCAAACATTTGACTGGTACTGTATATACATGCAATCTCCATAGACAAACATTGGCAGTAGAATGGCCTTACTGAAGAGCTCAGTGACTTTTAACGTGGCACCATCATCTTTCAACAAGTCAGTTCGTCAAATGTCTGCCCTGCTAGAGCTGTCCCGGTCAACTGGAAGTGCTGTTACTGTGAAGTGAAAACATCTAGGAGCAACAAAGGCTCAGCCGCGAAGTGGTAGGCCACACAAGCGCACAGAACGGGACCTTCGAGTGCTGAAGTGCGTAGCACGTAAAAATCGTCTGTCCTCGGTTGTAACACTCACTACAGAGTTCCAAACTTCCTCTGGAAGTAACATCAGCACAATAACTGTTTGTCGGGAGCTTCAAGAAATGGGTTTCCATGGCCAAGCAGCCGCACACAAGCCTAAGATCACCATGCGCAATGCCAATCATCGGCTGCAGTGGTGTAAAGCTCGCCGCCATTGGACTCTGGAGGAGTGGAAACACGTTCTCTGGAGTGATGAATCACGCTTCACCATTTGGCAGTCCGACGGATGAATCTGGTTCGGCGGATGCCAGGAGAATGCTACCTGGCCTAATGCATAGTGCCAACTGTAAAGTTCGGTGGAGGAGGAATAATAGTCTGGGGCTGTTTTTCATGGTTCAGGCTCCTTAGTTCCAGTGAATGAAAATCTTAACGCTACAGCATACAATTAAATTCTAGATGATTCTGTGCTTCCATCTAATGGCAACAGTTTGGGGAAGGCCCTTTACAATGCCCCTGCGCACAAAGTGAGATCCATACAGAAATGGTTTGTTGAGATTGGTGTGGAAGAATTTTGCTGGTCTGCACAGAGCCCTGACCTCAACCACATCGAACACCTTTTGGATGAATTGGAATGAGATGTTCGACGAGCAGGTTTCCATATACTTTTTGTCATGTAGTATATACAGTTGAAGTCGGAAGTTTACATACACCTAGGTTGGAGACATTAGAACTAATTTTTCAACCACTCCACACATTTCTTGTTAACAAACTATAGTTTTGGCAAGTTGGTTAGGACATCTACATGCATGACACAAGTAATTTTCCAACAGTTGTTTACAGACAGATTATTTCACTTATCATTCACTGTATCACAATTCCAGTGGATCAGAAGTTTACATACACTAAGTTGACTGATGTCAAGGCTTTAGAAGCTTCTGAAAGGCTAATTGACATAATTTGAGTCAATTGGAGGTGTACCTGTGGATGTATTTCAAGGCCTACCTTCAAACTCAGTGCCTCTTTGCTTGACATCATGGGAAAATCAAAAGAAATCAGCCAAGACCTCAGAAAAAGAATTGTAGACCTCCACAAGTCTGGGTCATCCTTGGGAGCAATTTCCAAACGCCTGAAGGTACCACGTTCATCTGTACAAACAATAGTACGCAAGTATAAACACCATGAGACCACGCAGCTGTCATACTACTCAGGAAGGAGACGCGTTCTGTCTCCTAGAGATGAATGTACTTTGGTGCGAAAAGTGCAAATCAATCCCAGAACAACAGCAAAGGATCTTGTGAAGATGCTGGAGGAAACAGGTACAAAAGTATCTTTATCCACAGTAAAACGAGTCCTATATCGACATAACCTGAAAAGCTGCTCAGCAAGAAGCCACTGCTCCAAAACCGCCATAAAAAAGCCAGACTACGGTTTGCAACTGCACATGGGGCAAAGATTTTACTTTTTTGAGAAATGTCCTCTGGTCTGATGAAACAAAAATATAACTGTTTGGCCATAATGACCATCGTTATGTTTGGAGGAAAAAGGGGGTTGCTTGCAAGCCGAAGAACACCATCCCAACCGTGAAGCACGGGGGTGGCAGCATCATGCTGTGGGGGTGCTTTGTTGCAGGAGTGCCTGGTGCACTTCACAAAATAGATGGCATCATGAGGAAGGAAAATTATGTGGAAATATTGAAGCAACATCTCAAGACATCAGTCAGGAAGTTAAAGCTTGGTCGCAAATTGGTCTTCCAAATGGACAATGACCCCAAGCATACTTCCAAAGTTGTGGCAAAATGGCTTAAGGACAACAAAGTCAAGGTATTGGAGTGGCCATCACAAAGCCCTGACCTCAAACCTATAGAACATTTGTGGGCAGAACTGAAGAAGCATGTGCAAGCAAGGAGGCCTACAAACCTGACTCAGTTACACCAGCTCTGTCGGGAGGAATGGGCCAAAATTCACCCAACTTATTGTAAGAAGCTTGTGGAAGGCTACCCGAAATGTTTGACCCAAGTTAAGCAATTTAAAGGCAATGCTACCAAATACTAATTGAGTGTATGTAAACTTCTGACCCACTGGGAATGTTATGAAAGAGATAAAAGCTGAAATAAATCATTCTCTCTACTATTATTCTGACATTTGTCATTCTTAAAATAAAGTGGTGATCCTAAATGACCTATGACAGGGAATGTTCACTAGGATTAAATGTCAGGAATTGTGAAAAACTGAGTTTAAATGTATTTGGCTAGTGTATGTAAACTTCCGACTTCAACTGTATATATACATATACAGTACCAGTCAAAAGTTTGGACACACCTACTCATTCAAGAGTTTTTCTTCATTTGTACTATTTTCTACATTGAGGAATAATAGTGAAAACATCAAAACTATGAAGTAGCACATATAGTAACCAAAAAAGCTACTACATGATTCCATATGTGTTATTTCATAGTTTTGATGTCTTCACTATTATTCTACAATGTAGAAAATAGTATAAATAAAGAAAAACTCTTGAATGAGTAGGTCTTCTAAAACTTTTGACATGTAGTGTATATACATACATTAATATATACTCTATATTTTTACCTTGATTCACACCACTAAGTTAATTAAGAACAATTTCTTATTAACAATAACATCTTGTCAAACACATCAATAAATAACACATCAATAAACAAGAATTACATTATACATATCTATATACACATCAATTACACAATACATGAAAAGCAAACACGAAAAGCAAAACACAATCATATGTAACAAACACATTCTTCAGTAAAAAGGACCTCTAACATCCGCCTGAATTGCCCTAGAGGCACCAACTCCACCAACTTTAAGGACTTTTGGAGAACATTCCACGACGCACAAAAATGCTATAAGCAGATTTACCTAACTTGGTGGAGTTTGAAGGGATCTCCAGGGTTAGCTATCCCTGAGTCTGGGTTTGGTAACTTATACGTCTGAAGGTTAACAATGAGATAATATGTGATATATACAGTGAGGGAAAAAAGTATTTGATCCCCTGCTGATTTTGTACGTTTGCCCACTGACAAAGACATGATCAGTCTATAATTTTAATGGTAGGTTTATTTGAACAGTGAGAGACAGAATAACAACAAAAAAATCCAGAAAAACGCATGTCAAAAATGTTATAAATTGATTTGCATTTTAATGAGGGAAATAAGTATTTGACCCCTCTGCAAAACATGACTTAGTACTTGGTGGCAAAACCCAAAAAGGTCAGACGTTTCTTGTAGTTGGCCACCAGGTTTGCACACATCTCAGGAGGGATTTTGTGGGATTTTGTCCCACTCCTCTTTGCAGATCTTCTCCAAGTAATTAAGGTTTCGAGGCTGATGTTTGGCAACTCGAACCTTCACCTCCCTCCACAGATTTTCTATGGGATTAAGGTCTGGAGACTGGCTAGGCCACTCCAGGACCTTAATGTGCTTCTTCTTGAGCCACTCCTTTGTTGCCTTGGCCGTGTGTTTTGGGTCATTGTCATGCTGGAATACCCATCCACGACTCATTTTCAATGCCCTGGCTGAGGGAAGGAGGTTCTCACCCAAGATTTGACTGTACATTGCCCCGTCCATCGTCCCTTTGATGCGGTGAAGTTTTCCTGTCCCCTTAGCAGAAAAACACCCCCAGAGCATAATGTTACCACCTCCATGTTTGACGGTGGGGATGGTGTTCTTGGGGTCATAAGCAGCATTCCTCCTCCTCCAAACACGGTGAGTTGAGTTGATGCCAAAGAGCTCGATTTTGGTCTCATCTGACCACAACACTTTCACCCAGTTCTCCTCTGAATCATTCAGATGTTCATTGGCAAACTTCAGACGGGCCTGTATATGTGCTTTCTTGAGCAGGGGGACCTTGCGGGCACTGCAGGATTTCAGTCCTTCACGGCGTAGTGTGTTACCAATTGTTTTCTTGGTGACTATGGTCCCAGCTGCCTTGAGATCATTGACAAGATCCTCCCGTGTAGTTCTGGGCTGATTCCTCACCGTTCTCATGATCATTGCAACTCCACGAAGTGAAATCTTGCATGGAGCCCCAGGCCGAGGGAGATTGACAGTTCTTTTGTGTTTCTTCCATTTGCGAATAATCGCATCAACTGTTGTCACCTTCTCACCAAACTGCTTGGCGATGATCTTGTAGCCCATTCCAGCTTTGTGTAGGTCTACAATCTTGTTCCTGACATCCTTGGAGAGCTCTTTGGTCTTGGCCATGGTGGAGAGTTTGGAATCTGATTGATTGATTGCTTCTGTGGACAGGTGTCTTTTATATAGGTATCAAACTGAGATTAGGAGCACTCCCTTTAAGAGTGTGCTCCTAATCTCAGCTCGTTACCTGTATAAAAGACACCTGGGAGCCAGAAATCTTTCTGATTGAGAGGGGGTCAAATACTTATTTCCCTCATTAAAATGCAAATCAATTTATAACATTTTTGACATGCGTTTTTCTGGATTTTTTCGTTGTTATTCTGTCTCTCACTGTTAAATAAACCTACCATTAAAATTATAGACTGATCATTTCTTTGTCAGTGGGCAAACGTACAAAATCAGCAGGGGATCAAATACTTTTTTCCCTCACTGTATAATCTATCTGCAGTGTAAACCTTAATACATTTTAATGTGTATTTTTTATTTATTTTTTCCTTAGTGCCACCAGTCATCAGAGAGAGCAGCTCTGTGGTCACTGCACATATCAGTCAGGATGCATTCCTGCCCTGTGAAGTAGAGGGGGAGACCTCACCTACGGTCATGTGGAGGAAAGATGGCATTCCTGTAGGTCCTGACAACAACAAGTAAGGTCTTACTGCTTTTTGTTCCAGCCACTTAACTTAGGCTATAGAGGTTATTGGGATACTGTCTTTATACATATAGCAGAATTTGTCACCTTCTGTATGACGTTAGATGGGTAGATAGTCCAGTTAGCTGATTGATTGTGTATGTCCAAGGTACACCGTACTGTCTGAAGGCTCTCTGCGTGTAAAGGCTGTTCAGCTGAGTGACACTGGCCGCTACTACTGCACCGTGTCCAATCAGGCCGGATCAGATCACAGTGGGATGGACTTACGCGTGTTAGGTAAATACAACTCAAAGAAATAAAGAATCACATCATAACACAGTAGATTTACATTTTTACATTAACATTTTGGACATTTAGCAGACATTATCCAGAGTGATTTTCAGCCACTCTATTATAGTCAGCGCCTTACAGTCACATTTGTTTGTATGCCATACATATCTATATGTCATTCCTTATGACTCCATGTTGTGTCCCTGTAGTGGGTCCCTCGATCAGCCCTGGTCCTTTCAATGTGACGGTGACAACAGGGGTGAGAGCCGTGCTGAGCTGTGAGACCACAGGTATACCTGCCCCTAAAGTCACCTGGAAGAGGAACGGCACTCCACTAGACCCCAACCAGCAGCCTGGCACATACAGGTACATGAAACAGAATGACCTCTCCTGTGTTAATTATAACACAATGGACATAAATCCAAACGGATTCATTTTGAAGTATTGCCTGTAAAATTGCCTTTTTTTTTTTTTTTAAGGTTACTCTCCTCTGGATCTCTGATAATTTCCTCTCCATCCAATCAGGATGAGGGATATTTTGAATGCACAGCAGCCAATGAGGTTGGAGAGGAGCGCCGGGTCATTGAGGTCATCCTACAAGGTATTGTTGCTTTGAGGTCCTACTCAGACGTTTGTAGACTGCCATTTCATCTCACATACAGCAGAACGGACTGAGATTTCTCCTCTCTGTCCCTCAGTCGCACCAACCATTGAAGATGACATCACAACAGTCACTGCTATCAAAATGGCCCCTGTGGTGCTGCCATGCCATGCCCAGGGCATCCCAGAGCCCACTGTCAGCTGGACCAAGAGTGGAGCCAAGCTGGGCTCCCGGGGAGGGAGTTACCGGGTTCTGCCCACAGGTAGGTACACTTGCTGCTCAGAGGGTAACATTACATTTACATTTACATTTACATCATTTAGCAGACACTCTTATCCAGAGCGACTTACAAATTGGTGCATTCAACTCTTTTTTTTTCTTTTGTTTTATGGGGTGGGTAGAAGGATTACTTTATACTATTCCAGGTATTCCTTAAAGAGGTAGGGTTTCAAGTGTCTCCGGAAGGTGGTCAGTGACTCTGCTGTCCTGGCGTCGTGGGGGAGCTTGTTCCACCATTGGGGTGCCAGAGCAGCAAATAGCTTTGACTGGGCTGAGCGGGAACTGTGCTTCCGTAGAGGTACGGGAGCTAGCAGGCCAGAGTTGGATGAACGTAGTGCCCTCGTTTGGGTGTAGGGTCTGATCAGAGCCTGAAGGTAAGGAGGTGCCGTTCCCCTCACAGCTCTGTAGGCAAGCACCATGGTCTTGTAGTAGATGCGAGCCTCAACTGGAAGCCAGTGGAGTGTGCAGAGGAGTGGGGTGATATGAGAGAACTTGGGAAGGTCGAACACCAGACGGGCTGCGGGGTTCTGGATAAGTTGTAGGGGTTTAATGGCAAAGGCAGGGAGCCCAGCCAACAGCGAGTTGCAGTAATCCAGACGGGAGATGACAAGTGCCTGGATTAGGACCTGTGCCGCTTTCTGTGTAAGGTAGGGTCGTACTCTGCGAATGTTGTAGAGCATGAACCTGCAGGATCGGGTCACCGCTTTGATGTTAGCGGAGAACGACAGGGTGTTGTCCAGGGTCACGCCAAGGTTCTTTGCACTCTGGGAGGAGGACACAATGGAGTTGTCAACCGTGATGGCGAGATCATGGAGCGGGCAATCCTTACCCGGGAGGAAGAGCAGCTCCGTCTTGCAGAGGTTCAGCTTGAGGTGGTGATCCGACATCCACACTGATATGTCTGCCAGACATGCAGAGATGCGATTCGCCACCTGGTTATCAGAAGGGGGAAAGGAGAAAATGAATTATGTGTCGTCTGCGTAGCAATGATAGGAGAGACCATGTGAGGATATGACAGAGCCAAGTGACTTGGTGTATAGAGAGAATAGGAGAGGGCCTAGAACTGAGCCCTGGGGGACACCAGTGGTGAGAGCACGTGGTGCGGAGACAGATTCTCGCCACGCCTCCTGGTAGGAGCGACCTGTCAGGTAGGACGCAATCCAAGAGTGAGCAGCGCCGGAGATGCCCAACTCGGAGAGGGTGGAGAGGAGGATCTGATGGTTCACAGTATCAAAGGCAGCGGATAGGTCTAGAAGGATATGAGCAGAGGAGAGAGAATTAGCTTTAGCAGTGCGGAGAGCCTCCGTGACACAGAGAAGTTTCAGTTGAATGACCAGTCTTGAATTGCCGTCAGTGATCCTGTCATGTTTATTCTTTGGTGTTCATTGTTGTGTTACTGTACTGTTTGGATCCAGGAGTTCTGGAGATCACAGCTGCTACCCCCAGTCATGCAGGGAGGTACACTTGCTCTGCCCGGAACCCTGCAGGAGTGTCCCACAAACACATCACTCTCACAGTGCAAGGTGGGTCCTCAGGTGGATTGTTGTTGAGGTTATACAGTAATGGTTCATGTTTTTGCTTTGGAACTCTCTAATGTCTTAATTCTACCATTTAACAATCTGTATGTGATAAACCATGTTAATGGATTTGCCCTCTCCCGCTCAGAGCCCCCTGAGATCAGGCCCATGACAGAGGAAGTACAAGTAGTGTTGCATCATGGGACGGTTCTGCCTTGCGAGGTGCAGGGTTTCCCTCGACCCTCCATCACCTGGCAACGAGAGGGTGTTCCCATATCAGCTGGTGAGAATGCCCTCTTTGGACACTTGATCAGAAATCAAGCCATTATATAACACAGTAGTCAGTTATAGTCTGCTGTTTCTCAATAGCAATGTCTTCCTTCTATGGCTCTACAGGTCACAGACTGTCTCTCCTCTCAAACGGAGCTCTGAAGTTCTCTCGGGTCACTCTGGGTGATGCAGGCACCTACCAGTGTCTGGCACAGAATGAAGCTGGCACAGCAATGGGAAGGACACTGCTAGTATTGCAAGGTAACACACTATATTTCTACAGAGCATAGACATGTTGTTGAAACAGCGTGGAGGCACTTGTTGATACTTAGTTGAATGTGTGGGCCTCAATAGTGAAAGGTACTATGTGTCTTGGTGTTGATCCAGTTCCCCCAGTGCTGAGAGTTCCTCGTGTGGAGTACACAGCAGTCCTGGGACAGCCAGTGAGCCTGGAGTGTGTGGCAGATGGACAGCCCCAGCCGGAGGTGTCCTGGCACAGGGAGCGCAGGCCCATCACAGAGGGAGCACACATACAGCTCTTTGCCAACGGCACCCTGAGGATCGCGGCCACACAACGCAGTGATGCTGGCCTGTACACGTGCTCAGCCAAAAACCTTGCTGGCAGGGCCAGCCATGACATGAGGCTTGTCATAATGAGTGAGTGTGATATGAGGTCAATATGATGCTTAGGTTTAACCTTGATTTAACCTGACATTAGGAATAACAGTGTCTCATGGAACAGAGCTACTGATCTGCCAGTAATAAACTGACTCTGTCTTTCTTCTAGTCCCGCCAATGATTCCTGTTGGTCAGCCGGAGTTGTCCGTCATCCAGGGCTTCCAGGCCATGTTGCCCTGTGCGGCTCAGGGTATGCCAGAGCCCAGGGTGTCATGGAAGAAGGATGGTAACATTGTTCCCAGCCTCCCTGGCAAATTCACCGTGCTGCGATCAGGAGAGCTGATCATTGAGAGGACAGAGGTCAGAGATACATTTCTATTTTAAATTGCATTATAATCAAGGTGATTTAGATGAAGGATCTGATCAACGTTTTCGCCCTTGTAGCCAGATGATGGTGGTGTGTTCACCTGTGTGGCCACCAACACAGCAGGCTCTGTGAGACAGGATACCCGCCTGTCTGTCAACATGAGACCCGCCTTCAAGGAGTTACCTGCTGACGTGACCATGAACAAAGGTCAAAGTCTCAGCTTGTCTTGCCACGCCCAGGGCACCCCTAACCCTGTCATCTCCTGGACCGCTAACAACAGCCCCTATCCAGGTACAACACTGCCCTCCACTGGCCCCATGTTCTGTTATGATTGATATTATGTAGTCATAGGTACTGTATATAGTAATGGTAATAATCATCTTGATTACTCCAAACATGTCTCTCTCTCTCAGGTTCCAGTGTGGATGAGGCAGGCAGAAGCTCCTTGGTAATAGAGAATGTGACCATGAGGGATGCAGGAACCTATGTGTGCCTAGCAGAGAACAGTGTGGGCACCATCAGAGCACTCTCATTTGTCCGCATCAGAGGTGAGCACTTTCAACACCTCATGACCTTAAGACTGTTTCTATTTGTATTAGTATTGTTTTATATTCTTTGGTAGGAGTACATTGTACGTAATGGATGTGTTATGGTCATGTCTCCTTAGAACCACCGGTGTTGAAGGGAGAGGCCCACACCTCTCAGACTGTGGCCCAGGATGCCACTGCCATGCTGGACTGTCCTGTCCATGGAGATCCCAGTCCAGTCCTCCGCTGGCTCCATGATGGCAGACCCCTTCTCCGCTCCCTTCGCCTGCAACCCCTCCATAATGGCTCCTTGGCCATCTACAGCATCACGGTAAACACAGCCCTGCACCTGTCCCACCTCTCTTATCAGTCTCGTTCAGAAATCTATTTATCCAGTGTTAGTTTAATTTGAGAGTTCATATATTGAGAGTAAAAAATGGCTAGAAAAACAAAAAGAGAGTAGGCTTACACAAGAAATGAGAGCGAGAGGATGGACCACTGACTGCAGTCAATCTGCACTCCATCTGCAGTCCTGAGTCATGGTACATTGTGTGACCTAACTGCAGTGTGCCAGTCTGGCCTAAGATTGGAGTGAGCTCAGTTGAAAAACCTAACAGTATTAGCTAGGGAGGGAGAGGGAGATCAGAGATGGATGTTCCCAGGCTCTCTCACTGTTATGTTCTGTGTCTTTTGTTAACTTTGTTTTGTTAACTTTGTTAACTCCATAATTGATGCTGTAATTGTACGCCCTGCAGCTAAAACTTTCTCAAAGACAAATGGTTCCCCTTCTTACAGAGTGTTCTAATGTGATACTTCCTCTCTCTCTGGTGTCATAATGACACTTATTTCAAACAAGCTAATGGAAAAACCTTGAATTCCCTTTTAGAAAATGTCAGTTTTTAAATGCCTCAATGAGGGATGAAAGTTCCATTAAATATCTGAAATATGCACTGGCCCTCTTAAACAGAAAAATGACAAAAGCACTCTGTGGAATGTAAGGCAAATATGTTTACCACTGGAGAAATGTCACTAAATGACATGATGCTATTTGGAAGAGTGAAAGGATGAGGGTCCCAAACAGCATATCAATCCTCATATTTCAGACGAACAATGATAATGTGCTTGTGTTAAAAGTGTTTATGCCCTAACATGTCTATCTGTCCCCATTTGTGTCAGAGAGAAGATGCAGGGGAGTACCAGTGTGTCGCTGAGAGTGAGGCTGGAGTCGCTGAGAGGACCATCTCTCTCAAAGTACAGAGTGAGTGATGTAAAGCATGAACACAGTCACACAACATCCATCTAATATTCTTAAAATGAGATCCTCTAGATCCATTAGATCAAATTAATAAGAAAACACACAATAGTAATTATGGATTGTTTATTTAATTATCTAAATGGTTGCTCTCTCTCTCTCCCTCTCTTGCCACAGTTAAGGGAGGGTACTCTAACTGGGAGGAGTGGGGCCCATGCAGCACCACCTGTGGTCGAGGGGTTCAGGAGCGAATCAGGTTATGCAACAATCCAGAGCCGGTCAATGGGGGGCGATCATGTGACGATCCCAGTATGGACTCCAGGAGATGTCAGACTGGACTCTGTCCAGGTACGGCTGATTGAACTGTTCTCTTGTCACTCCAAACGGATGCAGCTGAATTTAACAATGGAATGATGTGTGTACATAGAAAGTGTAGTACTACAGCTACTCTTAAATAATGTGTAACGTAATACTTATTCCTCGCTCTCTCTCTCTCTTTTTCTCTATGTTTGTTGACTGAAGGGGAGGCCCCTCGTAAGGCCAGGGGGAGTCTGATAGGGATGGTGAATGATAGGGAGTTTGGGGTGTCGTTCCTGGAGGCTAACATCACAGAGAACACAGAAGAGGGCACCAGCACCCTGCAGGCCCACCTGGGCAACATCCCCCCTAGTGTGGGTGAGTATGGGAGTGGGAGAGATGTCTTACAGTAACCAGTAGGATCCTCTCAGGAGCACATCTAAATGCAGTAATCAAGCACTTGGTGTAAAGTTATTTTCCATAATCAAGCACTTGGTGTATTATTTTCCATAGATCACTCAGCCACTGATCGTTGCTGTATCCTGACCTATCATACTTTGCTCAGAGGTATTTCCATAGATGGTGTGGTCTTACTACTGATGTTTTGCAGGTCCATTGCTACGGGTGTTGGTGTCTGTGTTTGCTCCCATCTACTGGACCACAGTGCTGCAGACTGGAGCGGCCAGGAACGGCTACTCACTGACCCAGGGCCTGTTCAGACAGGAGTCCCAGCTGGAGTTTGACACAGGTCAGCATTGAAGAACAGATACAATAACATCCTGTAAAATAACCTGAACTAAGGTTTACTCTACTGTAAATGTAGTCCTACAACAGTGTTTGTCTCTAGGAAGCGGAATTGTCCCTTTAAATCTGTACATTGTAAAATAACCAGCAGAGGGCATAGTTCTCCATGACTGCAGTTCTTCAGAGTAATCTCGGAAACCAGACCCTAGGCAACAGTGACCAGGATCTGGTTTCAATGACAGACAACTCTCCCAAGTGACTGTTTTATCATGTATCCCAGCTGTATTTGAATGTTGTGTTTGTGTTTGTAATCAGGGGAGATCCTTCGGTTGACGCATGTAGCTAGAGGTCTGGACTCAGAGGGGACTCTCCTAATAGATATTGTTATCAATGGCTTTGTTCCTCCGACATTATCAACATCCCATCTCAATCTGCAGGTGTGTAATGACTAACACTGTCATTCTAAGGGCAGCTGAAGTCCCTGAACATTACTAACCATGAAAGTCTTAATTGAATCTCTTAATTAAATATCTAATATGATTGCTTTGTGTCCTGCAGGAGTTTGATGAGTCGTACGTGCAAACGGGACCAGGGCAGCTGTACTCGTGGTCGTCCCAGGCCCACCAGAGAGCAGGCGGTCCCATGGTGCTGCGCTGTAACCACTCCATCACCTACGAGGGCCGAGAGGAGCGCCAGGGGCCACTGCTGCAGCTCCTCAAGGTGTCCCATATGAGTGGCGTCTACAGCATGTTCACTCTCAGTCTGGACTTCCAGATCACAGCCTCCCTACTCCTACCAGGTCAGTGAAAATACAAGACAGATTACCACAAGTCAGACTTACACAATACAGACTAACAGACAGTCAGTCAGACACATGACTTTTAACTGATGTACTGTAGCAAACACATTCATTTGTAAGATGTCATTTTCATTGTTTAAAGTTGTGATACAGTAGCATAATCTGCTCATGGATTGAATGTGCTCCTGTCTTTAGATGGGGATGGAGAAACGTGCCCGAAAGGTTTTGTCCTGAAAGGTTTTGTCCTGGATACAGCCTCTTACTGTACTGGTGCGTTTTGTATACTTTTTCCTCCTTCAATTTCTTTGTTGGATCGACCAATATTATTTTCTATTTTACAACTCAATTAACTCATTAATGTATATGATCTTTATAAACTGTATCTGAATGCTTAGATGAGGATGAATGTGCTGCCGAGTCGCCTTGCTCTCATTCCTGCAACAATGTGATGGGTGGCTTCTCCTGTGCCTGTCCCTCCGGCTTCACCATCTCCCCAGAGACCAACACATGCCAAGGTCAGCCACGGAAAACACTCTAACTGTCACGAACGTTGACTGATGACTCGTGGAACCAAGGCGCAGCGTGATAAGCGTACATCTTTAATTAGTACTTAACACACGAACAAAACAACAAAACGAAACGATACGTGAAGTCCTGAGGTTACACACACCAAACCTTTACGGATCAAGATCCCACAAACTAACTGGTGCCAACAGGCTGCCTAAGTATGGTCCCTAATCAGAGACAACGAGCTACAGCTGTCTCTGATTGGGAACCACCCTGGCCAACATAGATCAACACGATCTAGAACAAAAACATAGAAAACTAAACAATGAAAATCCACACCCTGGCTCAACATTTAAGAGTCCCCAGAGCCAGGGCGTGACAGTACCCCCCAAAGGCGCGGACTGCGACCGCGCCACACAAACACAAGAGGGTAGGGGCCGGGTGGGCATTCCGCCTCGGAGGCGGATCCGGCTCCGGGCGTGACCACCACCTTTTCTCCACCTCCCCGTTGCGCCCCTGGTCTGGTCTGGCCCCGCTGACTGGAGCTGGACCCGACGACGGTGGACCAAACCTTACCGGCTCCGGACTGGAGCCGCTGGCCGGAGCTGGACTGGACACCGGTGGAGCGGATTGCTCTGACTCCGGAGTGGAGCAGCTGACCGGTGCCGGACCAGGCTGGACACACGCACCACTGGCTTGGCGCGGGGAGCAGGAACGGCCCGGACCGGGCTGACGACGCGCACCACTGGCTTGGTGAGGGAGCAGGAACGGGCCGGACCGGACTGTGAACACGCACCACTGGCTTGGTGCGGGGAGCAGGAACAGGCCGGGCTGGACTGGGAACACACACCACTGGCTTGGTGCGGGAAGAAGGAACAGGCCGGGCTGGACTGGGAACACGCACCACTGGCTTGGTGCGGGGAGCCGGAACGGGCCGGGCCGGACTGTGGAGGCGGACTGGAGGTCTGGAGCGGAGAGCTGACACAACCCATCCTGGCTGAATGCCTTTTTCCACACAATATGTGTGAGGCATCAGCACAGGACGTACAGGGCTGTGCACTCGTACTGGCGCTACAGCACGTGGCACTGGCGCAGGATATTAGGGACCGAGGAGGCGTACTGGAGGCCACGAGCGTTGAGCCGGCACACTCCGTCCTGGCTGCATGCCCATCTTAGCACGACACGTGCGTGGTGCTAGCACCGCATAACACGGAGCCTGCCCAGTCTCACGCTTCCTAGCCTGAGTACGGGGAGTTGGCTCTGCTCTAACTCTAGGCTCCGCCAACCACCCTTTTAGCCCCCCCCCCCCAAAATGTTCTTGGGGCTGTCTATCGGGCTTCCTCCTCGGCCGCTGCTCCTCTCTGTAGCGCGCCTCCACAGTCTCCTCCCAAGGACGGCGATCCATTCCGGCCTGAATCTCTTCCCAAGTCCAGGATCCCTTCCCGTCCAGGATCTCCTCCCAAGTCCAGGCTGTCTGTTCCTGGACACGCTGCTTGGTCCTCTTTAGGTGGGATCTTCTGTCACGAACGTTGACTGATGACTCGTGGAACCAAGGCGCAGCGTGATAAGCGTACATCTTTAATTAGTACTTCACACACGAACAAAACAACAAAACGAAACGATACGTGAATTCCTGAGGTTACACACACCAAACCTTTACGGATCAAGATCCCACAAACTAACTGGTGCCAACAGGCTGCCTAAGTATGGTCCCCAATCAGAGACAACGAGCTACAGCTGTCTCTGATTGGGAACCACCCTGGCCAACATAGATCAACACGATCTAGAACAAAAACATAGAAAACTAAACAATGAAAATCCACACCCTGGCTCAACATTTAAGAGTCCCCAGAGCCAGGGCGTGACACTAACTGAATGCTGCACACTTTATCACACCGTTATACAGTATACTATATCTCCTAATTAGATACAACATTACAGTAAGTGATTTGTCTGTAAAGGGATCTGGTATCATGGTGATTTGTATGCTGTACTTAATCAAATCAAATCAAATGTTATTGGCCACATGCGCCGAATACAACAGGTGTAGACATTACAGTGAAATGCTTACTTACAGCCCTTAACCAACAATGCATTATTTTTTTTATAAAAAAGTAAAATAAAACAACAACAAAAAAGTGTTGAGAAAAAAAGAGCAGAAGTAAAATAAAATAACAGTAGGGAGGCTATATATACAGGGGGGTACCGGTGCAGAGTCAATGTGCGGGGGCACCGGCTAGTTGAGGTAGTTGAGGTAATATGTACATGTGGGTAGAGTTAAAGTGACTATGCATAAATAATTAACAGAGTAGCAGCAGCGTAAAAGGATGGGGTGGGGGTGGGGGTGGGGTTAAAGTGCAAATAGTCCGGGTAGCCATGATTAGCTGTTCAGGAGTCTTATGGCTTGGGGGTAGAAGCTGTTGAGTCTTATGGACCTAGACTTGGCACTTTGGTACTGCTTGCCATGCGGTAGCAGAGAGAACAGTCTATGACTAGGGTGGCTGGAGTCTTTGACAATTTTACATTTACATTTTACATTTACATTTTAGTCATTTAGCAGACGCTCTTATCCAGAGCGACTTACAGTTAGTTTGAGGGCCTTCCTCTGACACCGCCTGGTATAGAGGTCCTGGATGGCAGGAAACTTGGCCCCAGTGATGTACTGGGCCGTACGCACTACCCTCTGTAGTGCCTTGCGGTCGGAGGCCGAGCAGTTTCCATACCAGGCGGTGATGCAAAAAGTCAGGATGCTCTCGATGGTGCAGCTGTAGAATTTGTTGAGGATCTGAGGACCCATGCCAAATCTTTTCAGTCTCCTGAGGGGGAATAGGCTTTGTCGTGCCCTCTTAACGACTGTCTTGGTGTGTTTGGACCATGAGTTTGTTGGTGATGTGGACACCAAGGAACTTGAAGCTCTCAACCTGTTCCACTACAGCCCCGTCGATGAGAATGGGGGCATGCTCATTCCTCTTTTTTTTTCCTGTAGTCCACAATCATCTCCTTTGTCTTGGTCACGTTGAGGGAGAGGTTGTTATCCTGGCACCACACGGCCAGGTCTCTGACCTCCTCCCTATAGGCTGTCTCATTCTTTGTCGGTGATCAGGCCTACCACTGTTGTCGGCAAACTTAATGATGGTGTTGGAGTCGTGCCTGACCATGCAGTCATGGGTGAACAGGGAGTTCAGGAGGGGACTGAGCATGCACCCCTGAGGGGCCCCCGTGTTGAGGATCAGTGTGGCAGATGTGTTGTTACCTACCCTTACCACCTGGGGGCGGCCCGTCAGGAAGTCCAGGATCCAGTTGCAGAGGGAGGTGTTTAGTCCCAGGATCCTTAGCTTAGTGATGAGCTTTGAGGGCACTATGGTGTTGAATGCTGAGCTGTAGTCAATGAATAGCATTCTCACGTAGGTGTTCCTCTTGTCAAGGTGGGAAAGGGCAGTGTGGAGTGCAATAGAGATTGCATCATCTGTGGATCTGTTGGGGCGGTATGCAATTTGGAGTGGGTCTAGTGTCACGGTTTCGGCCGAGGCTGCTCCTCCTCCTGGTTCGGGCAGGCATCGGCGGTCGTCGTCCCCGGAGTACTAGCTGCCACCGATCTATGTTTCATGTTCGTTTGGTTTGGTCTTGATGTTGTACACCTGTGTCTAGTTAGTCCTCATTAGTGTTCTATTTAAGTCTCGTTGGGTGTGTCTGTGTTTGTGTGTGATTGTTCCTGTCGTATGTTTGCTTGTCGATTTCCTTATTCGCTCGGTTGAGCTTTACTCCACTGTGTTGGAGCGTTTTACGCACCTGTGTAGTGCACCTTTTGTTTGTTGCCTACGTGCGTAGTTTCGCCTTCGGGCAAGTTTGTTCTGTTTTCCTTGTTGGATATTCCACTAAAGTCTTTTGGACTATACTTCGGTGTCCTGCGCTTGATTCCACCACTACACCCACCTACAGCATTTATGACATCTAGGGTTTCTGGGATAATGGTGTTGATGTGAGCCATGACCAGCCTTTCAAAGCACTTCATGGCTACAGACGTCAGTGCTACGGGTCGGTAGTCATTTAAATTTTTTAATTTTACATTTGAGTCATTTAGCTGACACTCTTATCCAGAGCGACTTACAGTTAGTGAGTGCATACATTTTTCATACTTTCATTTAGGCAGGTTATCTTAGTGTCCTTGGGTACGGGGACTATGGTGGTCTGCTTGAAACATGTTGGTATTACAGACTCAGTCAGGGACATGTTGAAAATGTCAGTGAAGACACTTGCCAGTTGGTCAGCACATGCTCGGAGTACACGCCCTGGTAATCTGTCTGGCCCTGCGGCCTTGTGAATGTTGACCTGCTTAAAAGCCTTACTCACATTGGCTACGGAGAGTGTGATCACATAGTCATCTGGAACAGCTGGTGCTCTTATGCATGCTTCAGGGTTGCTTGCCTCGAAGCGAGCATAGAAGTGATTTAGCTCGTCTGGAAGTCTTGTGTCACTGGGCAGCTCGCGGCTGTGCTTCCCTTTGTAGTCTGTAATATTTTTCAAGCCCTGCCACATCCGACAAGCGTCAGAGCCGGTGTAGTATGATTCAATCTTAGTCCTGTATTGACTCTTTGCCTGTTTGATGGTTTGTCGGAGGGCATAGCGGGATTTCTTATAAGCGTCTGGGTTAGAGTCCCGCTCCTTGAAAGCGGCAGCTCTACCCTTTAGCTCAGTGCGGATGTTTCCTGTAATCCATGGCTTCTGGTTGGGGTATGTACGTACGGTCACTGTGGGACGACGTCATCGATGCACTTATTGATGAAGCCAGTGACTGATGTGGTGTACTCCTCAATGCTATCTGAAGAATCCCGGAACATGTTCCAGTTTGTGCTAGCAAAACAGTCCTGTAGCTTAGCATCTGTGTCATCTGACCACTTTTTTATTATCCGAGTCACTGGTGCTTCCTGCTTTAGTTTTTGCTTATAAGCAGGAATCAGGAGGATAGAGTTATGGTCAGATTTGCCAAATGGAGGGCGAGGGAGAGCTTTGTATGCATCTCTGTGTGTGGAGTAAAGGTGGTCTAGAGTTTTTTTTCCTCAGGTTGCACATTTAACATGCTGGTAGAAATTAGGTAGAACGGATTTAAGTTTCCCTGCATTAAAGTCCCCGGCCACTAGGAGCGCTGCCTCTGGATGAGCGTTTTCCTGTTTACTTATGGCCTTATACAGCTCATTCAGTGCAATCTTAATGCCAGCATAGGTTTGTGGTGGTAAATAGACAGCTATGAAAAATATAGATGAAAACTCTCTTGGTAAATAGTGTGGTCTACAGCTTATCATAAGATACTCTACCTCAGGCGAGCAAAACCTTGAGACTTCCTTAGTATTTGATTTTGTGCACCAGCTGTTGTTTACAAATATACACAGACCGCCACCCCTTGTCTTACCGGAGTCAGCCGTTCTATCCTGCCGATTTAGCGTATAGCCCGCCAGCTGTATGTTGTCCATGTCGTCGTTCAGCCACGACTCGGTGAAACATAAGATATTACAGTTTTTAATGTCCCGTTGGTAGGATAACCGTAATCTTAGGTCATCTAATTTATTCTCAAATGATTGAACATTGGCTAATATGATTGATGGAAGAGGCAGTTTACTCGCTCGCCGTTGGATCCTTACAAGGCACCCCGACCTACGTCCACGATATCTCCGTCTCTTTCTCATGCGAATGACGGGGATTTGGGCCTTGTCGGGTGTCTGTAGGATATCCTTCGCGTCCGACAAAATCTTCGTCCAATACGATATGAGTAATCGCTGTCCTGATATCCTGAAGCTCTTTTTGGTTATAAGAGACGATGGCAGAAACATGTACAGTGATTACAAATTACAAATATGCACGGAAAAACACACATAATAGTACAATTGGTTAGAGGGCTGTAAAACGGCAGCCATCTTCTCCGGCGCCATTCAAAATTCAGAAGGTAATCTATTGTGAAAGTTGTTAAATTTTTTTAATGTAAACAGAATCAGTTAGCTAGCACACGCACTATTTGGTTCCGGAGTTTCGAGATTATCTGGACTGATATTATCGCTGTGAAAGTATACATCCTACTACTGTATTGTAGACAGTGTTCTTGTGTTTGACCTCACATTTGGTATGATATCTCTCTACAGATATTGATGAATGTGCCCAGGGCTCCCACAAGTGCCACTACAACCAGCAGTGTGTGAACACGGTTGGCACATACCGCTGCCAGGCTAAATGTGGCCCAGGGTTCAAGCCCAGCGCCATGGGAACCAGCTGTGAAGGCAAGTCTATTCACAACAAATAAATGTTTTTGAGGGGGATTTTCTTTCAGCCATTCATCAACTGAATGGAATACATTCTAGACCATCCTATAATAGGGTGATAATAATAAGGTGTATTAGTAACAGAGTTTGACCTGTGGTGTGGGTTTAAGATGTGGATGAGTGCCAGGAGTCGTCTCTCTCCCCGTGCCAGCAGCAGTGTCTGAACACCCTGGGCTCCTTCCGCTGTGCCTGCAACCCTGGCTACCAGCTCTCTGGCCAGCGCTGTCTGGGTCAGTGGCACCTGTGACTCACTGATGATATTTTAAACAGAATCAAATCTTTCATACCAGTATCATATGGAAGCAGTGAGTTAACTTGTGGAATATCTAACCCTTTATGTTTGTTTGTATACAGACATCAATGAGTGCAGCCGGAATGTGTGCCCAGCTCACCAGCAGTGCCGCAACACAGAGGGAGGCTACCAGTGTTTTGACAGCTGCCCAGCTGGCATGAGAATGGGAGAGAATGGGGCCTGCATGGGTATGATGCCATTTATACTTCAGCCATCTTTTACTTTGAATGTTGTTGCATGCAGGTACAGGTTTGTGGTGTGAGAATGCTGATCCTACCATTACAGTATGCCCTGTGTTTACCAACATTGTGATTCACAGATGTGGACGAATGCCAGGATGGAAGCCACTTGTGCCGCTACAGCCAGATCTGTCAGAACACCATGGGAGGGTACGGCTGTGTCTGCCCCAGAGGTTACCAGTCCCAGGGGGTGGGCCGTCCATGCCTGGGTAAGACACATTTTGGCATAGACATGTATTACTGCACAAAACAATATGCTACTGTTCAATAAAATATTGTAATAAGTAGTGTCTGAGTCTTGTTTTGCCTTTTAGACATTGATGAGTGCCTACAGACGCTGAGCCCCTGTGCCCACCAGTGCCGTAACGTGCCAGGCAGCTTCCGGTGCCTCTGCCCACCAGGCACTGTGTTACTGGGGGATGGGCGCTCTTGTGCTGGTCTAGAGAGAGGACAGGTATTTTCCAACGGTAGCCGCGTCAGGGCAAGACTGCGCCCACAGCTGGTGTCATCACTGGGTAGGCCCCTCCTCTCTCGGCATCATGGGGTATCCCGCATCACCAGACAGAGCTGCCCCATAGGCTACACCAACAGAGATGGCACATGTGTCGGTGAGTGAGTGTGTGTGTGTGTGTGTGTGTGTGTGTGTGTGTGTGTGTGTGTGTGTGTGTGTGTGTGTGTGTGTGTGTGTGTGTGTCCACAGGAAGCAAAGGCCACAAACAAGGGAGTTGAGTCTGGTATGTCTTGCTCACCTCATCATGTCATCGGTCTCTGTACAGATGTGGATGAGTGCTTGCTGAGGAACCCATGCCAACATGAGTGCCAGAATACCATAGGCAGTTTCCAGTGCCTCTGTCCTACAGGCTACCAGCTGTTACCCAACGGCAGGAGCTGCAAAGGTATGGAGAAAACAAACAATACACATAAACACTACATAAACCACCCATCACGACTGGGTTTGCATTGCCAACAACACACACAGGTACTAAGTTTCCTTTCTGATGATTGCAGACATTGATGAGTGTGCAGTACAAGGCATCCAATGTGGACACAACCAGATGTGCTTCAACACTCGTGGAGGATATCAGTGTCTGGACACGCCCTGCCCTGCATCCTATCAGAAAGGAGAGAGCCCAGGGTATGGAGCTTCAATAAAACGCCACTGTGTGTTTGCAATGTGTGGTTAGACAGAAGGTTTCCTGGGTATTTTTGTAATGTTGTAGTTACCATAGTTACCTATCACACCACCATAAAGTAATTGTTGTGCAGTTATCTAGTCACGACCATTGGTGCCACAAAACCAATAAGTGGTTGCTTTGTACAGTAGTTAACAGTATTTATCACAGATCTTTGGACCTACTGTAGCTGATAACAGACGGTGTCAGTACCTCTGAAAGTGTAACAGTTGACTCTTCTCTCTCCATGGCAGGACGTGCTACGGACCCTGCTCTCGGGACTGTGGCTCTGGGGGTTCCCCTCTGCTACTGCAGTACAAGCTGTTGACCCTCCCCCTGGGCATCCCAGCCAATCACAACGTGGTGCGCCTGTCTGCCTTCTCGGAGGGGGGGGTGTTGCAGGAGAGAACATCCTTCACCATCCTGGAACAGGGTAGTGAGGGGGGTCCAGAGGTGGGGGCAGGGGGCCAGATGTTTGGCATCAGGGACCAGGCAGGCAGGGGCATCATCTTATCCCTGCGGCCCCTGCAGAGGTCAGGCCTGGTGCGTCTGAGGGTGCAGGCCACTACCCTCTCCACACAGGGCCGCATCACATACCAGAGCATCTTCATAATCTACATCTCCATCTCTAGATACCCCTACTGAGCTGAACCCCCCCAGCTGAAGGCTGGAACTGACTGCGTGTGCCCCTGAGAGGCCACTGACCCCTCCTTCACCAACCACTGTAGAATCAGGCCCACAGCCTGGAGGTCTGTGAGACAGAGCGTGCCAACCAAGCCAAGAAAGCACTAATCATGAGACAAGGCAAACATTATTATCACTAAGGATTTCATGCATATTTGGACACGTATCTGTGGTGCAGTAAGTAAACTGGATTGAAATGGATCTTAAACTGTGGGGACACAGTTTTGCCAAAATCTGTTCTTGTAAAGAATATTGACCTTTTTATATGATTGGTTGGATTCATTACAATGAACACTCCACAGGTGGTCCTATAGCATTAGAATGGCGTGTAGCTATTTATATTGTGATAATGTTACAGGTGTGGCAATATTATCTTATCTCAGTTTTTCTATCATTTTTTAAGTCATTGTTGTCACATGAACCAGCTATAAGGTGCTATTCTGAAGGTACTTGACTTTAGCTTCGTCGAAGCAGTGAGGCAAATGGTGTTTGCATTGCAAGATCAAACCGATAAGAAAGCATTTCTTCCCCTGGCCTGGACTAAACCATCTTAAGCAGGGAGTACAAGACCGTTTGAGATTGATTGCACTTATCAGACTCTGTGCTGAATGGAGTTGGCCTCAAGTAGCAGGGCCATAATATGGACATCAGAGAAAATGTCCCTTTCTGCTTAAACCAGTTTAGTCACTAGGCTGTAGTATTCTGATTTAGCCATCCATCTTTCTAAATGTGTTTCAAAGGTGCAGGGTTAAAAACCATGGAGGGGGGGAAGTAGCAAAGACATTGTGCTGAACTACAACTGTTCATTTGTAAACCAAAAGCATACTCAATGACTAGTATACATGAAAACACACCCCAAAATCAAAGAGAAGTTGGAAGTGGAGGACCACATTCAGTGGGTGTTTGCAGGGGCGGACTGCGACAAGAAATCGGGCCTGGCATTTCTAACACACCGGCCCATCTCTAAAAAAAACTCACCGGCCCATTTTTTTCCTCGAGGCCCCCACATCGGCCCCCAGTATTAGCCAGATAATAGTCATTTTGCACACAAAAAAAAACAAGTTAGACCGGCCCAGTGGGCTAAAAATGGACCAGCCCATCTGGCATTTGCCCAAAAATTATTGCCCAAATTGTAATCTGTTAGCCATATGACCCACTATTGCTAGCGAACCTAAGGAACAATCACACGAACGTGACAGAGGAAAGAAAGGTAAACAATGGAATGGAATGATGCAGAATGTATGGAAACTAACACTAAAGTGACAGGTATAAATGCATGTGGGTATAACTGACGGTGAATACACATTAGCAGTTTTTGTTTGCTGGTAAATAATTTCTTTCCTTGAGGACGAAAGGCGTTGGCCAGTCCAGCCCTGGATGTTTGTGAAACAGGAAGAGAGGAAGCGGGTGTTTGTGAAACAGGAAGAGAGGAAGCAGGTGCACATATTGTCAAGGTTTTTCACTTCAGTTCAAAGACTTTCATTTGAAAGTGTGCAATTGAAAGATACTTGACAACTTACAATATTACAGTATTTTCTACCTTCATAAACTTGATTATTTAAATTGCAGACCCATGGCTATTGGCCACTTTTAGTACATATTAACTGGAAGACTCATTTTAATTCATGACTCTAGTACAGTATCTCAACATAATTATGTTTGTCTTTTCTCACAGGATATCATAGGTTCAGGCTTCCTGCACAGGAAACTACTTGTGGAAATGGCATGTGAAGCTCTAGAAAGATAGAAAGGATAGAGTAAAAATCTAGTACTATGATTTCACAGCTCTACCACTATGCATTAAATGGACTAGAGACTGAGAGAACAAATTGTCTGAAAGGAATGAAATACACAAATCTGTGGCCTCAGCAAATGCATGGCAATTTGCCAACTTGTTCACACAAACTTGCACGTGACCTGAAAATAACCTTTTACTCAGGGTCAATGTTCAAAATCGTTGCCTACTGTAATATCATGTTAATAACAGTAGTATTTTGATGTGGCATGTGAACACTTTAAGGTTTATTGAAAATCACAATGCATACACAGTGATTTACCTAGATAATAAAGATGAAATAATATGTGATTGTGTCTGGGAAAGCTGATTCCAACATCTACAACACCCACAGGACCTGGAACTAATATGTAATCTAAATAATGATACACACTCACAGACAGTAATAGTACACACCCATACACGCAAATGTCAAATGGAAATTAATGTTATTAATGTTATTAATTATTCAGTAAATTATTGATAATTGCTGAATAATTGGCTGAAAACGTTACATACTCTAATGTAACGCCACCTTTTTTATACACGAGGGGAGGTCCTTGGGACAAGTTAAAGACAGGTTTGTCAAATAAATGACATAAACAGAGTTAACAAAAGTGGCAAAACTGAGAATCTATGCCATTTTTGTATGAAATTTACTAACCTAGCATATGGAATTGTTTTAAGATAGTAGTTACATGGACCATCTAGCTGTTTTATTTTAGGACCCCTGGGGGTATAATAAACAAATATTTATTTTTATTTTTATGAAACATTGAATTTGGCCTTAATGCTATTAACCCATAGCAACACACTGAATAACACACAAATACATGGCAAAAAAGATAGGCCAAAAATAAATCAGAAGGAAGTATGGTTTGTAGTGTGAAATGCATCAGATAGATATTGGAAAGCTCAGGAAAACATCAGCGATGATCATAATGCAATAATCGTCCGTTCCCTTCTCATTTTATCGCACAGTCATTTTCTGCTGAGTTGGGATGTGGCTGACCTTTACCTTCTAACGAGTCCTCACGGCTTGGCTAGAGCAAAACAGACTGTTATTCATATGAAATAGGCCAAGAAACAAAAATGACAAAGGAATGTCAAAATCAGATTTGCATCATCAAAGCAACAGTCCAGATTTTATTAAAGTGTTGTCAACATTTTGAACCAGATCCTTTTCAAATTCCCACAGCTTTTTGTCCACAAGCAGCTGATCTTTAGTCAGGCTCCCTTGCAGGGGAACTCTGACGTGTATTAGCCGACACACATCAGGAGGTACCCAGAAGGTCTCCCCTAAAGTCTTCAGTACAGAGTGAACAGATGTCTGTACCACATGTCTAGGGTTGACAATCAGTTTGGTTGGGTTGTAAACAGCTTTTCTCGAGGGTTCTCTGTAAATATGCTCCAGGATATTGATCCCTGGAATTTCCCTCCATTGTGGCAGTTTGAACTTGCCACTGTCTTCGTAATGGTTTTTGGGGAATATGTGGTTCTCGATGAGGAAGACTCCTACTCTGGGGTGCTGGTGTTGAAGGTCCCCCAGCAGTAGATGCAAATTGGCATGTTGGTAAGGCATGACGATCTCATCAATGTCATGAAGAAGTACATACTTCGACTGGTACATGTATCTATAGATGCATTCATTCAGAGTGGTCAGCTGCCCATAGTAGTGGAGATCTCCTTTGTGCTCCTCAAACCTCCAGCCTTTGGATGGGTTGAGGAACTGGTCAATCGGCCATTCTACTATCTCCAGTATGCCCTCTTCCCTGTAGTGAACTAACACTGGTTCCAAGTCCTGACCACAGCTGGTGTTATAGATCACCACTCTCTGCACCCCAAGGAGTTTGTACATCTCCATAGTTTGGACAAACTGCAGGACATTGTTGTAGCCCCCGAAAAGGTTGGAGATGCACACTGTAAAGTTGTATGGAAATATCTTCTCTCTCAGCTCTTTGTTTTGTATGGACAGGAAGTGCTGGTTTTGGGTGGCATTGATATCTGAATGTATTGATATAGTGACATGTGTCACATTATACATAGATGGACTCTGGCACAGCAAATCTGTGGTCACAAAGGGGAATCCAAAATGGTCGCTGTGCATCTCTACCTGTGTCACTGAGGCAGGAAAGCAGCCATGTCCACCACAGAAAAAACAATGAAGTGGCTGGAGATCATCTCTTCTGATTATACTAATGATGCGGATTGCTCCATGCACTCTGTGGTCTTTGTAGGCAGACACCATTAAATGCTTTGTGTCTTTTATCTGAGTTATTGTTTTCTCACTTATGAGAATTTGCCAATGTGTTTTTCCAGGGTATTTGTTTGTATTTGATTTGATATATATGGACCATGTCCAATATAAATATACCACAGCAAAGAATATTAGAAGACCAAACTTCAATTTCAGCATACTGTAGGCTATGTCCATCAAAATCCAGCACTGTGATTCCAGACCAGACCTATTGGGGATAGACATCGTTTATTAAGTGCCCTTTTTTAAATACAGTAGCTAACCAATGCAACTTTGTCCTTGTTTTTTATTTGCAGACTCGGATGAGAATATTCTAACACCGCAACATCCACATGAAAAAAAATCACATTTTCCAAATTAGGCTTTTTTCGATGGGATACGCATCAACGGAATGTTTTCACTACTAGTGCAGCAATCATACGAGCGCTTTATTTCCAAATGAAGTTAACTATGAGGAAACACCGTTAACTATAATAACAGAGTTTAAACGTAATAAGGTAGTTGTGAGCAACAGACGCTTTTTATCAATGTAGCCTAACATAAATTCGAGGAGTCAATGTATTTACAATTGTCTTGATCAAATTAATCAAAACAATCAAACATACAAAATGTCCCATTTAATAATAAGTGTGTAGGCTACATACCTTACTCATTGACATTCACTCAGAGCTAGTGGATGAAGAACCGAATCGCATCTGTGAAAGCCGTTCAATTGGCTCCCTGATTTGGATAGGCTACTGCTTGCATAATGTTTTTTTTTTTTTTTTGGGGGGTTACGATATTTTTAAGCACGCATCACCAGTGGATCCAGATTACCAGGACTGAACCTCGTTATCGCACACACATAATCATTTACAGGACAGGATGTAGCCCTTACACTGACTTGACGCTGGAAAAGCGAATTGCCACTGACTGGCAGCTGTAGTGTCGCTGGTAGGGAAATGTGCGGTTGAAGGTCAGGTGAACGGCAGGAGCACAGTTGCGGCGGACAAAGCATCATATCTCGGGCGCCGCGTGAATGAGGAATTGGCCAACAAAGCTGACACAAGGCGCGCCACCACTCTGGAAGGACTTTGACCTCCCAAGTGCTTATTGCTAACTGGGAGGCTACATACTGAACAAAGATCCACTTGGTAACCAAATGAACAGCTATTTTAGGTGAATGGAGCCAAAACATCTGGCTCATCAAAAATACTTGTAATGCCCTTCACTACTCAGGGCCGGCCCTAGCCACTATGACATAAACTACCAATTAGGGCCCTGTGGCAGCTTTCTTTTAGGAATTCAGTTGGGTTCAACAAACTGTTGAGAGTTAGAAAAGTTCCTAACCTTAATCCTAACCTTAATGCCTAGTTTACGTTAGCCACCTAGCTAATGTTAGAGTTAGCTACCTAGCCACCTAGCTAATGTTAGCCACAACAAATTGGAATTCGTAACATATCATACATATTTCAAATTTGTAACATATTGTACAAATTGCAATTTGTAACATATACGAATTGTAATTTGTAGCATATCATACGAATTGTAATTCATATAATATCAAACGAAATGGATGATGGACATCCACAAATGAATACATACAGTGGGGGGAAAAAGTATTTAGTCAGCCACCAATTGTGCAAGTTCTCCCACTTAAAAAGATGAGAGAGGCCTGTAATTTTCATCATAGGTACACGTCAACTATGAGAGACAAATTGAGATTTTTATTCTCCAGACAATCACATTGTAGGATTTTTTATGAATTTATTTGCAAATTATGGTGGAAAATAAGTATTTGGTCACCTACAAACAAGCAAGATTTCTGGCTCTCACAGACCTGTAACTTCTTCTTTAAGAGGCTCCGATGTCCTCCACTCGTTACCTGTATTAATGGCACCTCTTTGAACTTGTTATCAGTATAAAAGACACCTGTCCACAACCTCAAACAGTCACACTCCAAACTCCACTATGGCCAAGACCAAAGAGCTGTCAAAGGACACCAGAAACAAAATTGTAGACCTGCACCAGGCTGGGAAGACTGAATCTGCAATAGGTAAGCAGCTTGGTTTGAAGAAATCAACTGTGGGAGCAATTATTAGGAAATGGAAGACATACAAGACCACTGATAATCTCCCTCGATCTGGGGCTCCACGCAAGATCTCACCCCGTGGGGTCAAAATGATCACAAGAACGGTGAGCAAAAATCCCAGAACCACACGAGGGGACCTAGTGAATGACCTGCAGAGAGCTGGGACCAAAGTAACAAAGCCTACCATCAGTAACACACTACGCCGCCAGGGACTCAAATCCTGCAGTGCCAGACGTGTCCCCCTGCTTAAGCCAGTACATGTCCAGGCCCGTCTGAAGTTTGCTAGAGTGCATTTGGATGATCCAGAAGAGGATTGGGAGAATGTCATATGGTCAGATGAAACCAAAATAGAACTTTTTGTAAAAACTTAACTTGTCGTGTTTGGAGGACAAAGAATGCTGAGTTGCATCCAAAGAACACCATACCTACTGTGAAGCATGGGGGTGGAAACATCATGCTTTGGGGCTGTTTTTCTGCAAAGGTACCAGGACGACTGATCCGTGTAAAGGAAAGAATGAATGGGGCCATGTATCGTGAGATTTTGAGTGAAAACCTCCTTCCATCAGCAAGGGCATTGAAGATGAAACGTAGCTGGGTCTTTCAGCATGACAATGATCCCAAACACACCGCCCGGGCAACGAAGGAGTGGCTTCGTAAGAAGCATTTCAAGGTCCTGGAGTGGCCTAGCCAGTCTCCAGATCTCAACCCCATAGAAAATCTTTGGAGGGAGTTGAAAGTCTGTGTTGCCCAGCGACAGCCCCAAAACATCACTGCTCTAGAGGAGATCTGCATGGAGGAATGGGCCAAAATACCAGCAACAGTGTGTGAAAACCTTGTGAAGACTTACAGAAAACGTTTGACCTGTGTCATTGCCAACAAAGGGTATATAACAAATTATTGAGAAACTTTTGTTATTGACCAAATACTTATTTTCCACCATAATTTGCAAATAAATTCATTAAAATCCTACAATGTGATTTTCTGGATTTTTTTCTCATTTTGTCTGTCATAGTTGACGTGTACCTATGATGAAAATTACAGGCCTCTCTCATCTTTTTAAGTGGGAGAACTTGCACAATTGGTGGCTGACTAAATACTTTTTTTCCCCACTGTACCATACCAAACATATCATACTAATTTGACTGTCCCGGATTTTCGTTTACTATGTTACATCTACCCCTGAGTCCAGGTTGGTTTTTCTCTTGTTTTGTGAGTCACTGGCAGTCACTCAATTAGCTAATGTCAGCTAACATTGTTTAAATTAAAAATAAATTGGTCATTTAGCAGACGCTCTTATCCAGAGCGACTTACAGTTTAGATTGGTAAATTAGTCTAGCCAGTTATCTAAACGTACAGTAATCATGGTCGAATAACCAACCGGGGCTCACAGGGCATGTGCCCAGGGGCCCTGACCTCCATGGGGCCCCTATTGATATTAGTCACTCTCACTCAGATATCATATTAACATGGCATGTCATGGTAAAATGTGTAGAATTGCAGGAAATTAGCTGTATAACAGATGTTTTTCTCTCTCTACCGTCAAGAGGCCACTTTTTAGCTTAGGGCCCCCAAAAGGCTATGGCCGGGTCTAGGTGAACTAACCTGTTTATGGTATGGAACTGACTCACTGCATGATAACTTAAGCATAGATAATACACAGCTGATACACTCATTAAATCCCTCCCCTCACAACACTACTCATCTTGGTTGGAGTAAATAACAACTCATAAGAGACATAGAGCTCCTCCCAACCACCTTTTCATTTTTTACATTTTTAGTCATTTAGCAGACGCTCTTATCCAGAGCGACTTACAGTTAGTGAGTGCATACATTTTATTTTTTCATACTGGCCCCCCGTGGGAATCGAACCCACAAACCTGGCGTTGCCATGCTCTACCAACTGAGCTACATCCCTAAAGTGAACATCGTGCAATGATGATAGTGTTGTTATCATCCCTTCAGTACACAGGCCATACTAAGCCTGACACATCCCACCGTACTTTCCAGTACAATCTGTCAAAGCAGGGTTGAATAGCAACTCTGAAAAGATTCTGCACAGCTTGCATTTGTTACAGAATTAATAGTGGACTTTGCAGTGATCATGCTTGAGAATAAGCCAAGAGCACAGAATGAGCCCTTGCCTATTGTACTTTTTCAACACAAAAACCTGCAAGTAAAATACAACTGGTGCTCTCTTCTCTGCATATGCCCTGACAAGATGGTCGTGAAAATGTACCCTACGCAAACTTTGCTATTGGTGGCTGTTGAAAGAGACAGGTGGAAAGGGTGAGAAGCAGTTGAAAGGGAGTTTCAAGTACACTGGTGATTATGGAGTCTGTGAAAGCCAGCCATAACACAACCCTGTCACCCACACAAAGATCTGGAAACACTATCACCATTCAACTGAAGAACACACACACTGACTGTAGTATTTCTATGATGAGATCCCCAAGCACTGTCAGAATTACCTAAGCAATTACCTTGGACCTGCTCATTCATAGACCTTCATCTGTAAAACTTGATGAAAGCAGATTTGTGTTAGATGTAGGATCAGTTAACCCTCCCCAAATTATAGAGGGAAAACACAAAACTGACATCAATGTTGAGGGGGAAATTCACCCTACTGTACTCATTGGTGCCTCAATTCATCTGACAGTTTCAACTTTGTACCAGATTACCCCAGAGGCTTTAAAATGTGATCCTGTGGAGTCGTTAAACCCCATCTCCTATAATCAATTTTTTTGTTTCTTGGCATTTTCGAAGTGTTTGATATGTGAATCAGGACAGTTCATAACAGGGAGAAATTATGTGTTGTATAAAAAGCATGAGCTGGCACACACCCAGAGAACATTATTTAGTGTAGAGGTGCTGACCAACGGCGAATAAACTGCAAGCTACAAAAACAAATAAAGAGAGTCGCACACTCTATGTATAAACTCCCAGTCATTTATTGGGTAAGAAACCAGCAATGGCATCACTGTGCCTTCTTCAGGGTAATGTCATGAATGCTTGAACCTGGTTATGTAGACAAACAGTGCAATTAGTGCAACCAATGACAATAGTGAGGGGTGTGTCATAATTGCTAGGTTAATCAGAATGAATTGAGCGAAACTGTTCAAAGACAATAGCCCACAGCATATTGAATATATTATGCCATTGTTAGCATTAGCATTAGCATAACATTAGCATCAACATACATTGTTTCATTTAATTTCACATATATTTAAATATTTCCAATTTCATTAAATGTTTTTGTTACATGTAATCTTTTGGTTAAACCATAATGCATAATAAGCATCATCAACAGGGGGAACATATTGCGTGTACGCTGATACGCTGTAGAAAGAATACATTCATTTTCAAGACCTGTTCACCAAAAATATAATTGGTCATAAGAAGGGCCTGAGATCAAAGTCAATATTCAGACCATTGTGTTATTGTGTTGTGTGAACAAAACTTAGTGAAGGGAGGAGTTGAGGAGCTGTTTGGATCATGGAAACTCTGTAATGCCACTCAACCAGGCCCAACTGCATGCCAACTGTCGCTCTCTACACTCTAATGCAATTTTCACAAAAGAAAGTCCCACTCTATGGGTGCATCAACTCCCCCAAGCATTGCCTGTTGTGTTGTTTTTGATGATGAACATACAATACTTATTATTTGTATGGTGTATAGTGTAACTGTCAGAACACACTTTACATTAAAAGCAAAATAATTATCCAGTAGATGGCGAGCTTTCTCTGTATAACACATGACAATGACACTCATCAACATGCTAAACTAACAGATCATACCAACATATATGTAAATACATACTCATTGTCTCACGTCAGTTTGCGTCACTCCTACGCGATGCTCATCCCTTATTTTCTGTTCACTTTCACAGCTTTGTGAAGTCCAGACAACTGCTTGCTAATTGCCCATTGTGACAAGTGTGAATGTTTTGGGGACATAACCTACCTATCCCTGACTGACAAGGTGAAAAATCTGCCGATGAGCCCTTGAGCATGGCACTTAACCATAATTGCTCCAGGGTTGCTGTTGATAATGGCTGTGACCCCACTCTCAGTGAGAGTTGGGATATGCAAAAAAACACATTTCCAATCACACATGCGCATAATACACACTTGTACATTTATGAAAGGACAAACATAAGCAGCCAAGAAATTATTTATCATAGTATGCTAACTTGACCCTGTAAGAGGGTTTTGTGACTGCAGAAACAGTCATGTATGCTCTTTTACATAATATATTAGATTACAACAAGGACAAACTGATATCACGATATGCCTTGCTCATATCGATATCAAACGATATTGATAGCAAACAATATCAATATTATACACTCTTAGAAAAAAAGGTGTGATCTAGAACCTAAAAGGGTTCTTTGGCTGTCCCCATAGGATAACCTTTTGAATAACCCGTTTTGGTTCCAGGTAGAACGCTTTTGGTTCCTGGTAGAACCATTTTGGGTTCCATGCACTAATGTTCAAACAAATGTATTACTCACATCTGGGGCCAGCTGATGTACATTTGTACAGTTAGATTTGGAGGAAGTGACACTACCATGCTCCAAGGTAGTTGAGAAAGAACACACAGATTGGACACAAGTAGAGTGAATGTAGAATTATAAGACACTATTCATTAGTTGATTAAATAATTGTTTTAGCATTGATGACTACATTGATTAGTTGTCTATGTGATAGTCTCCAGTTCCCAGTCTTATTAACATGGCAAGTGAGGCTATTCTATGGGAACCGTGTTGATACTTGGAGAAAGAGGGCCCTCTTGTGTTGGATTTTGGTCATCGTTGTCGAGCACCCATCCTACTTATCTTTGCTGTGGCGCTGAGGCCTACCTGAACTGTTATATATCCCATGTGATAAGCAAACATTAGGGCCTAATTTCTTCCACCTTCTGTTTCTAGACAAACATTCATGAAGCCCTACAGTATGTCCATAAAACCTTATGTAATTTGCCTATAGAACATGTGTATAAATATGCAGTCTAAACCACTGGTAATAGTGGAGGAGCAGTATCATTAGGACTTAAACACCTACTTCTGAATGAAACAAGCAATCACACAAATCAAGTAAACGTGGCATCAAAGGGAAATTAACATTATTGTCTGGGAAAAGCTGCAAGACTGTACATCAATTGGGTTGAATAAAATACATGTCTTATAAAGTTTTGAAGTTTACAAATGTGTTCTAACACATGCACTCAGGAGCAGTCTTAGGGTCTTTTTCCACAGTGCTATAAAAAGTGGAGTATTTGTGGAAGTGAAGCAGCATGGGTATGTTCCTGCTGAGGATGGCTTCTAGCCTCAAATCCCCTACAGCTTTTAACAGTCAGGATGTCAGGACACAATATGGGCTCCACTCTAATGAGCACAATTTCACCCAATTAGTGTGTGGAAGCAATAGAGCTCTGACCGCAACCATAGGCATTACAACTTTAAGCCCTCCAGGAACAGAGGGATTAGGGAGCAAAATTAGGCTATTAAGTCTAGTATTTTATTGTATCCCAGATACTCGTAGTAAATAATGTCCAAAACATAAACATAAAATGATAATGTATAATGTAAGTACAGTAAGCCTGTTTGCTGTTTCATCACTTCATATGCTCATAGGGTCACAATATCGTAATGTTATGACTATAACTCATGTTCCCTGAAGGAGGGAAACGAGGTACAACATACTATGGGGGAGTCGCACTCTCGCGACTTCGGCCGAGAGTGCGACTTGACATGGCCAATGAAATCCACGCCTCACTGGAAGCCCAGCCTTCCATAGGTGATTAGCTTGAGGCTGGGATTCATTCCTTTAATTTAATACAGCTCTTCATCAATCCCAGGAACGGGTGGTGCGGGGCCAAACAGGTGTTGTACCTCGTTTCCCTCCAGGGAACAGTAGTTAGAGTCATAATGTTAAGTTCCCTTTCAGTAAGTCAACTTCGGTACAACGTACTATGGGGAAATATAATCATGGCCCAAGCCGGCCCCAAAGGATACTAAATGAAACGACCCATGGCAGACCACCCAGACCTGACCCCGCCAGATGTGGCAGTCTGGGTATTGCGCACAATGTGTACTGCATAGTGACTTTCCCCTGTCCCAGCCATAAGCACAATATGTGCTATACTGGGAGCAGTGACATCCAAAACAGACAAAAAGTTGGTCACATAACCGGATAACCCCGTCCGTTCAATGTACGTGTGTAAAGCTCGCACCAGACACAGGGCATGTAACCTCTGTTACTCTTCAGATGCAAAAATGAGAAGGTGAAAAGGGAAATAGCTGAAAAGCTAAGGACCTGTAGTACATAGCCATGACTTTAGGGTCAAAGGCCGCATTTGGACACAACGTCACCTTAGTGTCGCCCGGGGCGAACTGAGTACAGGAAGGGTGTATGGATAACGCGTGGAGGTCCCCAACACGTTTAGCCGAGGACAAAGCCATGAGCAGGGAGGTTTTGTAGGAGAGGATATTGAGATCCACCGACTCCAGAGGCTCAAAGGGGGCCGCACACAATACCTCCAAAACCAGCACCAAATCCCATGTGGGCGCAATAGGTTTAGAGACCGCTCTGAGACGATGTACACATTCCAGTGAGGTTCCGTCAATTCCCACATGACACGCTGAGACAGCGGCCATGTACACTTTTAAAGTGGAGAATGCTTGAAAAGCTCCTGTAGGAACATAATGTTGTCCCTTACAGAGCACTGAAAAGATTCAAGTCCTTTATTTTGGCACCTTGCCACTTATACGCATTCAACCTACTTGTGGAGGGTGGTAGCAATAACATTCGGAGGTAAACCTCTAGCCATCAGATTGGCCCTCTTAATAGCCAGGTCCATAGGAACCAAATCTCCAGCTTTGCTTGCCAAACCTGCCCATGCGCCTGGGACAACAGGAGGATCCGAGGTCACTGGTGCGCCAGAGCGTCCGTTCCCAACAGGGCACACGGGTCCCTCACTGTGGGGTTTACCAACTCCATGAACTGAAAATAGGACACTGCTCATTTTCTTGCAATACGTAAGATCTAAGTCAGCCCTGCCAAAGATTTCCCATACCTGGGAGAGCCTCCACTCCTGAGAGAGAGGGTCCCACCTGGATAAAAGATCTGCACCCGAGTTGAGGCAATGGGGGACATGAGCGGCCCAAAGCAATAGGTAGCGATCCAAGGTTAGGGAGAGAGAGAGAGAGAGAGAGAGAGAGAGAGAGAGAGAGAGAGAGTCTTTCCCCATCTGTTTATGCACGCCACCACTGACATATTGTCGGTTCTTGCAGGATACAACTCAGCCCATGGGAGCCCCTTGACAATAGCAGAGGATCCCACTACTGGGCCATGGCATGTAAGTCTGACAGGGACACCTGAAGCACTCAGCGCTGGAAGGGCCATATCAACAACAGCCCCACAGGAACAACTTCCATCACAGAAGCCATCATCCCCAGTAGGCATAGGCACTGGCGAAAACGCACTGTGACCCAGCCGAGATTTGGCTAAGCAGAGCCGGAACCCAGACACCCTCCATGGGCATAGAAAATTGCGATAAGCGAGTGGGCCTAACTCGAGACCCAGAAATGCAATGAACTGAGATGGAGTCAGACAGCTCTTTTTCTGGTTTCTTATGAAGCCTAGAGACTGAATACGGGACAGTAGAATGGATGTGTGTAACACTGCTTGCCCCCTCGACTCCGCCGCCACCAGCCAGTCGCTGTAATAGCCAGCGGCTCATGACCATTCTGAGTTTGTATACTCTGAGGTGCTTGCTGAGGGCACGTACAGTTGAAGTCGGAAGTTTACATACACTTAGGTTGGAATCATTCAAACTCGTTTTTCAACCACTCCACACATTTCTTGTTAACAAATTATAGTTTTGGCAAGTCGGTTAGGACATCTACTTTGTGCATGACACAAGTCATTTTTCCAACAATTGTTTACAGACAGATTATGTCACTTATAATTCACTGTATCACTGTCACGCCCTGACCTGGAGAGACTGTTATTCTCGAGGTAGTTTGGTCAGGGTGTGAATATCATGTGTGTGTATTTCGATGTGGACATTCTATATTTGTATTTCTATGTTTGGCCGGCTGTGATTCCCAATCAGAGGCAGCTGTCGCTCGTTGTCTCTGATTGGGGATCATACTTAGGCAGCCAGTTTTCCTGCCTGGGATGTGGGATCTTGTTTGTGTTTCGTTGAGTTTGGCTTGTTTGTGTATAGCCTTCTGACGTCACGTTTCGTTGACTTTTGTTGTTTTGTCAGTGTGTATTCAGTAAAATAAACATGTTCGCATACCACGCTGCACCTTGGTCTGACCCGTTGGAAAATTCCAGAAAATGATGTCATGGCTTTAGAAGCTTCTGACAGGCTAATTGACATAATTTGAGTCAATTGGAGGTGTACCTGCGGATGTATTTCAAGGCCTACCTTCAATCTCAGTGCATCTTTGCTTGACATCATGGGAAAATCAAAAGAAATCAGCCAAGACCTCAGAAAAAAAATTGTAGACCTCCACAAGTCTTGGTTCATCCTTGGGAGCAATTTCCAAATGTCTGAAGGTACCACGTTCATCTGTACAAACAATAGTACGCAAGTATAAACACCATGGGACCACGCAGCCGTCATACCGCTCAGGAAGGAGGCTCGTTCTGTCTCCTAGAGATGAACGTACTTTGGTGCGAAAAGTGCAAATCAATCCTAGAACAACAGCAAAGGACCTTGTGAAGATGCTGGAGGAAACAGGTACAAAAGTATCTATATCCACAGTAAAACGAGTCCTATATCGACATAACCTGAAAGGCTGCTCAGCAAGGAAGAAGCCACTGCTCCAAAACCGCCATAAAAAAGCCAGACTACGGTTTGCAAAAAATCATACTTTTTGGAGAAATGTCCTCTGGTCTGATAAAACAAAAATAGCAAAAATAGAACTGTTTGGCCATAATGACCATCGTTATGTTTGGAGGAAAAAGGGGGATGCTTGCAAGCCGAAGAACACCATCCCAACCGTGAAGCCAGGGGGTGGCAGCATCATGCTGTGAGGGTGCTTTGTTGCAGGAGGGATTGGTGCACTTCACAAAATAGATGGCATCATGAGGAAGGAAAATTATGTGGATATATTGAAGCAACATCTCAAGACATCAGTCAGGAAGTTAAAGCTTGGTCGCAAATGGGTCTTCCAAATGGACAATGACCCCAAGCATACTTCCAAAGTTGTGGCAAAATGGCTTAAGGACAACAAAGTCTAGGTATTGGAGTGGCCATCACAAAGCCCTGACCTCAATCCTATAGAACATTTGTGGGCAGAACTGAAAAAGCGTGTGCGAGCAAGGAGGCCTACAAACCTGACTCAGTTACTCCAGCTCTGTCAGGAGGAATGGGCCAAAATTCACCCAACTTATTGTGGGAAACTTGTGGAAGGCTGCCCAAAACATTTGATCAAAGTTAAACAATTTAAAGGCAATGCTACCAAATACTAATTGAGTGTATGTTAAATTCTGACCTACTGGGAATGTGATGAAATAAATAAAAGCTGAAATAAATCCTTCTCTCTACTATTATTCTGACATTTCCCATTCTTTAAATAAAGTGGTGATCCTAACTGACCTAAGACAGGGAATTTTTACTAGGATTAAACGTCAGGAATTGTGAAAAACTGAGTTTAAATGTATTTGTCTAAGGTGTATGTAAACCTCCGACTTCAACTGTAGGTCTAGAATGGGATGCAAAGTCCTGTACCTTTTCATAACCAGGAATACCGGCTGTACCAGCAGTCCCGGATCTTCGACATAGGAACCACTAGGATTGCCTGCTTCTGGATATGGGAAGATATTTCTTCCCTCAAAACGGGCACTGAGGCCTCGGGAACTGTCTATGTGATGACACTGCAGAAGCGTGGGGGACACACAACAAATTGCAGCCTGTGCCCCGACGTCACTGTTCGCATGATCCAGGGCTACGCTACTCAGCCGCGCCATTGGTCGCAGCAGACAACGAGACTCCTGTGAAGTGCCATCTGAAGGGGCGGGACGCCACCTTGTGGACTGGGAGAGATTGGTTCTTCTTCCATTTCCACAACTCTTAACAACTGTGTGTCTGAATATGGAGAAGGAACACTTTTAATCGAACTCACATATGGGAGACAACACTTTTAACACATGTGAACACTGTTGAAAAAACAGTGTTATGTGTTAAGGTTTGCCAAAAGCCCGGCCCACTCTGGGTACACAGGCTCCGGCAATCAGTGACGTACCCCAATTGGCGGTGCCACTTAAGGGGGACTGTTGTCACAACGAGGCTCACTTGTTTTAGGCAGTAAGATGCGTTCCGGTAACCGACTGGCACCCAGCGCTGGACCACACATATTAAAAATAGACCCAGGGTAAAAACTTTATCCCAACCAGTCATAGGTACTGGCGACAAAGCGCCTTGTAACCTAGCTGGGAATGGGACAGACAGCTCTGAAAAATGGACCCTTTCTGTTGTAACAGACAGGGGCGATTCGTAATTGAATCTAATTCCCCTGAATGAAAAGCGTTGAGCTGGAGACAGACAGCTCATTTGGGGGCTCATATGACAATTTCTGTCTGTCTCTGGCCATCTTCTCCACCGTGCCCCAGCTCTGCTGATGTTGTTGAAGCTTGGTCTCGATTGTTCTCCACCATGTTGTCTTGGGTATATTTTGAGTTTTGTATTTGTGCTATATTGTCCGGATTTCCAGACTTTATTGAACTTCGGTTAAGATTGCTCTTGCTTTATTGATTATGGTGCAAATGTCTTTGCTGGTGCCTCCATCATTTCCCATATTTCTGGGGTGATTAGTGGACTAGTGAGCTACAGGCAGGAATCAGCAATGAATCCCAGTAATGAGCCGCCTATGTGGCCACCCCTTGTGAACAGTGAACCAACTTGTCACTCTCACCCTGGGGAGATTGATATACTGTACCCCTTGAACCCTGTGAAGGGGGCAGCATTAAATATGGACAAGCTTCCAACATACGTTACGCTTCCGTGAGACTGTATAGCCTGGATAAAGCCCGTCCCCTTTACGGGCACAGGGGGCTCTGGCAATGGCTGACGTAGTACCCCATTTGCCAAACATGGAGGCACTGTTGTCACAGTAATGTTTATGCGGAGGGGCGCACTGGTCATTCAGACCCATGCCAAAGCACCTTGCTCCGGGGGTTACCAACTACAGGATCTGAAAATAGGAATGGGGTTGCCATAACGCCAAGGTAAAGCTAGTAAATTTCACTGGCTGGAAGTTAAGCATGCTATCCGACGTTAGCCAGGAGGCTTTATAGCATAAGCTAGGCTAGCTAGCCTCTATGACTGCAGCGCGGTCCTTTTAGAACAGGGCTCTCCAACCCTGTTCCTGGAGAGCTACCGTCCTGTAGGTTGATAAGCCGAACCAGGTTAGTTACAACTGGGGTTGGAGTGAAAACCTACAGGAGGGTAGCTCTCCAGAAACAGGGTTGGAGACCCCTGGTTTAGAATAACCAAGCGACTTAAGCCGAGGTACCGGCATCCAGGAAAATAAAGTCGCCATCGGTAATTCCAAGCTTCCTCAAGAATGCTACACGTTTTTCCAGGAAGTTTGTACGCAGTACGTGGCAATGCGCACAAGGACTGGTTTGAGTGGATGACGCCTGAGCATGCTCCAAGCCGAGACAAACTACACAAAGATCGTGAGTATCTTTCAGAGAAATTATATACTGTAACCACATGACATGGGGCATGATCTCGACCCCGAACCCCGGCTTAGTCATCGTCATCTCGGTCATTTTCTTAGCCATCTTACTAATTGAACCAGCAAATTTAAGAATAACTAATTGTAAAACGTATGAGAACAAGTACAAATTTCAGCACACAATGTCCAGGGGGTGAGCACGCTCTACCACTAAGGGACAGTTTAGTTGGCGCAACGTAAGACAGTCTCGTTTTCCAATTGTTTGTTTTAGTAGCGTGAATTGTTCCTGTTCACACAGAGGTGAAGAGCGGAATAATTGAAGGAATGAATGCCAGCCTTATGCTTATCAGCAGTGGAAGGTGGGGCTTCCAGCGAGGCGCGGATTTCATTGTCCTTGTCAGGTGTGATTGTAGCTCCTTCAACCGAAGTCGCGAGAGTGCGACTCCCTATAGTATGCAGTACCAAAGTTGACTGACTGAAAGGGAACTTTAGTTATTGACTAGGAGACATGTACATTCTGTCATTGGAATCCTCAAAAATAGCAGCATGAGTAATGTCTGCTTCAGACCATCATAATACCTCATCAGTCTTTGGCCTTCATTGTATGGGCAGATTGAGTAATACTCTCTCAACCATGATGGCATGATGTGCTAGAGGACTTCAGTGGAGGGTAGGCAATTTAGCCACAGAATGAGCAATCCTTTAGATAGATCGCCCAGCAATACTGTTACAAAACACATTGAGGATACTGTATGTAATGCAGTTAGGTGTTGCATCTGATTTACAAAACTGGGTAATGCAATGTTGTTTGCCGTGAGTCTCGACATTGAGTCATTTCCAATGTTCTTCCGTATTCAATTAATCAGTCAACAAAATGCATGATTCCTGTCCAACCCCTTAAAGTATGAGATGCTCTGAGACTATAATGAGGGTGAATAAATCCAAAGCTGTTGGAAACATGTTTTTAGAACCATTAACAAGATTTGTTTGAAAGTGTTTTGTCAACGTTACGCTCAACCGTGATATATTTCCAGATTACACAATTTCCCACTGCCCAGTTACTAAGACATTAGTGAATGTGTTGATTTACATATGCATGTTCTTACCCAGACCATTTCCACTGGCCCACCAATTAGGCATAAAGGATGAGATGGTAAGGTTTACTGGTCACTATGGCAGCTATGAAAAACAATCCTCCTACTGGGTCATTGCGAAAATCTTCAATGTCATAATAATAATAATAATAATATGCCATTTAGCAGACGCTTTTATCCAAAGCGACTTACAGTCATGCATGCATACATTTTTGTGTATGGGTGGTCCCGGGGCTCGAACCCACTACCTTGGCGTTTCAAGCGCCGTGCTCTACCAATTGAGCCTGTTACCCGCGCGGGAAACAGGGTTCCATCTCCACAGGTGGAGAGTCCCAGCTCATCCTCTTGGTTCCAACTCCTCTCTCAGCGCGCAATGGCAGTTCATCCGTTGGCGCGCTGGACACAACCGACAATACAGCGGGTCTTGGGCACAGACGAGAAGGACTGTCTCTGTTCAAGATGGATTCGATGGAGAAAGAACTGCTGAACTTCACCTCACTTCTCTTCTGGGTATGAGGGCTGGTGAGGGTTGGTGTTGGTGAGTAGACCGCGGTGTTGGTGAGTAGACCGTCATCACACCATCCAATGTGCACCCATAAATTGCAGTGATGCACGCACAAATTGCAAATTTGCTATGGTAATTGTGTGATACATTAAATAGAAACTATTATGTAACAAAGCCTATAGTCTTCTCATTCATCCTTGTTAATAATAATGTAACAAGCTAACTTTGGGTAAAAACTTTGGGTAAAAACAGTAGAGCTGCAACAGACAAGCTTTCATTGGAAGTCTCAATCTAAGTGTGGTACAGGTAAATAATTTTTATTTCAGTTTCCTTGGCACAATGTTTCCTTCCAACATGGTAGTATGTACATTATAAATGAGTTTCAGGTCAGCATCAACCTTTTATTGGCCTACACTACCACTTCATCTGTCTGTGTTTATAGAATATGTAGCCGATGACATCATATTCCACTGTTGAGAGGGGGCCCCCAGCTTGGCTTAAAAAACACCCACCATGTTCCCACCAACTCCCCCCACCCCATTCATCTACCCACCCATATCCATGTTTCCCCCTCCCATTCCATCCTCATCTATTTAAGAGAGCATCACTTTCCACCCTGCTATCCCTCTCACCCTTAACCTGTCTGCAGGGACAAGACTTCCCAGATGCTGAGCAATAACTGCTGGCTGGCACAGACAGGTGAAGTACTGGAAATGAATGATTACACTTTTTGGCACATTACAATCATCAAGGATTTAAAGGTGTGGGTGACCAGAAGTGGTGATGTCAAAGAGTAGGGGCCGAGTCAACATTTCCTGAAATGTACATCCAAAAACGATTCAGGTTGGATCACACTCAGGGATCTGTTCTCTTTCTTTTGCACAAAAAACCCAGATGAAAGCGTCTTCCTTGGATTCAGGTTGTTCTCAGAGCAGGGGTATGAGCACATGGGCTTGGAAGAGCTCTTGTGTGGGCTAGACGCTGACTTCATTCCCCCAAAGCTAACCACATGAGCCCCATCCATCTTGTTCCCCCACCCTTCCCTCCCATCCAGCCAGCGCTGCTTCCCAACATTACAATCAGGGACTGCAGTTGGGAGAAAAAGAGAATCACATCAAATCCATACAATATTCATGCAGGTTAGAAATTACAAACACTGTATATGAAGTGTTATTTCATTTAAACCACACTCTGCTACTGTTTTGGATATGATTCTAGTTCGTGTCAGTCATAATAATACAGGAATTTCATAAACATGTTAACCATACCAGATCAGATGTTGTTGCTCATCAATTTCACAAAATTCAGCAAAATAAAGAGAGAAATAATCCGCTCTCTAATGGAGGAAAAAAATGAGGACCTTACAAATACACAAACCACGTGAGAGCTCTAACTCAACTTTTCGTAGTACACCGGCTTCGACCCTCGTCGGATGTGGCAGGGCTTGCAAACTATTACAGACTACAAAGGGAAGCACAGCCACGAGCATCCCAGTGACACGAGTCTACCAGACGAGCTAAATTACTTCTATGCTCGCTTCGAGGCATGTAACACTGAAACATGCATGAGAGCATCAGCTGTTCCAGACGACTGTGTGATCACGCTCTCCGTAGCCGATGTGAGTAAGACCTTTAAACAGGTCAACATTCACAAGGTCGCAGGCCAGAAGGATTACCAGGATGTGTACTCCGAGCATGCACTGACCAACTGGCAAGTGTCTTCACTGACATTTTCAACCTCTCCCTGTGTGAGTCTGTAATACCAGGATGTTTCAAGCAGACCACCATAGTCCCTGTGCCCAAGAACACTAAGGTAACCTGCCTAAATTACTAACGACCCGTAGCACTCACGTCTGTAGCCATGAAGTGCTTTGAAAGGCTGGGCATGGCTCACATCAACACCATTAACCCAGAAAACCTAGACCCACTCCAATTTGCATACCGCCCCAACAGATCCACAGATGATGCAATCTCTATTGCGGTCCACACTGCCCTTTCACACCTGGACAAAAGGAACACCTATGTGAGAATGCTATTCATTGACTACAGCTCAGCGTTCAACACCATAGTGCCCTCAAAGCTCAAAGCTCATCACTAAGCTAAGGACCCTGGGACTGAACACCTCCCTCCGCAACTGGATCCTGGACTTCCTGACGGGCCGCCCCCAGGTGGTAAGGGTAGGTAACAACACATCCGCCACGCTGATCCTCAACACAGGGGCCCCTCAGGGGTGCGTGCTCAGTCCCCTCCTGTACTCCATGTTCACTCATGACTGCATGGCCAGGCACGACTCCAACACCATCATTAAGTTTGGCACAAGGCACTACAAAGGGGCCATGCTTCCTGCCATCCAGGACCTCTATACCAGGCGGTGTCAGAGGAAGGCCCTAAAAATTGTCAAACACTCCAGCCACCCTAGTCATAGTCTGTTCTCTCTGCTACCGCACGGCAAGCGGTACCGGAGCGCCAAGTCTAGGTCCAAGAGGCTTCTAAACAGCTTCTACCCCCAATCCATAAGACTCCTGAACATCTAATCAAATGGCTACCTAGACTACTTGCATTGCCCCCCCCCACTCTCTTTTACGCTGCTGCTACTCTCTGTTTATTGTCTATGCATAGTCACTTTAATAACTCTACCTACATGTACATATTACCTCAATTACCTCGACTAACCAGGGAGCCAGCACATTGACTCGGTACTGGTACCCCCTGTATATAGCCTCGCTATTGTTATTTTACTGCTGCTCTTTAATTATTTGTTACTTTTATTTCTTATTCTTTTTTAATGTAATGTTTTGAGTAATGAGAAATATGAAAAAGAAGTAGAAAAACAATTACAGATGTAGGATCTTACATTTACATCACCCTGTTGCATGATAACTTTTCTGCAATGCAGGAAATGTAAAACTTGTAGTTTATTTGAGGTTTAAAAAAGCTTCTGAAATTTGTCATTTCCACTTACAAATTTCAGAGTTGATTTTCCCTTACGAAAAATGAATCAACCCCTACAAAAATGTCAATTAATTATAAATCACATTTGCTGTTGCTGCAGGATTATTTTCCTGCTGTAGCAAACTGGCTCAAATTAAGATCCTACATCTGTAGACCAAGATGAAAGAAACAGAACAAAGAAGATAGAGTAATTTTCCCAGAGATTGTCAAAACATATTAGGTATCTTTACTAACCCAGCTGCATTACCATAGTTTAACAAATGTTTAATGTAAGCTATGGCAATAACATTGCATAAAATATATACTATACATCCTCAACAACACACTGCCACACTTCCATTATGTCGTTATAATCAGTGGAACTTTCCCACCACCTCAGGGTTATTCTGTAGCCTTCTGCCCCGTTAGCAGGAGTTAAGTTTCCCTTCTCCAGTTCCACAGTTGTCCAGTAATCAGTAGGCTATTTACAGCCTCGTTGGGCAGGTAATTGTCAATCCTGCACCGGTGATTATGTTGTTCACTGCTGGAACAGAGTCTGCTTTCTCACGCCAAGGCCACCAGCAACGGGGTGAGAACACCTTGGTCTATTGTTAAAATATCATGGGAGACACATGACTCAGGACACATGTGAAAATAGGACCATGTTGTGTCTAGTGGGGCGGCGCACAATTGGCCCAGCGTCGTCTAGGGTAGGGGAGGGAATGGCCAGCAGGGATGTAGCTCAGTTGGTAGCTGGCATTTGCAACGCCAGGGTTGTGGGTTCGATTCCAGTATAAAAAATAAAAAGTATGCACTCACTAACTGGATAAGAGCGTCTGCTAAATGACTAAAATGTAAATGTTAATGTAGTGGATCACTCTGGGCCTCTGCATGATACCCATCAGAGTGCCAGTTGTGAAAGACTGTTAACCAGTGGACATTTTTACACAAATAATGTGGTACATGGATTCTACCTCAACATATGCATAATATATACAGTAGCAGATAAGTGATGATAAAGGTAGAAACCCCAATGAATTTGGTTGTTTCAGGCTCAGAAACAGCAAGACTGCTCAGCCACTCTTCCTTTCCATTGCTGAACCAGATGCCATGCTAGCCCTTGCCTGTAATCAGACACTTGTAAATGAACTTTTTCACAAAATGTTCAGGTGGTTCAGAAGTGTTTTGGACAGCTGTTCCTCTATACTCTGCCAGACTACTGGGCCAAAATAGCAAAGGACTCAATGACATTGTATGCATCTAGATAGGGTTCCTAAATAATGAAAGACAATGTTGAAAAAAACATAACTAAGATCATGGTAACTACATAGTCATAATTACATGCTCATGGCCTAACTACCTCCTATAATGTTCTATAACCTTTATAATCCCCAGTTCACAAGCCAGTTAAACTCAACATTTGTTCAGCATGAGTAGAAACATTCTCTGTGTAATGTGCAACCAATAGAGGGTCAGAGTTTACTGGGTAATTTTATGCTTGACCATCTAATACATTTCTCTCTTAAATGGAAACAAGTTTAAGGGTGTTAGAAGCCATGACCTGAAGGTGGCACACATTCCATGTTTTACACTGAGAACACCGCCTGATCACTTAGGCCCACTGAGCCTTTAGCAGACGGAAGAGTTATTTACATTTATGTTTATGTCATTTAGCAGACGCTCTTATCCAGAGCGACTTACAAATTGATGCATTCACCATATAGCCAGTGGGATAACCACTTTACAATATTTTTTTATTTTTTTGGGGGGTGGGGTGGGGTAAGGGGGGGTTGAAGGATTACTTTATCCTATCCCAGGTATTCCTTAAAGAGGTGGGGTTTCAAGTGTCTCCGGAAGGTGGTGAGTGACTCCGCTGTCCTGGCGTCGTGAGGGAGCTTGTTCCACTATTGGGGTGCCAGAGCAGCGAATAGTTTTGACTGGGCTGAGCGGGAACTGTGCTTCCACAGAGGTAGGGAGGCCAGCAGGCCAGAGGTGGATGAACGCAATGCCCTCGTTTGGGTGTAGGGACTGATCAGAGCCTGAAGGTACGGAGGTGCCGTTCCCCTCACAGCTCCGTAGGCAAGCACCATGGTCTTGTAGCAGATGCGAGCTTCAACTGGAAGCCAGTGGAGTGTGCGGAGGAGCGGGGTGACGTGAGAGAACTTGGGAAGGTTGAACACCAGACGGGCTGCGGCATTCTGGATGAGTTGTAGGGGTTTAATAGCACAGGCAGGGAGCCCAGCCAACAGCGAGTTGCAGTAATCCAGACGGGAGATGACAAGTGCCTGGATTAGGACCTGTGCTGCTTCCTGTGTAAGGCAGGGTCGTACCATTCGAATGTTGTAGAGCATGAACCTACAGGATCGGGTCACCGCCTTGATGTTAATGGAGAACGACAGGGTGTTGTCCAGGGTCACGCCAAGGCTCTTCGCACTCTGGGAGGAGGACACAACGGAGTTGTCAACCGTGATGGCGAGATCATGGAACGGGCAGTCCTTCCCCGGGAGGAAGAGCAGCTCCGTCTTGCCGAGGTTCAGCTTGAGGTGGTGATCCGTCATCCACACTGATATGTCTGCCAGACATGCAGAGATGCGATTCGCCACCTGGTTATCAGAAGGGGGAATGGAGAAGATTAGTTGTGTGTCGTCTGCGTAGCAATGATAGGAGAGGCTATGTGAGGATATGACAGAGCCAAGTGACTTGGTGTATAGCGAGAATAGGAGAGGGCCTAGAACTGAGCCCTGGGGGACACCAGTGGTGAGAGCACGTGGTGCGGAGACAGATTCTCGCCACGCCACTTGGTAGGAGCGACCGGTCAGGTAGGACGCAATCCAAGAGTGAGCCGCGCCGGAGATGCCCAGCTCGGAGAGGGTGGAGAGGAGGATCTGATGGTTCACAGTATCAAAGGCAGCAGACAGGTCTAGAAGGACAAGAGCAGAGGAGAGAGAGTTAGCTTTAGCAGTGCGGAGAGCCTCCGTGACACAGAGAAGAGCAGTCTCAGTTGAATGACCAGTCTTGAAACCTGACTGGTTTGGATCAAGAAGGTCATTCTGAGAGAGATAGCAAGAGAGTTGGCTAAAGACGGCACGTTCAAGAGTTTTGGAGAGAAAAGACAGAAGGGATACTGGTCTGTAGTTGTTGACATCAGAGGGATTGTGAGTTATGGCTGTAAACCACGCTTTACCCATGACAGAAATAGCTATGAATGTGTGTGTGTGTGTGTGTGTGTGTGTGTGTGTGGCCTTGCCACTGTCCTGACCCTCACACTCTTCCTAGGAACCATGCAGTTGGTGGCCTGGTGACCTTGAATGACCTACTACTCACTCTGACAGCATATCTGTATATTATGAACCCACACAACAAGGTAGGAACTGGCATGAATCTCCGGTTTAATGCACACGGTCAGTTGTACAGTATAGCGCTCTAGCTCCAGCATAGCCGGACATTATCGACCACTATGCGGTGCCATACAAACACCATTTTCAAATCATACAACCGGATATCAACTGACTAACAGGACCAGATAAAGTAAGCTATAACCACACAACACATGTGACCTATAACTGCAACAATACTTAGCTGTCTCAAAATAGAAAGAGTTGCGTTTTACTCCTTAACTACTGTTTCAATGTAGAATGGCACATCAGAAAGGAGTATAATACCACAACTAAAAGTAGGCCAATGTGTTAATATAGCAGCGAGTGCACTCTTTTACCCCAATGTCGACTGGATAGTCCTCCATTACAGGAATACGCGTCGGTTTGTCAGAGATTCGGAGCCAAAGCTTTGCGAGAATTCAATGCATTCTAGGAAATCTGATTGCAACTCTTCCCCTTCTTTTGCAACAACTTGGAGAAAAGTAAGTGCCAGCATACCACAGTAAAGGATTGTTTGTCTTGGCAAAGCAGTCATTCAGTGATCACCAATCCTCTATAATTTTCTCCAGTATTTGGCTCTATTTGAGGGATTTGAGACTTTATTAGTGTCTAGGATGCATGGGATAAGAGCTGAGCTTCCTGGAAAATAGAGTGCTGGTGGCTGGGCTCCAGAGGAGCAGTGCCTTCAGCAGTGTGACCCCAGGGAGGGGGCTGGTGGTGGGGGCCTGACAACCATCCATCATGGCCAGTGCCCTGGAACAGACGGTGAGGCACGACTGGAGTGTGGCCTGCCTGAAACCAGTGACCATTACAGCCATGGACATTTACAGACATGGTTTATGCAACTTGAAATGTAATACACACTTATATTTAGCCTCTCCCCTTTTTGACTTTTACAACACAAATTGGACCTGTAAACCTCTCCTGACTGTTGCATGAAATACTGCCTTGGATGGTTGTAAAATATACAACCCTCTGCACCTCCACTGTAGCCATTTTGGACTTACAGTATACTGTAGAAAGTCTAACGACAATATGGACTGTATAATACATTGCTATCAGCTGTGGTGGACTACAGTCTATTAATAAAGGTGTTTAGGGAAATGTGATCATATTGCACTAGGGTGTGTACAGTAGTACTCTATCTTGGAGGGTCTGTGGAGCACAGGCATGTTGAGAAGAGAGAGCCATAACCGTTCATCTAAATATAATAAGGTCAGTCAGATACAGATTCACAAGAATAACTCTTGGGAATGAGAGAGAGGACTCATGGTGTGTATTCTCAATGGCTAAAGCCTGATGCTTGAAACCATTCAAGGGATCATTGCAAGGTTGAGTCAAGAAGAGACTGATGATTTCACAAACAGCCAGTGGAGGTCTTCAGGGTAAATGGCACTGTGTTGAAACCTTCAATAACATGTCATTAGAGGCCCCCCCAGCCACCGCCACAGCCACAGCAGAGACCAGACAGATGTTACAGACGGCAGCTGTTTTAAAACAGCTTTCACAACTCTGCTGGGACAGTCCCACAATGGCATTCCCCTCACTGGCCTAAGGACAGCAGCTGCATGTGTCAAGGCGCCTTAAGAGAGAATTACCATTAATTGGGACCAATGGAAACCGTGTAGTCGTAGAGATATTGCTCCGGTCGTATAGATGGCATGATTTGCTTTTATATGCCTTGATTATTAAAGACGTATTATCAATTTAAAAGGTATTTTATATTTTGCTCACTGAGTGGAATGGAAGATTTACAGTTTAGAAAGTTATTGGCTCATAAATCCACAGCAGTCTTTTAAATGAGCAATAGATTAACTGTTCACCTGCTATGAATACATCTTATTAGCATGAAAAGTGGTGTTGCTGTCATTGCAGACATGTTTCAATAATATTTACACAAAGTGACCTGACTGACCTGACTGACAAGGTCAGCCTCTACTTGGCAAAGGAAACCATAGTAATATGTTCTAAACTCCAAACAAACAGGACAAGTGCTTTGCCCTGACTTTAACACTGCTCAAAGGAGCATTCCACTGTCATGACCTCATATGAGGCAGCAGGGGCGGAGGGTAGTAAACACAACAGCAACTGTCTCTGTGGAGATGGCTTTTCCATTCGCGCTCTCGTCTCCACTCTCAAGGACCGTCAATGAGGATGTGAAAGAGAGTCTGTGAGATGCATCCGCAGGCGCTCCACTGTACTTTACTCTGCACTGCAGACTCTGGGCTAACTTTACTTTACTGACTTTATTGTCCCCATGGGGAAATTTGGTTGCGGTAAATCACAGAATACAGAGTTTATTCTGGAATTCAGAGTTACGCAGAATTGCGTCGAACAGTCCAGTGCGCAAAACAGGCGCACTGGAACCAAACAGGCACACAGGGAAAATATACCCTGGCAATACAAAATACATGGAGCTCAACCGAGCTACACTCTCCTCACACTAAACAATCACCCACAAGGACAAGGGGGCAGGGGGAACACTTATACACGTACTAATGAGGGGATATGAACCAGGTGTGTGTAATAGACAAGACAAAACAAATGGAATGATGAGATGAGGAGCGGCAGTGGCTACAAGGCCGGTGACGACGAATGCCAAAGCCTGCCCGAAAGAGGAGAGGAGGCAGCTTCGGAGGAAGTCGTGATATTGTGAGCCTTGCTGAGGGCCCTGACCTTAAATATCTCATCCAAGCCTGTCTGTTTGGCTCCAAGTTCCTTACTTACTGTGGTGATAATCCTTCTCAGCATATTTTTCAGGCTGACAGTGGCATTGCCAAACCAACAAACAATACAAAAAGTTAAAATACTCTCAATGAAAGATTTGTAAAACAGAGTCATTACAGTACAGTCAACATTAAAAGTTCCCAGCTTTGTGAGAAAGTACAGTCTCTGCTGACTCTTTTTGTAGATCAGGTCTGTACATTTACTCCACTGAAGCTTATTATCCAAGAGGACACCCAGATGTTTGTATTCCTCTACAATCTCTATGTTCTGACCTCTGATAGATGTTGCAGAGGTAGATGATGTTCGCTTCCTGAAGTCTATGCGCGTCTCTTCGGTCTTGTTGGTATTGAGGACCAACTGTGATTCATCACACCATTCTACAAAGTCATTTAGAACCGGGCTATTGTGTTCTTCATCATCATACAACAGGCTGATCAGGAAGTGTCATCAGAGAACTTAACTAGGTGTCTGTCAGGAAGGGAACTAGTACAACTATTAGTGTACAAGATGTACAGGAGTGGGTACAAAACACATCCCTGTGGGGAGCCTATGTTAGTGGTGCGTATGTCCGACACATGGGGACCCAACGTGACCCGCTGTGACCTCTGGTTCAGGAAGTCCAACAGCCATAAAACCAGCCTCCCATCTAAGGAGAAGTCCCTTATGAGTCTCTGTCCCAGAATGTAAGGTTGGATTGTGTTGAAGGCAGAAGAAAAGTCAACAAACAGAACCCTGATATGGGATTTGGCGCCCTCTAGATGTCTAAAGACCATGTTGAGGAGAGTAAGAATGGCATCAACTCCTCTGCTGGGCTGATAGGCAAACTGAAACGCGTCGAGAAACTTCTGGGTGGCGCTGGGAATATGACTTTTCACAATTTTCTCAAAGCATTTAATTACTAAGGATGTCAAGGCGACAGGGCGGTAGTCATTCAGCACAGATGGATTAGATGCTTTAGGAATGGGTATAATTATTGAGTTTTTCCACAATACTGGAACGTGTTGCTGGTCGAGCGAGGATTGGAAAATGTCTGTAAAAACACCAGCTAATTGTTCAGCACAGTGCTTTAACAATTTTTTTTATTTTGTCTGGGCCTGGGATTTTGTGTGCGTCCCCTGAACAACTTCAAAACATCAGCCTGTTTAACAACAACCCTCTCAAACATTTGTAATGATGATTCCATTTGTTTTACCTCTAACACAAAGTATTTTGTTTCAAATCCATGTTCTGGCCCTCATGTCTCCCAAAGTCAGCATTTGTTTTTCCCCTGCCTATGTGGGGGGCAATAGCCATGGATTTAATCCCTTGCCGGGCCACTCTTGAGTTTCCTGAGGACAGGGTCCTCTCCACCCTTTGCTTGTATGCCTCCTTGTCCACCAGTATCTGTCTTTTGATCTCACTTGTACATCTCTTAAAGCCTGTCTATCACCCTCAGCATAAACTGCCTTCTTCCTATTAAGTAGTGATTTTAGATTTTTTGATACCCAAGGCTTATTGTTAGGGACGATTTTACAGGTCTTAGTACAACTGACTCAACACAGAAGTTTACATAGTCTGAAACAACATCTGTGAGTTCATTAAGATCAGAGCTGCTGTCCTCATATACCTCCCACATAGTCCAGTCAAGACACCCTTGGAGACGAGCTAAGGGGTTCAATGCTACAATACATCTACATCTGCATGTACTGTAAGGACCACTTCACACTGGGTGCTCTTATAAAACAATAGCAAAGCCCTGATTAAACATGATGTAATAAGTGACAGATAACAGGCAAACAAGCAGGAAGATAAATCAACAATTGATGCCACTCCACCCAATGAAAGTGAGCGTATACTGTCAGGGTGTTTCTGTCTGCAGAGTTCCTACTCTTGAGGAGAGAGGGGTTTTAAGGTCACTGTCAAGAGAAAGCCAGTGGAAAGAGCTGACACATCAGTGGAAGCTAAATATCGTCTGCCACCGCATGGAAGGTATGACTGGTAAACATGAGGTAACTGTGCTTTTCTTTTTACTTTCAAGTGGTGAAGAGAGTAATGTGAGACATAAGTACAGTGCACACTATTCTCATGAGATACATATTTTTGGGGTGACACATTCTGGAACGATCATGAGCATGCATTGGAAAATCATTACATCAAAGTTAAGCTACTGTATGGGCACAAAATAATATTCAATTTTACAAGGACTTGCATATTAATCCACATGAAATACATGTTTACATTCCTTAAGCTTTACTTCTATTATGGTTGATTTAGAAGCCTAAATATAGCAATTAAATTACATCCCAGGGCTTTGTTTTGATTAGGTGTTGTGACTAGAGAAGCACACTGCCCATGTGCAGAACAATAACGCTGGGTTCATGAACATCCTGTCTGGAAAAGCAGTCGCTCTGTTGGTTGGCTTCAGAGTAGCAGCCTATATGAAGTCTACCTATATGTGAATTAAATCAACAGGCCCCTTATTGTTCCAAACTAGAGCAAGCTGCCAGGTTGGCTGAGTAAAACCAATTAAATGTTTCATTAGACATCGGTACTGGATGAATGCAACTTTTGAGCTCTCAGCAAGATTTTTATGTCTAAACGTCAAGTCCACAGAAATGACGTGACGTTTACAGGGACATCTGTCAGAAGATGTTAGAAATGAAATAACCATTTCTCATTCTGCCACTCGGAGGAAATTAAACACTTCACTCTCTTTAAGGTGTAAAGTACACATTAACTCCAGGGAGTCCGTTACAGAGGGATAGCATTTCAAAACTGAACAGGGCACTGTTGAGCATCTCATTGGCCTTAGTTTCACACAGTGTTGTGTTTGATATGGGCTGAATGGATGGGTGTCCTGTTGGTGATATAATCAGTTCATATCCTCACCGGGAGAAGAACCCATTCAACCCGAGTCATCACTACTATGCAGTTGAATTTATAACTGTCACTGAAGAACTTTGAAAGAGTAAAAGAAAGTGCTTCACTCTTCAGAAGTACTGCCAAGCCAAACACAGAACTCTGATCTTCAGAGCCAGAGGATCAGGAGGAATAGTGGGCCTGTGGGTGTGGAGGATCAGGAGGAGTGGTGGGCCTGTGGTTGTGGAGGATCAGGAGGAGTGGTGGGCCTGTGGTTGTGGAGGAGCAGGCGGAATGGTGGGCCAGTTGGTGTGGAGGAGCAAGGGGAATGGTGGGCCTGTGGGTGTGGAGGAGCTACTCAACGGGCACAAAGAGCCTGCAGAGGTGTGGCCAAACTATGAGCTCAGCAGAGCCTGTTGGACCATCGAGCCTGAGGGGATAGGTATGTGTGTGTGTGTGTGTGTGTGTGTGTGTGTTTGTGTGTGTATGTGTTGGGGCTATTTTTCATTCTATTCCGTCCCTCTGTGGTCCACTAAGTACATTTGAGTGAGCGATGGTCAGGTCCAGAACCACAGCCATAACCAGCAAGACTCACCGTACTCCTGTTCTCAGGCATCCCTTCTCTTTACTTTAATTCAAGCCAACTACTGTAACCTGAGAAATAGACTTCTTGCTTGAAGCTCTAAATGGTTTTGAATTATCATTCATGCATATGATATGGAAAATTGATCAAATCATGCTGCATTACTCAATGCTCAAGTTAATATTTTCCACAAGTATGCATTAGATGATATGATACAGTATAGTGATATCATCTTATATCAAACCATCCCTACAGATGACAGGAAATTCAGCCTGAAGTAGAAATTACTCCTTTTTCAAATTGCCTTGTGAAAAGTGTATGGAAATAATGTTATAGTCTGTGGCTGTTGAATCCAGGCACACCACTTTTAACACATTATCTCATAATGCAGTGGAAAATAGCAAATTCTCACTTTGTGGTTCCTCTGGTTTCACCCTCCAAACTGAGTCTGGCCCTGGAGTCTTGATGGGGGAAAGGATTCCATGCTATAATCTGTAAAGTATTACTGGGGTTTGCAGAACATGGGAAACAATAACACCAGGAATATTCCTATTCTATCCATAGTGCTCTGTGAGCAGGACGAGATATGCTGCAGTCTGCAGTTTCCCCCCACCACAGCCACCGCTTGGCCCCCAGCCTCAACCCCTTTTTTTCTACCATACACACTGTACTGTACTGTATATAGTGGGCTATTGTTTAGCAGGGCCTGGGGGAGAGAGGAGAGGAAACTCCAAGTACTGTAGTGTGATCTACAGAGGAACACAGCTCCCACAGGAAACACCTCTATCACCTGGCCAGACATGCAGGCAGCAGGTCCTGCATCAGATATAAAACAAAATAATATAAATAACATTGCTTTGATTCATTCTAATCCACTTTATATGAGGCTTTTCTACTATAGATTGGAATTGTATCAAAGCCCATGTCTGATTCAACTAAACCTCTCCCCAGTTGAATCACATTTACCATAAATGAAAGTGGTCAGTTATGAAGGGAACCGCCTGGCATGCTGTGGTGAAGGGTTGCTGGACAGGAGTGGTAATTGCTCTGAAGATAACCCACTGTAGTTCCCCACAAACAGACAGGGACTCCCTGATGTTGAATATGGAAATATACTGAGGTTACAGGGTCAACAATTATTTGCTTTTTCCAAAACCCTTCTGAGCAGAGTGATGTCCTTCTGCTTTCCTCATCTGGGCAGCCAAGGACTTCCAGCAACTGATTAACTAGTGTTTTCAGAGAGGAAATCGTCACAACTGATTTGTAAGCTCATGTCAAACACAATCACAGTGGGGACATATACAGTACCTTGCAAAAGTATTCATCCCCCTTGGCGTTTTCCTATTTTGTTGCATTACAACCTTTAATTTAAATAGATTTTTATTTGGATTTCATGTAATGGACATACACAAAATAGTCCAAATTGGTGAAGTGGAATGAAAAAAATTACTTGTTTCAAAAAATTCAAAAAAATAAATAATGGAAAAGTGGTGCGCGCATATGTATTCACCCCCTTTGCTATGAAGCCCCTAAATAAGATCTGGTGCAACCAATTACCTTCAGAAGTCACATAATTAGTTAAATAAAGTCCACCTGTGTGCAATCTAAGTGTCACATGATCTGTCACATGATCTCAGTATATATACACACCTGTTCTGAAAGGCCCCAGAGTCTGCAACCCAGGGGCACCACCAAGCAAGTGGCACCATGAAGACCAAGGAGCTCTCCAAACAGGTCAGGGACAAAGTTGTGGAGAAGTACAGATCAGGATTGGGTTATAAAAAAATATCTGAATCTTTGAACATCCCACAGAGCACCATTAAATCCATTATTTAAAAATGTAACAAATATGGCACCACAACAAACCTGCCAAGAGAGGGCTGCCCACCAAAACTCACGGACCAGGCAAGGAGGGCATTAATCAGAGAGGCAACAAAGAGACCAAAGATAACCCTGAAGGAGCTGCAAAGCTCCACAGCGGATATTGGAGTATCTGTCCATAGGACCACTTTAAGCGGTACACTCTACAGAGCTAGGCTTTATGGAAGAGTGGCCAGAAGAAAGCCATTGCTTAAAGAAAAAAATTAGCAAACACGTTTGGTGTTCGCCAAAAGGCATGTGGGAGACTCCCCAAACATATGGAAGAAGGTACTCTGGTCAGATGAGACTAAAATTGAGCTTTTTGGCCATCAAGGAAAACGTTATGTCTGGCGCAAACCCAACACCTCTCATCATCCCGAGAACACCATCCCCACAGTGATGCATGGTGGTGGCAGCATCATGCTGTGGGGATGTTTTTCATCGGCAGGGACTGGGAAACTGGTCAGAATTGAAGGAATGATGGATGGCGTTAAATACTGGGAAATTCTTAAGGGAAACCTGTTTCAGTCTTCCAGAGATTTGAGACTGGGACAGAGGTTCACCTTCCAGCAGGACAATGACCCTAACCATACTACTAAATCAACGCTCGAGTGGTTTAAGGGGAAACATTTAAATGTCTTGGAATGGCCTAGTCAATTGAGAATATGTGGTATGACTTAAAGATTGCTGTACACCAGCGGAACCCATCCAACTTGAAGGAACTGGAGCAGTTTAGCCTTGAAGAATGGGCAAAAATCCAAGTGGCTAGACGTGCCAAGCTTATAGAGACATACCCCAATTGACTTGCAGCTGTAATTGCTGCAAAAGGTGGCTCTACAAAGTATTGACTTTGGGGGGGGGGATTGGGGAATAGTTATGCACGTTCAAGTTTTTTTTTTTGTGTCTTATTTCTTGTTAGTTTCACCAAAACATATATTTTGCATCTTCAAAGTGGTAGGCTTGTTGTGTAAATCAAATAATACAAACCCCCCAAAATTCAATTTAAATTCCAGGTTGTAAGGCAACAAAATAGGAAAAAATGCCAAGGGGGGTGAATACTTTCGCAAGCCACTGTACAGTAAAAGAAAAAGCCCAGCCAACATAGACTTTTCTTTCTAGTGAATGTCAAGTGCGGAGAAATGTCCTGTAAAAAGTAAGAATACAGAACAACAAACAACAATGTCTCCGTCACAGTCAATCAATTCCATTGCACAAGTGCAACATTACACATCCTACAGGCACATGGTTCTCTACCTCAGTTCTGGAGGTCTTGGTGATTAAATGCTGTCGACCATCAGATTGTCAATAGAGGTTGTCCATGCTGTAACTCTCTAAGTCAGTGCTGGACAGGCTCTGGTCTGGGGATGAACCCCATGGAGAAAGGCATCTTGCTCCAGGGGTGGAGCAGTCGAGGAGCAAGGTGGCCTGAGAGTAATCTACCAGAGCTCTGGTCTGTTATTTGAGCTCTAATGATCCAAGACAAACAGGCTGAGCTTTCAGAGAGCGGGTGGGCTCAGTGTGATCTGCCTGTGTGTGACTGCGGTAGTAGTGCCGCTACTGTAACACTGCCCACAAACGGCCGGAATGACGCCAGTGAACCACCAGGAGGGGAAGGCTACATGGAGCCTACATAAACATGGTTATAGAGAGCAAAAACACTATCCACCTGAGAGGACTGGACCTGGCCAGGTCAAAGGTCACCAGTGTTCCTGGATGTCAAGGTCTCCATGGGAGATAGTGAAATCAGTCATCAGTGTCTCTGCTCTTTGATGCATCTCTGCACAAGGCGACAGGGCTTCTGGGACCACAGAAAGGCCTGTGTTCTTGGGCAGGGACACACAAATAAAGATGCCGTTCTCAAACACCGGGGTGGAAAACACCACACTTCAGTGATTTTGGCCACATAAACTGGACAGATTACTCCCCGGCGTTTAGGGTCAGTGTCCATGTCTTGGAAATATACTCATTAAGCAAGAATTTATCTGAATAAAAATGATGGATGGCTAGCAGACTGATGTGGAATGGACAGTAAGTGAAGACACATCAGACATACATCATTAAAGAAAGTCTCCTGGCTGACATTTTTGTCAGATATTTGGCATAAGCATGATTACAGTGGGTCTAATGTCTTCCACTTTCATTCCAATCAAGGAGAAAAAGGAATCCCCAAGCTAACTGATGTTTGAGTATTGACTTTTAGATGAGGCATTAAACACTTGTACATCATTGATTGTGACAGAAGAATGTAGAATATATTCTATAAGACATTGATAACAGGACAGTGCAGAAATCGAAAGAAATAGAGCTGCTTAGGGATGGATCGAAATTTACAGAATGGGTAGCTGGAGGAAAACAGGGGAGGGTCATGCTTTTTCAATTTCAGTCAAGGGGAGGGTTTAGTATTTCTTTAATCTAGTCCAGGGGATGGTCATGTAGTTTGTAATTGATGAAATTTCAATATTTCTCAGTGATATTTGCTTATTAGGCTATATATCGATGTGTGCCTGATGCCACCCCTCATCTCTGATTCTCTGCTGGGCGCGCAATATCAAGTGTGCCTATAGGCTATTTACAGTGGCTTGCGAAAGTATTCACCCCCCTTGGCATTTTTCCTATTTTGTTGCCTTACAACCTGGAATTAAAATGGATTTTTGGGGGGTTTGTATCATTTGATTTCACAATATGCCTACCACGTTGAAGATGCAAAATATTTTTTCTTTTGAAACAAACAACAAATAAGACAAAAAAACAGACAACTTGAGCGTGCATAACTATTCACTCCACCCCAAAGTCAATACTTTGTAGAGCCACCTTTTGCAGCAATTACAGCTGCAAGTCTCTTGGGGTATGTCTCTATAAGCTTGGCACATCTAGCCACTGGGATTTGTGCCCATTCTTCAAGGCAAAACTGCTCCAGCTCCTTCAAGTTGGATGGGTTCCGCTGGTGTACAGCAATTTTTAAGTCATACCACAGATTCTCAATTGGATTGAGGTCTGGGCTTTGACTAGGCCATTCCAAGACAATTACATGTTTCCCCTTAAACCACTCGAGTGTTGATTTAGCAGTATGCTTAGGGTCATTGTCCTGCTGGAAGGTGAACCTCCATCCCAGTCTCAAATCTATGGAAGACTGAAACAGGTTTCCCTCAAGAATTTCCCTGTATTTAGCGCCATCCATCATTCCTTCAATTCTGACCAGTTTCCCAGTCCCTGCCGATGAAAGAAATCCCCACAGCATGATGCTGCCACCACCATGCTTCACTGTGGGGATGGTGTCCTCGGGGTGATGAGAGGTGTTGGGTTTGCGCCAGACATAGCGTTTTCCTTGATGGCCAAAAAGCTCCATTTTAGTCTCATCTGACCAGAGTACCTTCTTCCATATGTTTGGGGAGTCTCCCACATGCCTTTTGGCGAACACCAAACGTGTTTGCTTATTTTATTCTGGCCACTCTTCCGTAAAGCCCAGCTCTGTGGAGTGTACGGCTTAAAGTGGTCCTATGGACAGATACTCCAATCTCCGCTGTGGAGCTTTGCAGCTCCTTCAGGGTTATATTTGGTCTCTTTGTTGCCTCTCTGATTAATGCCCTCCTTCCCTGGTCCATGCGTTTTGGTGGGCAGCCCTCTCTTGGCAGGTTTGTTGTGGTGCCATATTCTTTCAATTTTTTAGTAATGGATTTAATGGTGCTCCATGGGATGTTCAAAGTTTCTGATATTTTTTTATAACCCAACCCTGATCTGTACTTCTCCACATGTCACGACTTCCGCCCAGGCTGCCTCCCCTCCTTGTTCGGGCAGGTTTCGGCTTTCGTCGTCACCGGCTTACTAGCTACTGCCGCTCCCATTCTCCTCACTCCACTTGTCTTGTCTTGTCAATCACACACGCCTGGTGCTCATCCCCTAATTAGTCTGTGTATAAGTGTTCCCTCTGCCCCCTTGTCTTTGTGAGTGATTGTTCTATGTGGGATGAGAGTAGCTCGGTTGAGATACTCTCTCATTTATTTTGCCAGGGTTGATTTTCCCCTGTGTCATTAAATTTATTGTATTTTCTGAGACTGTGTTTGGTCAGGGAGGATTGTTTTCCCCTGTACCTGTTTCGATTGCCGTTGTAGGCGCATTGTATGTCTGGAAGGAATAAATCTGCATCCGGTTATTTTACTCCTGCGCCTGACTCCGTCCATCATTCACCACAGAATCACTCACCCACTGAGATGGAGTCAGCAGGAGAAGACCACATGCCTGGAGTCGTGGCAAGGGTCCAGGAGCATTCCACGATGCTGGCCAGCTTGGGGGAAGCGATGGATCAGGTTCAGGTCATCCAACGCCTGGAGAGGAGAGGACCCGATCTGTCGAGAACAGCTGGCCAACCAGATCCAGCCACCTACACCCCAGCACCCGGAGGGATCCAGATATCCCGGTCACCGGTGTTTGATGGGACGGCAGCGTGCTGTAAAGGATTCCTTCTCCAGCTGGGGCTGTATTTCTCCAGCATCAGGCCAGTGCCATTGGAGCGGGAAAAGGTATCCGTCCTCATTTCCTGCCTATGGAGTGGGCCAGCGCGGTGTGGAACAAAGCAGGAGCCAAGTTGGAGGACTACAGGGAGTTCGCTCACCTCTTTCGGGTGGTTTTCGATCACCCGCCCGAGGGTCGAGAGGTGGGCGAGCGGCTGGTCCAGCTGAGGCAGGGGACGAGGACTGCACAGGACTACGCGCTGGAGTTCCGGACGCTGGCAGTGGGGTCCGGGTGGAACAAGTGGGCCCTGATTGACCATTTCCGGTGCCACCTACGGGAGGACATCCGACGGGAGCTAGCCTGCCGGGATGCCATGCTATCGTTCTCCCAACTGATGGACATGGCCATCCGGCTGGACAATCTGCTGGCAGCCAGAGGACGTCCTGGTAGGGGTCTGCCCGTTACCACCCCGGACGACTCGGATCCCGAGCAGATGGAGCTAGGTGGAGCCGCCGGTCGAGAGAGCGGAGGAGGACAGCGACAGTGCCACTCTGGTGGCACAAAGGGACAATACACCTCACGTCGCAGTCAACGTTCTTTTGGGTCTGGAGGCGGTAGGCAGGGCACTCATGCATCACCCCAGGTATCGAACACCCACACTTGTTCAGAACCCTTTGCGGTGCACTGTACCCTATCTATCTCCTTTCCCGATCACATGGTAGTTCCCCAGTGTAAGGCGCTAGTCGATTCAGGCGCAGCTGGGAACTTTATGGACAGGGCATTTGCACGCCGTCAAGGCATTTCATTGGTTCCCCTATCCATTCCACTCCCCATCAGAGCCCTTGATAGTTGACCATTAGGGTCCGGGATAGTTAAGGAGGTTACTGTACCAGTCACCATGATCACCCAGGAGACTAATTTTGAGCAGATCACCTTTTTGATGAATGAATCTCCTGCTTACCCTGTAGTATTAGGTATCCCATGGATAGCCCTTCACAACCCCAATTTCTCTTGGCCACATAGGGTTCTTACGGGGTGGTCGCAAGAGTGTCCGGGTAGGTGTCTAGGTGTTTCCGTTGGTGCAACCACGGTGGAAAGTCCAGACGGTACCCCCACCGTGCGCATTCCCGCCGAATAGCATGATCTGGCGCTCGCGTTTTCCAAGACGCAGGCGACTAAATTACCACCTCATCGGGAGGGGGATTACGCGATAAACCTTCGGGTAGACGCTGTACCTCCCAGGAGTCATGTGTATTCCCTGTCGCAGGCTGAAACAGAGGCTATGGAGACATACGTCACCGAATCCCTGGGCCAGGGGTATATACGTCCCTCCACTTCACCTGCTTCCTCAAGTTTCTTCTTTGTGAAGAAGAAAGATGGTGGTTTACGCCCGTGCATTGATTATCGACCACTGAACAAGGTGACGATACGATTTAGTTATCCTCTTCCCCTCATTCCTTCAGTGATTGAGTCAATGCATGGGTCCCGCTTCTTCACCAAATTAGATCTCAAGAGTGCCTACAACCTGGTGCGTATTCGGGAAGGGGATGAGTGGAAAACAGCATTCAGCACAACCTCGGGTCATTATGAATACCTGGTGAAGCACTACGGTTTGATGAATGCTCCATCCATCTTCCAGTCCTTTGTGAACAAGGTGTTTCGGGACATGCTTGGTCGCGGTGTGGTGGTCTACATCGATGACATCCTGGTGTATTCCGCTACGCGCGCCGAGCATGTGTCCCTGGTTCGCAAGGTACTGGCAGAAAAGTGTGAGTTTTTCCAGCAGTCTGTCTCCTTCCTCGGATACCGCATTACTACCTGATGGAGGGAGATTGCATTTCAGCCGTGCGTAATTGGCTGACTCCAACCACGGTTAAGGAGGTGCAGCGGTTCCTTGGATTTGCCAACTACTATTGGAGTTTTATCGGGGCTTTGGTAAGATTGCAGCTCCCATTACCTCCTTGTTGAAGGGTGGGCCACCCAAGCTCCGCCCCTGTGCCTTCTTTTCTAAGAAGCTCAGCTCGGCGGAGCAGAACTACAGCGTTGGTGATCGGGAGCTGCTGGCTGTTGTCTGAGCTTTAACCGTGTGGAGGCATTGGCTCGAAGGGGCGAAACACCCTTTCCTTGTCTGGACAGACCACCGTAACCTGGAGTACATCCGGGCAGCGAGGAGGCTGAATCCTCGCCAGGCCAGGTGGGCCCTCTTCTTCACCCGGTTTGATTTCACACTATCATACATTCCGGGTACGAAGAACGTGAAGGCAGACGCACTGTCCCAGCTGTATGACACAGAGGAGAGGCCCAGAGACAACACCCCTATACTCCCGGCCTCCTGCATCGTGGCGCCGGTAGTGTGGGCGATGGACGCGGATATAGAGCGAGCATTACGCACAGATCCATCTCCACCTCAGTGTCCAGCTGGGATGCGGTACGTGCCTGCTCTTATCCGTGATCGTTTGATCTACTGGGCACACACGTCACCCTCCTCTGGTCACCCAGGTATCGGTCGTACAGTGCGCTGCCTGACCGATAAATACTGGTGGCCTACCTTGGCAAAGGACGTGAGGGTGTACGTCTCCTCCTGCTCAGTGTGCGCCCAGAGTAAGGCACCTAGGCACCTCCCAGCGGGTAAGTTGCAACCATTACCAGTTCCACAACGACCATGGTCTCATCTAAGTATTGATTTTCTTACTGAGCTTCCCCTCTCCCAAGGTAACACCACTATCCTGGTCGTTGTGGATCCTCTCGCCACGGCCCTACAAACTACGGAGGCCCTGTTTATTTATGTCTTCCGGCACTACGGGATACCAGAGGATATAGTGTCCGACCGAGGTCCCCAGTTCACGTCTAGGGTCTGGAAGGCGTTCATGGAACGTCTGGGGGTCTCGGTCAGCCTGATCTCTGCATTCCACCCCGAGAGTAATGAGCAGGTGGAAAGTGTTAATCAAAATGTGGGTAGGTTCCTGCGGACCTACTGCCAGGACCGGCCGGGGGAGTGGTCGGTGTTCTTGCCATGGGCAGAATATGCCCAGAACTCTCTCCGCCACTCATCCACTAACCTAACGCCCTTCCAATGTGTTTTAGGTTACCAACCGGTTCTGGCACCGTGGCACCAGAGCCAGACCGAGGCTCCTGCGTTGGATGACTGGTTTCGGCGTTCACCGCCAGCGCGCTGTGCGTCATCAGAAGGCCAACGCTGACCGCCACCGCAGGGAGGCCCCGGTCTTCGTACCGGGGGATCGGGTCTGGCTCTCGACCCGGAATCTGCCCCTCCGCCTGCGCTGCCGGAAGCTGAGCCCGCGGTTTGTGGGGCCGTTTAAAGTCCTGAGGAGGATAAATGAGGTCACATACAGGTTATTACTTCCCCCTGATTACCGTATTAACCCCTCGTTTCATGTGTCTCTCCTCAGGCCGGTGGTGGTTGGTCCGCTCCAGGAGTGAGATGCGGACCTCTGGACATCGAGGGGGCCCCGGCGTTCCATCCTGGATTCGAGGCGTCACGTGGGGGGCCTTCAGTACCTCGTGGTGTGGGAGGGGTACGGTCCGGAGGAACGGTGCTGGGTCCCGGTGAGGGACATCCTCGATCCCTCCCTGTTGCGGGGTTTCCACTCTACTTCCGGTCTATACTTACTATCTACACCTTATGGACACAGTTAATTTTACAATAATTCTATTATATACTTCTTCTACTCTCAACTTCTTCTACTCTCAACCTCTCCGATCATTTTCATGATGTCCATCCGGTTTGCTTCTATATGTCATATCTTTCTAACTGTGCTCTTTCCCAAAAGCTCCCAACATACAACCTATATACTTATTATGGACACAGTATGCTTACATTATTAGCTATCTTTGTTATTATTTGTTATTAGTCCCATCCTTCAACTCTATTCAATACCTCCCATCTATCTCTTAACACCATCCATATAGGATTTCTATTTGCCATGTATATTTCAACCATACTGTGATGTTTTACAAAAGTTCTGAACCATTCTATTCTCATTGCTTCTACAGATTGTGAATTAAAAATAAACATTTTTGCTAAAAGTATTAGTATATTATTGATCGATTGACTATGACTTTTCAGATCTCCCAGTAATGCTATCTGCAAGGTTAACTCCAGGTAAAAATTGTAATCCTTTAGCCATTCCTGGACCTGTGTCCAAAAACAAGCTACAAATGGACAGAACCAAAACAAATGATCTAATGATTCTGTCTCTTCACAGCAAAATCTGCAGAGCTGGGAAGATTGTATCCCCCATATAAATAACATTCTATTGGTAGCAAGAATTTTATATAATAATTTAAATTGAAAGATTCAAATTTTTGAATCCGGTGTCGTTTTGCGTGTCAGTTCATAAACACTATGCCATGGGATCGGTACGTCAAAAAATCTCTTCCCAACTATTTTGCAATCTATATGGGACGGCTGTCAATCCTTTGGTCCTTAAGTGAAACTGATATACTTTTTTATTTATCACAGTTTTCCTTAACCAATTATGCTCTTTAATGCAAGGCCGACAGACAAGTTCCTTACTTTCTCCCCCTTCCACTTTCCTCTTCCACTTTTGCGGTAAGGCTGCAATTATTTGGTTGTAATTTTGGGTAGAGCAGACATTTCCATATGTTTTTGTTAGCTGCATGTGCGACATAACTCCACCAGTCCTACCGATGATATCATTTATGAAGATTATACCTTTTTTAAACATTCTGTCAAAAAATAAAGGTTTTTTGTCAATTAGTATATTTGAATTTAACCACAATATTTGTTGCATTATTTGTTCTGTCGTTTCTGGAGGATTAAATTGAAATTGCAACCAACTTTCTATGGCTTGTTTTAGAAATAGTGATATTTGGGAGATGATTTCCTTTTCAAAGAACTGCAAATGAGTTAAGGGAAAAAGGCCTTTCTTGAACATTGGGTGAGACAATCTTACTAATTTGCTTGAGAACCAGTTCGAATTTAAGTATAACTTTTGTATGACTGAAGCTTTTAGTGATAGGTCTAATGCTTTAATATTTAATCATTTCTGTCCTCCGAATTCATATTCACTATATAAATATGCCCTTTTAATTTTGTCTGGCTTGCCGTTCCAAATAAAATTGAATATTTTTTTCTCATATAATTTTAAAAACTGTTCGCTAGGCGTAGGCAAGACCATAAGCAAATAGGTAAACTGGGATAATACTAAAGAGTTAATCAGGGTGATTTTTCCACAAATTGACAGGTATTTTCCTTTCCATGGTAGTAAGATCTTATCTATTTTTACTAACTTTCTATTAAAATGTATTGAAGTGAGATCATTTATTTCCTTTGGGATATGTATTCCGAGTATATCCACATCACCATCAGACCATTTTATTGGTAAACTACATGGTAATGTAAAAATTGTATTACATGAAGCAGCAGTCGCGGCACAATCAATCGGAAATGGACAGCTCATTGTGTGAAAGTAGACAAATTCGAGTAGGCATAATTTATTTCAATGTCTTCATTTTAATTAGACTTCACTAACAACAAGATAGCTTTGTGTTGGAGCCTATTTCTTCCTATTTAAGAAATAAGAGGTAGGCCTACCTGTTTGACAGACAAAACTAGGCTATAGGCTGCTATATACATAGATTTGTCAGCCAATTCCTCCTCCCACCATGCACTCATTAAATAGCCTACCTATTTGTCCGTGAAGGGCTGTTAAGTTAAAACCAGGACTCAAATTGAGTGGGTATGAGAGGGTATGCCATAGGCCTACGTTTTTATTTAAGAAATAGGCGAAAAAAGCACAGGCCTACCCATTGTTAGCTTAAGATTTGGAAGAAAACAAAACAGATCAGATTATAAAAAGTGATGTATAACAGCGCTTTGGTCCGCGATACTTTATGCTACAAACAAGCTGTAAAATACCTGGGAACGACGTGACTCCGATGCATATGGCAATATCATTGTTTAGTTTCTTTGACATTCAGATGCTGAGCTACAACCTTTTATAGCTGAGGAGACAAAAAATGTACTTTGCTTGGGAAGTAATCTAATTCTGTCACTATCAATTGATTAAGCTATTCACTTTCTGTAAAATAGGGAAACACTTGTGACCTTCTCTCATTAGGTTAAGCCAAAGAAGAAGCGTAGCCAGCAGTTAAAGCTTACATCTTCTTTTAATACTGTTGTATAAAAATTACAAATGCTGCAGAAATCTGCTCTAAGCAGTATCCAAATCCATTGGATTTAGTAATTTTAATAATACTGTAATATAAAAATTACTAATGCTGCATAAATCTGCTCTACAGCAGTATCCAAATCCATCGGATGTAGTGATCATAATATAGTAGCCATATATAGGAAAACCGAAGTTCCAAAAGGCTGGGCCTAATATAGTTTATAAGAGGTCAAACAATAAGTTTTGTAGTAATTCCTATGTTGAAGATTTAAATAATATTTGCTAGTCTGTGATGTGTAATGAGCAGCAACCAGATGCTGCACTTGACACATTTCTGAAATTGCTTATTCCAATTACTAATAAGCATGCATCCACTAAAAACTGTTACATCCCCACGGATTGATGAGGAATTGAAAAATTGTATGGTTGAGAGGGATGAGGCAAAAGGAATGGCAAGTAAGTCTGGCTGCACAGCCGATTGGCAAACATACTGTAAATTGAGAAATCATGTGATTAAACTGAACAAAAACAAGTAACTGTAATATGAAACAAAGATAAACTATATAAAGAATGATAGTAAAAAGCTTTGGAGCAGCATAAATGAAAATCTTGGCAAAAAGGCGAACTCGGGTCCATCATTCATTGAATCAGATGGCTCATTCATCACAAAACCCACTGATATAGCCAACTACTTTAATTATGTTTTCATTGGCAAGATTAGCAAATTTAAGCATGACAAGGCTAATTCTGACCCTACACATCCATGCATAACTGACCAAATTATGAAAGACAAGCGTTGTAATTTTTTTTAAAAATATTGTTGTCTATCAACAATGACAAGCCACCTGGGTCTGACAACTTGGATGGAAAATTACTGAGGATGACAGCAGATGATATTGCCACTCCTATTTGCCATCCTTTCAATCTAAGCCTACAAGAAAGTGTGTGCCCTCAGGCCTGCGAAGCAAAGTCATTCCACTACCCAAGAATAGCAAAGCACCCTTTACTGGCTCAAACAGCTGACCAATCAGCCTGTTACCAATCCTTAGCAAACTTTTGGAAAGAAATGTGTTTGATCAGATACAATGCTATTTCACAGTAAACAAATTAACAACAGATTTTTAGTACACTTATAGGGAAGGGCATTCAACATGTACGGCACTTACACAAATTATGAATGATTGGCTGAGAGAAAGTGATAATAAAAAGATTGTGGGAGCTGTTTTGTTTTACTTCAATGAAACTTTTGACATTATCACTCATAATCTGCTGCTGGAAAAACGTATGTGTTATGGCTTTACATCCCCTGCTATATTGTGGATTGAAAGTTACTGTACCTGCCTAACAGAACACAGAAGGTGTTCTTTAACGGAAGTCTCTCCAACATAATCCAGGTAGTCAGGCATTCCCCAGGGCAGCTGTCTAGGCCCCTTACTTTTTTCAATCTTTACTAATGACCTGTCACTGGCTCTGAGTAAAGCCTGTGTGTCTATGAATGGTGATGACTCAACACTATACATGTCAGCTACCATAGCAAGTTAAATCACTGCAACACTTAACAAAGAGCTGAAGTCAGTTTCAGAATGGGTGGCAAGAAATAAAGTCCTAAATATTTCAAATACTAAAAGCATTGAATTTGGGACAAATAATTCACTAAACCCTAAACCTCAACTAAATCTTGTAATGAATAATGTGGAAATTGGGCAAGTTGAGGAGACTAAACTGCTTGGAGTAATCCTGGATTTTAAACTGTTATGGTCAAAACATATTGATGCAACAGTAGCTAAGATGGGGAGAGGTCCATAATAAATGTAAAAAGTGCTGCTCTGCCTTCTTAACAACGTTATCAACAAGGCAGGTCCTACAGGCCGTAGTTTTGTTGCACCTGGACTACTGTCCAGTCATGTGGTCAGGTGCCACAAAGAGGGACTTAGGAAAATTACAATTGGCCCAGAATAGGGCAGCACGGCTGGTCCTTAAATGTACATGGAGCGCTAACATTAATAATATGCATGTCAATCTCTCCTGGCTCAAAGTAGAGGAGATATTGACTTCATCAATACTTGTATTTGTGAGAAGTATTGACATGTTGAATGCACCGAGCTGCCTGTTTGAACTACTAGCACACAGCTCAGACACCCATGCATATCCCACAAGACATGCCACCAGAGATCTCTTTACAGTCCCAAGTCCAGAACAGAATATGGGTGGCGCACAGGACTGCATTGACCTGGTTCCAATCCCCACTCTATCACTGTATATATACTCCCTCTGCCATTTGTCTTTGTCGGCCATTGTATATGTTACTTGTTTTCCTGAGAGGAATCTCTCCTACTATTTCCTGAGTACTTTATATTTTGCACTTTGGGTTCACCCTGTGGCTTTTGTTTATGAATATATATTTTGAGCACAACAGCATTTGGTTTCGTCCCGCTTTGATCTATGGTGCTTAAATAAATTCAGTAGTTCTAAACCTGCGACTGCCTCCTGCCTACTCCTCTCTACACCTGTGACAGGGGTGGGAAGATAGACCTAACTTTTGAAGGTACCATGAATGCTCAGATTCCTAATGAGGTCTCATATTTTATTATTTGCAAATAGGGACAGTTTTGTTCAAACAAGACACACTGATTTGGCATTGGAGAAATATGATTAGATAAACACATCTCTCTGTCCATTCTTAGCCTGTAATTTCGGTAATTTGTGTGGTTTGTGTGATTAAAAATGATGTAGAATTGCATGAAATGTTTATACTGTATAGCACATTTTTTTCTCAGGTCTGCAAATACGATGATAGATTCATGCACCACTTTTACCATAAAAGAGATCTTTCCACTCCTACTCTTGTCCACGGTGGTCTGTGAATCCACAACCTTCTGTCCCTCAATTACTGCATTGCCATGTAATGCTTACAGGACGAAGAATAATTTGTAACGACATATCTAAGACTGGTTTGTCCAAGAAGTGAGGGTAAACGTTAAGGATGTTCTCTGCTATCTACTTTATGTTTTAATTATTATTTTGGGTGATGGGGAGGGTCACTTGTTAATATAATTTGAAGATGTCACGATCGTTTATAGACGGGACGGACCAAGGCGCAGCGTGATATGCGTACATGTTTATTAAATATTAACCACAATGACAAAATAACAAACAAAATGAAACGTGAAGTCCAAGGCAGCACAACACACCATACCTTACACGGAACACGATCCCACAACTAACTAGTGCCAATAGGCTGCCTAAATATGATCCCCAATCAGAGACAACGAGCGACAGCTGCCTCTGATTGGGAACCACACCGGCCAACATAGATCTAGAAATACTAGAACTAAACATAGAAAATGCAACATAGAAAATCACACAGAAAATACATGCCCTGACTCAACAAATACGAGTCCCCAGAGTCAGGGCGTGACAGAAGAGGACATAAAAGGCACAGTATGTGGGTATTTACGGGTGTATATGTGAGGGAAGTGCGGGTGTGTAGGAAGATGGGGTGTCTGTGTGTTTTGTATGATTGGAAAAGTGTGATGAGTTAAGTAAGTGACTAAGGAAAATGGTTTCAATGCCAGAGCCCCTGTGTGTCTGCGAGCACTTTTGCGCAGACATCGGATATAGTTTGTTTATTTTTGTCCTATCATGATGGAATGGTGCCAACCCTATATCCAAGACACCGACCTGAGCAACCCACCCACTAAGGAGAAGTCCTTATCCGTTTTATAGGCCTACTGCAAGTAACCTACGCAACCATGACAGAAAGGTGAACGCGGTCAGAAACCCACTAAAGCAGCATCACCCCCTCAAGAGTCTGAGCCTGCCTGGCAGGGTTGGTCCAAAAGCCAAAGCCCTCGGATGGGTAAGCACAATATACCGTACAAGGATTTTCTCAAATCCTTTTTAAAAAAGGTTTTAAAAATTTGAACAAAGGATTTTCTCATTTGCTAATGAGAACATTGATGACCTTGTACCTAGCCGGAAGGAATTCTGGTGGAGTACCCCACCCAGGTAGTGGCAGTGCTGGCAACACTGGCTGCAGTAACCCATGTGGAGGGAATCACACTCTGACAATCAGCGAGGGGGCATATTATTGTGGCCCTGGCGCCACAGAATAATCAAACGGTCTGACTGCACAGAGGTGCTTGGGAAGACGGGTCACAACAGGGGACCAGTGTGTGTGGGAGTTGGGGGGGAAGGGGGGTATCCGAGCTCCATCAGCTAGGACTAGATATTGGTTAATCAAATCTTCCCATTCCTGCTCAATTTGGCATGCCTTCTTAAAAAGCCAAACTGTATACCAATTCACACATCAAGTCTTCTCTTGAGTTGGGCTCGGGGATGGAACAACTGTTCAACATTTTAGCTTGTTCTTGTGTGTTGTTGTGTGTATGTGAGGGGGCGTGTAGGTTGATCTATGGGTGGAAGGAGAGTGAGGGGCAGAGGTGTTTGTTTGGGAGGGGTGGGGTGAGTGAGTGAGTGTGTGCATCCCACATCTGTTGACAAAAATGTAGAATTCCTGCTACGGGCCATTGTTTTGGGTAACAATCCTTCGTAGAAGTGCTTATATTTCTCATATTATTCGTCAATTGTGGGAATAAATTAAGATATGCAAGATTTTGTAAATATACAGTGCCTTCGGAAAGTATTCAGAACCCTTGACTTTTTCCACATTTTGTTACATTACAGCCTTAATCTAAAATAGATTTAAAAAATAATAATCCTCAGAACGCTACACAGAATACCCTATAATGACAAAGTGAAAACAGGTTTCTATAATTATTTGCAAATGTATTAAAAATAAAAAACAGAAATACCTTATTTACATAAGTATTCAGACCCTTTGCTATGAGTCTTCAAAATTGAGCTCGAAGTTGCATCCTGTTTCCATTGATCATCCTTGAGATGTTTCTACAACTAGATTGGAGTCCACCTGTGGTAAATTCAATTGATTGGACATGATTTGGAAAGGCACACACCTGTCTATATAAGGTCCTACAGTTGACAGTGCATGTCAGAGCAAAAACCAAGCCATGAGGTTGAAGGAATTGTCCGTAGACCTCCGAGACAGGATTGTGTTGAGGCACAGATCTGGGGAAGGGTACCAAAAAATGTCTGCAGCATTGAAGGTCCCCAAGAACACAGTGGCCTCCATCATTCTTAAATGGAAGAAGTTTAGAACCACCAAGACTCTTCCTAGAGCTGGCCGCCTGGCCAAACTAAGCAATCGGGGGAGAAGGGCCTTGGTTAGGGAGGTGACCAAGAATCCGATGGTCACTCTGACAGAGCTTGAGAGTTCCTCTGTGGAGATGGGAGAACCTTCCAGAAGGACAACAATCTCTGCAGTACTCCACCAATCAGGCCTTTATGGTAGAGTGGCCAGACGGAAGCAACTCCTCAGTAAAAGGCACATGACAGCCCGCTTGGAGTTTGCCAAAAAGCACCTAAAGACTCTCAGACCATGAGAAACAAGATTCTCTAGTCTGATGAAACCAAGATTGAACTCTTTGGCCTGAATGCCAAGCGTCACGTCTGGAAGAAACCTGGCACCATCCCTACGGTGAAGCATGGTGGTGGCAGCATCATGTTGTGGGGATGTTTTTCAGTGGCAGGGACTGGGAGACTAGTCAGGATCGAGGCAAAGTTGAACAGAGCAAAGTACAGAGAGATCCTTGATGAAAACCTGCTCCAGAGCGCTCCGGACCTCAGACTGGGGCGAAAGGTTCACTTTCCAACAGGACAACGACCCTAAGCACACAGCCAAGACAACGCAGGAGTAGCTTCGGGACAAGTCTCTGAATGTCCTTGAGTGGCCCAGCCAGAGCCCGGACTTGAACCGGATCGAACATGTCTGGAGAGCCCTGAAAATAGCTGTGCAGCAACACTCCCCATCCAAACTGACAGAGCTTGAGAGGATCTGCAGAGAAGAATGGTAGAAACTCCACAAATACAGATGTGCCAAGCTTGTAGCATCATACCCAAGAAGACTCAACGCTGTAATCGCTGCCAAAGGTGCTTCAACAAAGTACTGAGTAAAGGGTCTGAATACTTATGTTAATGTGATATTACAGTTTCTTAAAAAAAATAAAAAAATAAAAACTTTTCTTTGCTTTGTCATTATGCGGTTTTGTGTGCAGATTGATGAGGTGAAAAAAATAATTTCATCAATTTTAGAATAAGGCTGTAACGTAACAAAATACGGAAAAAGTAAAGGGGTCGGAATACTTTCCAAAGGCACTGTATAGGCTTGGGATGGGGGGGAGGTTTTAGCGGATGGAATATTGGAGGACAATTATAGGTTTACTTAGTTGCAGAACAGTATGCTTAACAGTGCAAATATCATGGTACAATTATATGGACACTCAATTATCATGGTAATTCTTAATGGTAAGTTTACAAATATATATTATGCTAAGTATAATCAAAACTTGTAAAAGTATAATCAAAACTTGTAAAAAATATATTTCTCCCATGGGCAAAGAAACTTAAAAGGAGTGATGATATTAATTAACAATAATTTTGATCTGAATGTGCAAACTGTTCAAACAGATCCTCAAGGATGGTGGATCCTTGTAAATATGCTATTGGACCATAAACAGATTTGGCTCATTAATCTACAGTATATGGTCCAAATAATGATGATCCACTCTTCTTTGAAAATATACATAATAATTTATCAAGCATACAAGCAATAATTGACTCAATTATTATGGTGGGAGATTGTAATAAGGTCTTAAGTACTTAATTGGACTGTAAAGGAAATCACATGACAAACTATCACCCTCATGCATTTAAGGAAATTACGAATATTATGGATATATTGGAACTAGTGGATATATGGAGGCTTAAATATCCTGACGTAGTGAGATATACAGTTGAAGTCGGAAGTTTACGGACACTTAGGTTGGAGTCATTAAAACTCGTTTTTCAACCACTCCACAAATGTCTTGTTAACAAACTATAGTTTTGGCAAGTTGGTTAGGACATCTACTTTGTGCATGACACAAGTGATTTTTCCAACCATTGTTTACAGACAGATTATTTCACTTATAATTCACTGTATCACAATTCCAGTGGGTCAGAAGTGTACATACACTAAGTTGACTGTGCCTTTAAACAGCTTGGAAAATTCCAGAAAATGATGTCATGGCTTTAGAAGCTAATTGACATCATTTGAGTCAATTGAAGGTGTACCTGTGGATGTATTTCAAGGCCTACCTTCAAACTCTGTGCCTCTTTGCTTGAAATCATGGGAAAATCCAAAGAAATCAGCCAAGACTGGTAGACCTCCTCAAGTCTGGTTCATCCTTGGGAACAATTTCCAAACGCCTGAAGGTACCACGTTCATCTGTACAAACAATAGTATGCAAGTATAAACACCATTGGACCACGCAGGTGTCTTTTATACAGGTAACGAGTTCAAACAGGTGCAGTTAATACAGGTAATGAGTGGAGAACAGGAGGGCTTCTTAAAGAAAAACTAACAGGTCTGTGAGAGCCGGAATTCTTACTGGTTGGTAGGTGATCAAATACTTTTGTCATGCAATAAAATGCAAATTAATTACTTAAAAATCATACAATGTGATTTTCTGGATTTTTGTTTTAGATTCCGTCTCTCACAGTTGAAGTGTACCTGTGATAAAAATTACAGACCTCTACATGCTTTGTAAGTAGGAAAACCTGCAAAATCGGCAGTTTATCAAATACTTGTTCTCCCCACTGTATATATATATATATATATATATATATATATATATATATATATATATATATACACTGCTCAAAAAAATAAAGGGAACACTAAAATAACACATCCTAGATCTGAATGAATGAAATAATCTTATTAAATACTTTTTTCTTTACATAGTTGAATGTGCTGACAACAAAATCACACAAAAATTATCAATGGAAATCAAATGTATCAACCCATGGAGGTCTGGATTTGGAGACACCCTCAAAATGTATGTGGAAAACCACACTACAGGCTGATCCAACTTTGATGTAATGTCCTTAAAACAAGTCAAAATGAGGCTCAGTAGTGTGTGTGGCCTCCACGTGCCTGTATGACCTCCCTACAACGCCTGGGCATGCTCCTGATGAGGTGGCGGATGGTCTCCTGAGGGATCTCCTCCCAGACCTGGACTAAAGCATCCGCCAACTCCTGGACAGTCTGTGGTGCAACGTGGCGTTGGTGGATGGAGCGAGACATGATGTCCCAGATGTGCTCAATTGGATTCAGGTCTGGGGAACGGGCGGGCCAGTCCATAGCATCAATGCCTTCCTCTTGCAGGAACTGCTGACACACTCCAGCCACATGAGGTCTAGCATTGTCTTGCATTAGGAGGAACCCAGGGCCAACCGCACCAGCATATGGTCTCACAAGGGGTCTGAGGATCTCATCTCGGTACCTAATGGCAGTCAGGCTACCTCTGGCGAGCACATGGAGGGCTGTGCGGCCCCCCAAAGAAATGCCACCCCACACCATGACTGACCCACCGCCAAACCGGTCATGCTGGAGGATGTTGCAGGCAGCAGAACGTTCTCCACAGCGTCTCCAGACTCTGTCACGTCTGTCACGTGCTCAGTGTGAACCTGCTTTCATCTGTGAAGAGCACAGGGCGCCAGTGGCGAATTTGGCAATCTTGCTGTTCTCTGGCAAATGCCAAACGTCCTGCACGGTGTTGGGCTGTAAGCACAACCCCCACCTGTGGACGTCGGGCCCTCATACCACCCTCATGGAGTCTGTTTCTGACCGTTTGAGCAGACACATGCACATTTGTGGCCTGCTGGAGGTCATTTTGCAGGGCTCAGGCAGTGCTCCTCCTGCTCCTCCTTGCACAAAGGCGGAGGTAGCAGTCCTGCTGCTGGGTTGTTGCCCTCCTACGGCCTCCTCCACGTCTCCTGATGTACTGGCCTGTCTCCTGGTAGTGCCTCCACGCTCTGGACACTACGCTGACAGACACAGCAAACCTTCTTGCCACAGCTCGCATTGATGTGCCATCCTGGATGAGCTGCACTACCTGAGCCACTTGTGTGGGTCGTAGACTCCGTCTCATGCTACCACTAGAGTGAAAGCACCGCCAGCATTCAAAAGTGACCAAAACATCAGCCAGGAAGTATAGGAACTGAGAAGTGGTCTGTGGTCACCACCTGCAAAACCAGTCCTTTATTGGGGGTGTCTTGCTAATTGCCTATAATTTCCACCTGTTGTCTATTCCATTTGCACAACAGCATGTGAAATGTATTGTCAATGAGTGTTGTTTCTTAAGTGGACAGTTTGATTTCACAGAAGTGTGATTGACTTGGAGTTACATTGTGTTGTTTAAGTGTTCCCTTAATTTTTTTGAGCAGTGTATATATATTGCTAAAGGGAGGGCCATCCATTTTCATTCCAAAGAGGTCAGATTTTCTCCATGTAACCCTTTATTTTAAATAACGTTCACTCCCTTAGATATGTGCTGTCAGTGCTGAGAGTATGGTAGATCCACCAGAATCTCCTAATAGTTAGTTAGGTCCAGCTTAGTTTGGTCCAGCTGCTCTGGACTCTATCTGGTAACAAGAAATGACCTCAGACTGCTTTCAGACTTGGATGAAACTGAATGAAGTGCAGACACAGATTCTGATCCAGCTCGCTCATAGCATTGCTGCTGTGGTTTATTATAACTACAGTGGGGGAAAAAAGTATTTAGTCAGCCACCAATTGTGCAAGTTTTCCCACTTAAAAAGATGAGAGAGGCCTGTAATTTTCATCATAGGTACACGTCAACTATGACAGACAAAATGAGAAGAAAAAAATCCAGAAAATCACATTGTAGGATTTTTAATGAATTTATTTGCAAATTATGGTGGAAAATAAGTATTTGGTCAATAACAAAAGTTTCTCAAAACTTCGTTATATACCCTTTGTTGGCAATGACACAGGTCAAACGTTTTCTGTAATGCTTCACAAGGTTTTCACACACTGTTGCTGGTATTTTGGCCCATTCCTCCATGCAGATCTCCTCTAGAGCAGTGATGTTTTGGGGCTGTCGTTGGGCAACACGGACTTTCAACTCCCTCCAAAGATTTTCTATGGGGTTGAGATCTGGAGACTGGCTAGGCCACTCCAGGACCTTGAAATGCTTCTTACGAAGCCACTCCTTCGTTGCCCGGGCGGTGTGTTTGGGATCATTGTCATGCTGAAAGACCCAGCCACGTTTCATCTTCAATGCCCTTGCTGATGGAAGGAGGTTTTCAAAATCTCACGATACATGGCGCCATTCATTCTTTCCTTTACACGGATCAGTCGTCCTGGTCCCTTTGCAGGAAAACAGCCCCAAAGCATGATGTTTCCACCCCCCATGCTTCACAGTAGGTATGGTGTTCTTTGGATGCAACTCAGCATTCTTTGTCCTCCAAACACGACGAGTTGAGTTTTTACCAAAAGTTCTATTTTGGTTTCATCTGACCATATGGCATTCTCCCAATCCTCTTCTGGATCATCCAAATGCACTCTAGCAAACTTCAGACGGGCCTGGACATGTACTGGCTTAAGCAGGGGGACACGTCTGGCACTGCAGGATTTGAGTCCCTGGCGGCGTAGTGTGTTACTGATGGTAGGCTTTGTTACTTTGGTCCCAGCTCTCTGCAGGTCATTCACTAGGTCCCCCCGTGTGGTTCTGGGATTTTTGCTCACCGTTCTTGTGATCATTTTGACCCCACGGGGTGAGATCTTGATCGAGGGAGATTATCAGTGGTCTTGTATGTCTTCCATTTTCTAATAATTGCTCCCACAGTTGATTTCTTCAAACCAAGCTGCTTACCTATTGCAGATTCAGTCTTCCCAGCCTGGTGCAAGTCTACAATTTTGTTTCTGGTGTCCTTTGACAGCTCTTTGGTCTTGGCCATAGTGGAGTTTGGAGTGTGACTGTTTGAGGTTGTGGACAGGTGTCTTTTATACTGATAACAAGTTCAAACAAGTGGAGGACAGAGGAGCCTTAAAGAAGAAGTTACAGGTCTGTGAGAGCCAGAAATCTTGCTTGTTTGTAGGTGACCAAATACTTATTTTCCACCATAATTTGCAAATAAATTCATTAAAAATGTGATTTTCTCGATTTATTTTTCTCAATTTGTCTGTCATAGTTGACGTGTACCTATGATGAAAAGTACAGGCCTCCCTCATCTTTTTAAGTGGGAGAACTTGCACAATTGGTGGCTGACTAAATACTTTTTTTCCCCACTGTATATTCAAACATTTTACCACAGCATGCAAAATAAAACACTTGGGCGACATTGATATTACAGATATTCTGCTTGATATTGTTTCATGTAACTCTTCAGCTGGATCTCTATTATTAAGCAGTGATGTGTACTGGATAATTGACATTTTTGGCTCAAAACTTACCAAACGTCTGGAGGGATTGGAGCTTTGCTCACCTAGGTACATAAACATAGGGGAAATGAGGTATGGATGAACATGGGTCAGGACAGGAGTCCTCCATAGTGCTTTTTCCCACTGTTCACTAGGCTCTCCCAAGGACATCATTCATTAAAGCCAGCAGACCTGAACCTAAATACATTCCAACAGAACACACCTTGTTCTCCACAGTCAAGTAGCTGAGGCAGCAGGGAAATGAGCTTCAAGTCACATGTTAGCACCATTACAAGCCACAACTGACATGAAGGCCAGCTAGTTCAAAACAGTTTTCAGAATGATGTTGGTCTCCTCATAAAGGTTGTGTAACATTACTGACTAAAGGAATTTGAGTTTTTAAACATAATTATTTAAGGTTCTGTAACACGTAGCTGGACATAAATGTGTTGTACTAGGATTTTAGGATAACTGAAAGGCAGGAGTCACAGATTTACCTGACTGGAGGTGTAACTAGTAAACTGTTGGTAGTGTTTTACTTCACTCCTGACAAACAGGAGTGGCGCAGTGGTCTAAGGCACTGCATCGCAGTGCTAGCTGTGCCACTAGAGATCCTGGTTCGAATCCAGGCTCTGTCGTAGCCGGCCGCGACCGGGAGACCCATGGGGCGGCGCACAATTGGCTCAGTGTCGTCCAGGGTAGGGGAGGGAATGACCGGCAGGGATGTAGCTCAATTGGTAGAGCATGGCGTTTGCAATGACAGGGTTGTGGGTTCGATTCCCATGGGGGGCCAGTATAAAAATAAAAAAATGATGTATGTACTCACTAACTGTAAGTCGCTCTGGATAAGAGCGTCTGCTAAATGACTAAAATGTAAATGTAAACATAAGCTGCATTTAGACAGGCAGCCCAATTCTGGTCTTGTTTTCTATAATTGGTCTTTTGACCAATCAGATCAGCTTTGAAAAAGATATGATGTGAAAAGATTTTATGTGATTGGTCCAAAGAACCAATTAGTAAACAGCCTAAGACAGCACAGTCCACTGAAGTATCTAAGTAAAGATATTTAACGTTTGTCATGTTTAGTAATTTTTTCATCCGAGAACTGTTTTTAGGGGGAGGGAAACTATGTCAAATATTCTGGCAGTATCCAAATAGGTAATTGACCACATCATTTTTAGGTGTGAGATGAAGAGTCTCCTGATAACTGACCACTAAACTGGAAGCTGTAGTATTTATCATGACCACTCCTGTTGAAAGAGACACTCCAGCATTACCAGGCCTTCCCCATGAGGTCCCATGTCATCAGGTATGCCAGAGGGAAATCCCTTTACTATAATATTTATTTGGTCCACTTTTCATCTCCTCATTCAGTCATTATTCACTGGGTGGGTCTAATCCTGGACTCTGATTGGTTAAAACCGCATTCCAGCTGGTGTCTATTCCACAAGTTACCACCGGCTAAAGCTATGACATTGAAATGCCTATTTACTCTGTTCCATCTGACTGCGCAATCCACTGTCTCATCAGCCCAGCCAGACAATTTATAAACTTGATCTCCACTGTAAAAAGAATCTAGAAATGATCTCCCATTTCTTTTAGACTAGCAATTGGTTTTCGATAGCGGAGATTTGTATAAAACCTGCGGTCTGTCTCTGACATTTGCAACATTGTTTTAATATTGAAATTCGATCTCCAGCTTTCCCATAGCAATGAACGTGTATGGGTCGGGAGTCGGGACGAGACAGACAGGCAGGCAGCTTTTCTCAGCCAGTCGGAATCAGGAATCAGCATCATTTTTATGGACATATACAAAGATGTGTCAATAGAAAACAGATCAAATGAAATGTAGCTAGTTTGCAGTCTTTCCAGCTTCACTTTGAAGTGATTGTGTTAACTGTGTTGTTGGCTAATTCCTCTGAACAACAGTGTCCTGACATTTTCTATGCTTGGTGAAATTGCCAGTTGTGGAAAAAGTACCCAATTGTGATACTTGAGTAAAAGTTTAGATACCTTAATAGAAATGTACTAAAGTAAAGTCTAAAAGTATTTTGTTTGAAATATACTTAAGTATCAAAAGTAAATGTAATTGCTAAAATATACTTAAGTATGAAAAGTAGAAGTAAAAGTATAAATCATTTGAAATTCCTTATATTAAGCATAGCAGATGGCACCATTTCCTTGTTTTAAAAATGTACGGATAGCCAGGGGCACACTCCAACACTCAGACATTATTTACAAAAGATGCATTTGTGTTTAGTGAGTCCGCCAGACCATAGGCAGTAGGGATGACCACGTGTTCTCTTGATAAGTGTGTGAATTTCACAATTTTCATATCCTGCTAATCATTCAAAATGTAATGAGTACTTTGGGTTGTCAGGGAAAATGTATGGAGTAAAAAGTACAATATTTTCTTTAGGAATGTAGTGAAGTAAAAGTAGAAGTTGTCAAAAATATAAATAGTAAAGTAAAGTACAGATACCTCAAAAAATAACTTAAATAGTACTTTAAAGTATTTTTACTTAAGTACTTTACACCACTGGAAATTGCGCATTAGCTCATTCTTATGAATGTATCCAAATAAATGTCACTAGAAAACAGCTTGAAGAAATGCAAATGCTGATACTTTGCTGTTATTCTGGCTGCACTGTTTGACGTGACTGTAAGTTAGCAGTAGTTGGCTAGCTAGCGATCAAGGGATAAGAACGTTGCCAGCCAGTATGGCAATAGAACATTTAGAACAAACGACTGGGTCACGTCCATAGATGCAGAACAAAAAGACTTAACGACTGGGTCGCGTCTCTGGGAACCGATAGAACGAACGACTAGCCGGCTTGCGTAGAAACCCTAGATTTGTGTCAGGACTACATCTCGTGGAAGGAAGAAATAGTATGAATAAATTAATCAAAATAACATTTGTTATGAAAATATGTCAATCATTATTTGAATATATTGGTAACCCGTTGTATAAAAGTGATAATGCCCTCGAAGCTAGTGTTTGGAGGATATATAATGGCACGGTTTGCCAGCTCTTTACCTGACCCTGTTTTCTTGGATTCCTTCCCAGTGACATACAGAGGTCAGTCTTGTAAAATACATGTCTGGAAACCATAAGCTATGGCTTTAGAAGTCTGAGGCATACCAATGTAACCTTGAACTTTAAATGGCATGGCTATTAGGTTTGGGACACATAGTGTAATAAATGTAGAGGACAGCTGTACTGGGTTAGATGAGCTTGTTCCTCTGTAATCCTGGAGAAATACACCACAAAGTGCAGCAGGGTGACTATTCTCCATATCTCTGGCCAAGGTTTCTGTCAAGCTGAATGGCATTTCAAATCTGCTGCAGTTGAACAACAGCAGTGTAACTTGTATAAATGTCAGGAAATATAAGAAACACACCCAGCCAGCAAGGCATAGGTTAGTATTTAGTCCAGGGACACCAGGTGGCTAGATCCCCTAAACTCTAAACTCTAAACTTGAAGTTTGCAGCTTCAATACTTGTGGGGATGAATCGATAAATCATCTGGGAATCAGCCGGGATTAATGGGCAAGTAAAGTGGAGAATCGGTCACACAGGCCTATGTTCCTATAGTCACTCACACTTTCAACTTCAGACTCATAAAGTCTAAATAAAATCCCATTCCTCTGAATTCTCACACATTCCACATTTAGTGGTTTCATTCTGAGGCTTATTACAGTCAGGGTGATTCTGACAGAATCCTGAGCCAGACCCACTGATCATAAAACTGAACTCAACTTCTATCCAATAGGAACACACCAGGGTCCAGCTCAAAGGAATAATCCACTCAAAAACTATATTTTGGTATTTATTTCATTAGTCCACTGTTGATACAGTCCCAAAATGTTTTGCATGTCAGCAATCACGTTTTCAAGATATGGGACTTTCAAAAAGCTAATAGTCACTTGCCACATCAAAACATCAAATGTTGCGTGAACGCATAGGCTTCTACCGTACGTTGGTGTACAAACAGTGAGATCATTGACCCCTGCCCTCTTCTTCAAAAAGCTGACCGTGACTCACTTAGAGATGTGACCTGCGGTTGAGTCAGTCTCACCCCAGAACAGTTCATCTTCCCAGCGATTCCAGCTGTCTCTACAGCTCCAAAACAACAGACCTCCTCAGGCACACCGCCAGATGCACAGCCAATAGAACCATCCATTTATTCATGAAAGAAAACAACACAAAGTTAAAATGTACATGAGAGGATGGAAAATAATTCAAGTGTTAGTGTTACATGGAAATGTCCCCAGTCTTGGTGAGCAACCAGGGGGAGTATACAAGAGACTAGTTACAGAGTGCCTGTTATGCAGAACAGGTGAGACACAGATAAATAATTATCTGTATGATAGTTGTAGATGAGTGATGATGAGCTGTTTATCTGACTGTTCACTTTAGCTCCGGGGCATGTGTGTGAGTGGAGTGGAACAGTCCGTAGTGTGAGTGTACTTTAAGTAAACACAAGCAATCCAGAAATAAATGTTATTTCCAGACAAAAATTCCCCCATCTACATGTCATAGTCCAACCAGAGGGAGTGGGCATGTTCTGATGCTAAGATTCCACAGAAAAATGTCTACTCTGGTCTGAGAGCTGTCAGCCAATGTGAGGTACCAAAGAGTGAGTAGCAGTTGAGATCAGCCAAGGGGTGACGAGGTCGCTAGGGGTTATCATGGGACCATCCATCATTGCCAGGGAGACAGGGACATGCTCTGGCCTTGTGCTGCAGCAGACCGATGCTTATCCTGCAGGGGCTGAGTGGTAAGAATACTACACTATGGGGGTCTCTCTGTGTGTGTGTGTGTGTGTGTGTGTGTGTGTGTGTGTGTGTGTGTGTGTGTGTGTGTGTGTGTGTGTGTGTGTGTGTGTGTGTGTGTGTGTGTGTGTGTGTGTGTGTGTGTGTGTGTGTGTGGTCTCACATAGTAGGGAGCTTACATCAGGCACACACTGTACAGCTAAATCACAGAGACGTCAGCCTCATCTCTAGTCCTTCTCTTTCATTTGTGTAAAATGAGGTCTTCTCTCTTTCTGAAATGTATCTTATTTTTTTCGATGTAGGTGACTCTGAAGTCATACCTATGCTACAAATCAAATCAGTACTGCATGACATGACTTTGCAGTTGGAATAAGGTCACTGCTGTTTTCAGCCTTTGTTCCATTTACAGTACATTCAGCCAAATACAACAAAGCATTTCAACAGTAACTGGGAGCTTGTACTCATGAACACTGGAAAGCCAGTTAATCCATATGCAGTTAGCCACACTGAACTGATCACAGTGATACAAATAAAAAACGATGCAGAGTGTCACAGTGTTGGTCAAATCTAAGGTTGGATTTTTTCTGTTTTCTTATTACGGTGCATTGTTTATCTTCCCATGGCCTGCCTATAGCTTACTGCTTAATACCATAAGATGGTACAGTACATCCCTCGCCTAAGAGAGGGATACAACCAGATAGGAACATCAAGGAGAAGGACTTCAGCCCTGGGCTTCAGTAGGACTTCAGAACTTCATGTCACAGTTACCAGGATGCAGTAATGATTGAAACAACATAGAGTACATTACCTCAAATGCCCTGCCTTGATGAAAGAGACAGCTGCAGCTTGATCCTTGCCATAGAGAAAATGCATACCAAAATCTTAAGGGATTCCTTTCGTCAGTTCTGCAACTTACGTGTTTTAGGATGAAATAGATAGGCCTTACTTAAGATAAAGGGCCTGATGCATTTAGAGCAGGGATCATCAACTAGACTTAGCCGCGGGACAATTTTTTCTTGAGCGGATGGTCGGGGGGCCGGAACGTAATCACAAATAATTTGTAGACCTCAAATTGACCGCAAGAAGCCCAAATAGATATAATATCTGACTAAAACGTAACAATTTCAAAACTTGCTTACATTTGTATACGATCACGTCTCTCTATAATGCGGGGGAATACTTGAGAACAGATTTCCAAAATTAAAATCACTTGTAACTGATTCTTTACAGTCTTTTATGGCCAACAACTTTTTTTTTTAAATAAAATCCCCCGCGGGCCGCCAGTTGGGGAACACTGACTTAGAGTAACAGCAAGACAGTTTACAATTTAGTCATTTAGCAGACGCTATTATCCAAAACGATTTACAGGAGCAATTAGGGTTAAGTGCCTTGCTTTAGGTCACAGACATATTTTCACCTTGTCGGCTCAGGGATTTGAACCAGCGACCTTTCGGTTACTGTCCTAATGCTCTTATCTGCTAGGCTACATGCCGCAAGATCCAAGCAGCCCGAAACAAAGAGGCACCACATAAAATCATCTGCTGATCCATTACCATTGAATGTGTTCAGATTTCGATTACTTCACTTTCCACCACAAACACTTCAGTTTAATGTGAACAATAATTGGTTTGCACAATGTGTTCTGTATGAGACACTCTTTTCCATCCCTAAATAGATGCGGCTACATTTAGCAAGGGAGTCTTTGACTGACTGTGACAGCTCACAGAGCCTGTCTCCCACTGATGATGATGTATGCTGTATGTGAATGATCTGCAGTGCAGAACTCTTCTTCTTTGTATAGGCCTCTCATTACAATGACTGTCTGTGGATAGGGAGGACAGCTAATTCAATTTGTATGTCTCTGCATCCAGTATGAAGAAAGTTGGAGGTAGTTTCGTGAGCCAATGATAACTTGAGTTAGCGCAATGACCGGAAGTCTATGGTAACTGCTTCTACTAGCATGCTAGCAGTTACGATAGACTTCCGGTCATTGCGCTAACGCTAGTTAGCAACTTTCTTCGAACTGCACGCGGAGACATAAAAATCGTATCCACGAGTTCATCTGACTCTGGGGAAGTAGATAAAGGGCTTCATTGCCAAAATCCTGAAGTATAGTTTTAACGTCCAGCCTTGCACCTTTAAACATTTAGCCTAAAGCCTTTACCCTATCTCATATGTGCATTTGCTTTCATATGTGACAAAACACAAAATGAATTAGAGAAAAAAAGAACCAGAACCACATAATTAGAAGAGTTAGAGAAAAAGGGTTTAGTGTACAGCTAGTTTACATCATATTATGCATAATGACCCTTATGATATCAGGAACAAATGTTACAATTTTTAAGAACACTAGACTTCAAAAGAAAGCTGTGTTAGTTACAGTCATACAGAGGTTGAAAGCTGACAAGTGACTTCTTAGATGTTTGGATGGCTTTAAAAATACTTGCCAGAAATACACTATCAGTCAAAAGTTTGGACACACCTACTCATTCAAGGGTTTTTCTTTATTTTTACTATTTTTTACATTGTAGACATCAAAACTATGAAATAACACATGATTTGTCTTCACTATTATTCTACCATGTAGAAAATAGCAAAAATAAAGAAAAACCCTTCAATGAGTAGGTGTGTCCAAACTTTTGACTGGTACTGTACATTCCTAAATATTGTTGACTAAAACAGTATTTAGCATTGCGATAAAACAAAATGTATTATTGAATATTGGAGAGTGGACAGCACGTAAACTCAGACTAGACAAGGGGCAGCCAAATTAGACACCAGAAATAACGTCTAGAATCTTCTGTTTGTAGTACTAATGAGAGACAACACTGACGAAGCTAACATATGGAATTGTTTTAAGATGTTCATAACATGGATCCTTTAGCTATTTGATTTGGAATTTTAGGACCCCTTTAGGTATTAAAAAATATTGAATTTGGCCTTTAATAGAATAGCCCATAGAAAAGCATTGAATAACACATTCATAAATGGCAAAAAATATTAATAATGAGGAATAAGGTTTTGAAGTGTCTGTCCTACATCTAGGAGATATAAGAAAGCTCAGGGAATATATTTAAGTTGTTTTTTGGACACATATATAAACAAAAATCCTTTTTTTTTTTACACATTTTGGCTCAAAACTACCTCCATACTTCCATTAATTTGTATGGGTTACCTTCAGACGAGCATAATGGAGAACACCATCGTGTTCTTGAGAGGCTCCCCTTTCCATAGTGGGGTCATATTAGTTTGTAGCTCATATGGTTTGAACGCTACAGACAGAAGTTGGCACATCAGCGTTGCCGACTTCAGACGAGTCCCGTGACACTTGTGGGGGCCGTAGAGCCAAACGGAGAACCCCATCGTGTTTGTGAGAGTCTCCCCTTTCCATAGGCAAACCGTTTGGATGCTACAGACATTTTCTTGAGAAGACCGATTTTAGGGATGACTCATGGTCTGACAAACACCGTTCTAGCTCTGCCACCTTTCATTGCAGATGCGGAAGGCCGACAAACTGTAGAAACAATGAGAATAGAAAGGTTCAGAACTTTTGTAAAACATCACAGTACAATTGAAAAAGATATGGCAAATAGAAATCCAATATGGATGGTGTTAAGAGATAGATGGGAGTGTCACGTTCGTTTAAGGACGGGTCAGACCAAGGCGCAGCGTGAAAGGCATACATGTTTATTTACCGAATAAACACACAACAAACCAAACCAAACGTCCTTATATTGCCTAACCAGTTCCTCTCTCCGTGCCTCTACTTCCTCCTTCTCCCTACGAGCCTCCTGTAGTGCCTCCTCTTGAATGGATCTCTCCTGCTCTGTTCTAGCTATAAGGCCCCGTAATGTGGTGGCCTCCTCTCTTACCCTGCAGATCCGATCCCTCTCTCTCTCTCGGCACTCCTCCTCCAGTGAGGACTCCTCCGGTAGCCCCCACGAATTAGGGACCAGAAATTAATCGTCATCGTCATCCTCCGACTCCTCAATATAATACTGTTCCCACTCTTCTTCCCATGGTCGTAGGGACTCAATCTGGAAACCCACCGGGTGCAGTGGTCGGGGCTCCTCTCTCTCGCTCCCCGACCACCCCTTTAGCCCCCCAACATTTTTTTCTTGGTGCTGCTTCTCGGGCTTCCTCCTCGGCCGGCTTCTATGTTGCCGTTGCTCCTCTCCTGCCTGGGCTTCCTTCTTCACCCAGGGTCCTTTTCCCACAAATATCTCCTCCCAAGACCAACTCTTCCCCACCTGTGTCCAGGGTGTTCGGTCCTCCTGGGCACGCTGCTTGGTCCGTGTTTGGTGAGATCTTCTGTCACGTTCGTTTAAGGACGGGTCAGACCAAGGCGCAGCGTGAAAGGCATACATGTTTATTTACCGAATAAACACACAACAAACCAAACCAAACGTGAAGTCCTAAGGCTACACACAATACAAGCCTCTAACCGGAACAAGATCCCACAACCCCTAATTGCCAATAGGCTGCCTAAGTATGCTCCCCAATCAGAGACAACGAGTGACAGCTGCCTCTGATTGGGAAACACACCCGGCCAAACATAGAACTACAAAACCTAGATCACAAACATAGAAAATACAACATAGAATATCCACACCCTGACTCAACATATAAGAGTCCCCTGAGTCAGGGCGTGACAGGGAGGTGTTGAATGGAGCTGAAGGATGGGACTAATAACAACAACTAATAAGAACAAGATAACTAGTGTAAGACATGCTGTGTCCATAATAAGTATATAGGTTATATATTGTGAGCTTTTGTGAAAGAGCACAGTTAGAAAGATATGGCATATAGAAGCATACCAGATGGACATCATGAAAATGATCGGAGGAAGTTCAGGAGTAAAAACAAACAAAATATAATTAGTGACTGTGTCCATAAATTGTATATAGTATGTATAAGCATGAAGAAGAGGCCTAAGCATTGTTGTTCACTAGTTTACTCCAATTAGAGAGGGGATGGTGGGGTTGGAAAGTAATAAAGGGAAATATACTGTATATATTTTTAAAGGATATGTTAGTATGTATATATGTATGTATGTGTATATATATATATATATATATATATATATATATATATATATATATATATATATATATAAAATCACATTGTAGGATTTGTAATGAATTTATTTGCAAATTATGGTGGAAAATACGTATTTGGTCACCTACAAACAAGCAAGATTTCTGGCTCTCACAGACCTGTAACTTCTTCTTTAAGAGGCTCCTCTGTCCTCCACTCGTTACCTGTATTAATGGCACCTGTATGAACTTGTTATCAGTATAAAAGACACCTGTCCACAACCTCAAACAGTCACACTCCAAACTCCACTATGGCCAAGACCAAAGAGCTGTCAAGGGACACCAGAAACAAAATTGTAGACCTGCACCAGGCTGGGAAGACTGAATCTGCAATAGGTAAGCAGCTTGGTTTGAAGAAATTAACTGTGGGAGCAATTATTAGGAAATGGAAGACATACAAGACCACTGATAATCTCCCTCGATCTGGGGCTCCACGCAAGATCTCACCCCGTGGGGGTCAAAATGATCACAAGAACGGTGAGCAAAATCCCAGAACCACACGGGGAGACCTAGTGAATGACCTGCAGAGAGCTGGGACCAAAGTAACAAAGCCTACCATCAGTAACACACTACGCCGCCAGGGACTCAAATCCTGCAGTGCAGACTTGTCCCCCTGCTTAAGCCAGTACATGTCCAGGCCCATCTGAAGTTTGCTAGAGTGCATTTGGATGACCCAGAAGAGGATTGGGAGAATGCCATATGGTCAGATGAAACCAAAATAGAACTTTTTGGTAAAAACTCAACTCGTCGTGTTTGGAGGACAAAGAATGCTGAGTTGCATCCAAAGAACACCATACCTACTGTGAAGCATGGGGGTGGAAACATCATGCTTTGGGGCTGTTTTTCTGCAAAGGGACCAGGACGACTGATCCGTGTAAAGGAAAGAATGAATGGGGCCATGTATCGTGAGATTTTGAGTGAAAACCTCCTTCCATCAGCAAGGGCATTGAAGATGAAACGTGGCTGGGTCTTTCAGCATGACAATGATCCCAAACACACCCCCGGGCAACGAAGGAGTGGCTTCGTAAGAAGCATTTCAAGGTCCTGGAGTGGCCTAGCCAGTCTCCAGATCTCAACCCCATAGAAAATCTTTGGAGGGAGTTGAAAGTCTGTGTTGCCCAGCGACAGCCTCAAAACATCACTGCTCTAGAGGAGATCTGCATGGAGGAATGGGCCAAAATACCAGCAACAGTGTGTGAAAACCTTGTGAAGACTTACAGAAAACGTTTGACCTGTGTCATTGCCAACAAAGGGTATATAACAAAGTATTGAGAAACTTTTGTTATTGACCAAATACTTATTTTCCACCATAATTTGCAAATAAATTCATTAAAAATCCCACAATGTGATTTTCTGGATTTTTTTTCTCATTTTGTCTGTCATAGTTGACGTGTACCTATGATGAAAATTACAGGCCTCTCTCATATTTTTAAGTGGGAGAACTTGCACAATTGGTGGCTGACGAAATACTTTTCAAATACTTACAAGTATTTGATACACTGACGATTTTGTAGGTTTTCCTACTTACAAAGCATGTAGAGGTCTGTCATTTTTATCATAGGTACACTTCAACTGTGAGAGACGGAATCTAAAACAAAAATCCAGAAAATCACATCGTCTGATTTTTAAGTAATTAATTTGCATTTTATTGCATGACATAAGTATTTGATCACCTACCAACCAGTAAGAATTCCGGCTCTCACAGACCTGTTAGTTTTTCTTTAAGAAGTCCTCCTGTTCTCCACTCATTACCTGTATTAACTGCACCTGTTTGAACTCGTTACCTGTATAATAGACACCTGTCCACACACTCAATCAAACAGACTCCAACCTCTCCACAATGGCCAAGACCAGAGAGCTGTGTAAGGACATCAGGGATAAAATTGTAGACCTGCACAAGGCTGGGATGGGCTACAGGACAATAGGCAAGCAGCTTGGTGAGAAGGCAACAACTGTTGGCGCAATTATTAGAAAATGGAAGAAGTTCAAGATGACGGTCAATCACCCTCGGTCTGGGGCTCCATGCAAGATCTCACCTCGTGGGGCATCAATGATCATGAGGAAGGTGAGGGATCAGCCCAGAACTACACGGCAGGACCTGGTCAATGACCTGAAGAGAGCTGGGACCACAGTCTCAAAGAAAACCATTAGTAACACACTACGCCGTCATGGATTAAAATCCTGCAGCGCACGCAAGGTCCCCCTGCTCAAGCCAGCGCATGTCCAGGCCCGTCTGAAGTTTGCCAATGACCATCTGGATGATCCAGAGGAGGAATGGGAGAAGGTCATGTGGTCTGATGAGACAAAAATAGAGCTTTTTGGTCTAAACTCCACTCCACTTTTCTGCAAAGGGGACAGGACGACTGCACCGTATTGAGGGGAGGATGGATGGGGCCATGTATCGAGATCTTGGCCAACAACCTCCTTCCCTCAGTAAGAGCATTGAAGATGGGTCGTGGCTGGGTCTTCCAGCATGACAACGACCCGAAACACACAGCCAGGGCAACTAAGGAGTGGGTCCGTAAGAAGCATCTCAAGGTCCTGGAGTGGCCTAGCCAGTCTCCAGACCTGAACCCAATAGAAAATCTTTGGAGGGAGTTGAAAAATCCGTATTGCCCAGCGACAGTCCCGAAACCTGAAGGATCTGGAGAAGGTCTGTATGGAGGAGTGGGCCAAAATCCCTTCTGCAGTGTGTCCAAACCTGGTCAAGACCTACAGGAAACGTATGATCTCTGTAATTGCAAACAAAGGTTTATGTACCAAATATTAAGTTCTGCTTTTCTGATGTATCAAATACTTTTGTCATGCAATAAAATGCAAATTAATTACTTTAAAATGATACAATGTGATTTTCTGGATTTTAAAAAAATTACAGACCTCTACATGCTTTGTAAGTAGGAAAACCTGCAAAATCGGCAGTGTATCAAATACTTGTTCTCCCCACTGTATATATATATATATATATATACAGTGAGGGAAAAAAGTATTTGATCCCTGTTGATTTTGTACGTTTGCCCACTGACAAAGAAATGATCAGTCTATAAATTTAATGTTAGGTTTATTTGAACAGTGAGAGAATAACAACAAAAGCATGTCAAAAATGTTATAAATTGATTTGCATTTTAATGAGGGAAATAAGTATTTGACCCCCTCTCAATCAGAAAGATTTCTGGCTCCCTGGTGTCTTTTATACAGGTAACGAGCTGAGATTAGGAGCACACTCTTAAAGGGAGTGCTCCTAATCTCAGTTTGATACCTATATAAAAGACACCTGTCCACAGAAGCAATCAATCAATCAGATTCCAAACTCTCCACCATGGCCAAGACCAAAGAGCTCTCCAAGGATGTCAGGAACAAGATTGTAGACCTACACAAGGCTGGAATGGGCTACAAGACCATCGGCAAGCACCTTGGTGAGAAGGTGACAACAGTTGGTGCGATTATTTGCAAATGGAAGAAACACAAAATAACTGTCAATCTCCCTCGGCCTGGGGCTCCATGCAAGATCTCACCTCGTGGAGTGGCAATGATCATGAGAACGGTGAGGAATCAGCCCAGAACTACACGGGAGGATCTTGTCAATGATCTCAAGGCAGCTGGGACCAAGGGTCACCAAGAAAACAATTGGTAACACACTACGCCGTGAAGGACTGAAATCCTGCAGCGCCCGCAAGGTCCCCCTGCTCAAGAAAGCACATATACAGGGCCATCTGAAGTTTGCCAATGAACATCTGAATGATTCAGAGGAGAACTGGGTGAAAGTGTTGTGGTCAGATGAGACCAAAATCGAGCTCTTTGGCATCAACTCAACTCGCCGTGTTTGGAGGAGGAGGAATGCTGCCTATGACCCCAAGAACACCATCCCCACCGTCAAACATGGAGGTGGAAACATTATGCTTTGGGGGTGTTTTTCTGCTAAGGGGACAGGACAACTTCACCGCATCAAAGGGACAATGGACGGGGCCATGTACCGTCAAATCTTGGGTGAGAACCTCCTTCCCTCAGCCAGGGCATTGAAAATGGGTCGTGGATGGGTATTCCAGCATGACAATGACCCAAAACACACGGCCAAGGCAACAAAGGAGTGGCTCAAGAAGAAGCACATTAAGGTCCTGGAGTGGCCTAGCCAGTCTCCAGACCTTAATCCCATAGAAAATCTGTGGAGGGAGCTGAAGGTTCGAGTTGCCAAACGTCAGGCTCGAAACCTTAATGACTTGGAGAAGATCAGCAAAGAGGAGTGGAACAAAATCCCTCCTGAGATGTGTGCAAACCTGGTGGCCAACTACAAGAAACGTCTGACCTCTGTGATTGCCAAAAAGGGTTTAGCCACCAAGTACTAAGTCTTGTTTTGCAGAGGGGTCAAATAATTATTTCCCTCAATAAAATGCAAATCAATTTATAACATTTTTGACATGCGTTTTTCTGGATTTTTTAGTTGTTATTCTGTCTCTCACTGTTCAAATAAACCTACCATTAAAATTATAGACTGATCATGTCTTTTTCAGTGGGCAAACGTACAAAATCAGCAGGGGATCAAATACTTTTTTCCCTCACTGTATGTATATATGCAAAAAAATAAAAAATACATATGGGGGATTGGAAGTGATGCAGACAATTACATTGATGGAAGTTACACTCTATCTGCAATATTAAAGCTGATCTACCCCCTAAAAAAAATAAAAAAAAAAAGGCGGATGAGGTGGATTGAGATGCAGCCCATGCAAAAAAACTGATATCTAGCTTAAATTGACAGATTTTAATGGGGAGTTTTTTTATTATATTACTTAGATTGACGCATGGGTATCCATCAAAGTTAACGGACTTCCTCAGGGATACATACAGTGCATTCAGAAAGTATTCAGACCCCTTACATTTTTCCACATTTTGTTACGTTACAGCCTTATTCTAAAATTGATTAAATAAACATTTTTCCTCATCAATCTACACACAATACCCTATAATGACAAAACGAAAACAGGTATTCAGACACTTTGCTATGAGACTAGAAATTTAGCTCAGGTGCATCCTGTTTCCATTGATCATCCTTGAGATGTTTCTACAACTTGATTCGAGTCCACCTATGGTCACTTAAATTGATTGGACATGATTTGGAAAGGCACACACCTGTCTATGTAAAGGTCCCACAGTTGACAGTGCATGTCAGAGCAAACACCAAGCCATGAGGTCAAAGAAATTGTTCGTAGAGCTCCGAGACAGGTTTGTGTCGAGACAGGTTTGTGTCGAGGCACAGTTCTGGGGAAGGGTACCAAAAAATGTCTGCAGCATTGAAGGTCCCCAAGAACACAGTGGCCTCCATCATTCTTAAATGGAAGAAGTTTGGAACCACCAAGACTCTTCCTAGAGCTGGCCGCCCAGCAAAACCGAGCAATTGGGGGAGAAAGGCCTTGGTCTGGGAGATGACCAAGAACCCGATGGTCACTCTGACAGAGCTCCAGAGTGCCTCTGTGGAGATGGGAGAATCTTCCAGCAGGACAACCATCTCTGCAGTACTCCACCAATCAGGTCTTTATGATAGGGTGGCCAGACGGAAGCCACTCCTTAGTAAAAGGCACATGACATCCCACTTGGAGTTTGCCAAAAGGCACCTAAAGGACTCTCAGACCATGAGAAACAAGATTCTTTGGTCTGATGAAACCAAGATTGAACACTTTGGCCTGAATGCCAAGCTTCACGTCTGGAAGAAACCTGGCACCATACCTACGGTGAAGCATGGTGGTGGCAGCATCATGCTGTGGGGATGTTTTTCAGCGGTAGGGACTGGGAGACTAGTCAGGATCGAGGGAAAGATGAGCAGAGCAAAGTACAGAGAGATCCTTGATGAAAACTTGACCAGAGCGCTCAGGACCTCAGACTGGGGTGAAGGTTCACCTTCCAACAGGACAACGACCCTAAGCACACAGCCAAGACAACGCAGGAGTGGTTTCGGGACAAGTCTCTGAATGTCCTTGAGTGGCCCAGCCAGAGCCCTGACTTGAATCCGATCGAACATCTCTGGAGAGACCTGAAAATAGCTGTGCAGCGACGCTCCCCATCCAACCTGACAGAGCTTGAGAGGATCTGGAGAGAAGAATGGGAGAAACTCCCCAAATACAGGTGTGCCAAGCTTGTAGCGTCATACCCAAGAAGACTCGAGGCTGTAATCACTGTCAAAGGTGCTTCAACAAAGTACTGAGTAAAGGGTCTGAATACTTATGGAAATGTGATATTTCAGTTATTTTTGTAATTATACATTTGCAAAATAATTCTAGAAACGTGTTTTTGCTTTGTCATTTTGCTTTGTTTAGATTGATGAGGGGGACATTTATTTAATTTAGAACAAAGCTAAATGTGGAAAAAGTCAAGGGGTCTGAATACTTTCCGAATCAGTGTATATCAGGAGGTCCATGTGATTCACAGAGATAGGCCACATTTGGTTTACACCTGTTTGTCCTCATAATGGGGCCCATGCTGATGGGCATCTCATCAGTGGACATAACAGAGCTGAGCTGAGCTGAGCAGGAAGAACTAATTTGACTGGAGCTTCCTTCTCCTTTCTTTCCCAGACTAACTCCTGCTCTGACGGATGCGGTTAATAACCAAACAGCCTTCTCAACACACTTATTCACTAACAAAGAAGCCCATCTGTGAAACATTTCCAGTAAGAACCCACTCTTCCTTGATTTATCCCATGTGTGCATATTTGGTTTATAATGCATTGATTGGTCACTATTTCAATATGAGTAACATGTTCCTCTGAAATGTTTATTGGATTTTCTTCTTACACCTGTTGTGGATTAGAGATGGAAATAGAAGTGATCACAAGTGTAACACCACCGTGATTCTGGAGGAAGATCTGGGAGTCACTCTATTGCTGAACACCTGCTCTCCATCTCCAGTTAAAGGTGGGTTCATATATTGTCAGATGCAGGTGCTATTCTAGTGAGCAGGAAGAGAGGTAAAGAGACCGACTGACATATTCTGGAGACAGATTCCCATCAGGACATGTGGAAAACCTATGTTCATGTTTGAATAAAAGTTACTTTGATCAAAGCTTGCTCCAAGATGTTAGCTTGTAAAATAGTAGTGATATAAAATAACATGTGTCTTCTTCCCTTTCCCAGCCCCTTTGTTTCCACACAGACAGTTGTATATTCTCAGTACAGGTAAAGATGCCTGAGATTGTTCCATTGACATTTGGAGGACAGAGAAGGGTCATTCTTGGAAGTGACATTAATTGAAGTGATCAATAATGATGAACACACAGTCAGTATTGTAAAACACTTGCTCTAGCTCAGTGAGGGATGCACTTTGAATTTTATAAGTATGCTTAGTTTGGTAGATGGATCTCATGTAGTCTTCAAGTGAGTGAGAAGAAACCCTCTTAAAGTAGTTGGTTCCTGTGAGTTGCAATCCACTGGCACAGATGTAGTTTCAACTTGTAGTTTTGATTTACATTTGGTTGAGTTGTGAATTCAATGTGAAATCAACAAATCACTTCACCATGTCATTTGATTTAGGTTAAAACTTGGGTGAAAGAAATATGAAATTCCCTTACATTGATGACTTTTTGCAAATCTAATCAGTTTTCCCATGTTGATTCAACATCATCACATTGAATTTTGGAAACAATGTTGATTCAAATAGTTTTTGCCTAGTGGGAAGCTTTCCAGCCAAAGGCTAACTGCTACTTTCTCTTAATGGCTTTGTGATATTGTCGTTTATTGGGTTTATTTTCAATACCTTTGAATCCACAATATGCATTTACTTTTATATACTAAAACATTTTCCAGGGATTGTTTGAGCTAAGTAAAGCTAAAGCCAAGAAGAACACCAGAGCACTCTCTTTAACTTTTCCAAATAGCTTTTCCTGTCCTATCTTAAAATGCATAAATGCAAGCTGTATTTAAGTCATAAACTCTTATTGATATAGGCCTACTGCATTTTAACAGTTAAAGTAGCAAATCAGTAGAATCCCAATAAAGGCAGGGTCTATTAGGTTTCTTGTTGGCTGCTAAAATAATAACTTCAGTGTTATAAGAGATGATGTCATGATGTGAAAGCAAAATGCCTACTCTATGGCCATAAACATAAAATTCAGGTTATAGTCAAGTTATAACCTGCCCATTTCATTGTTGTCAGTATCACATTAACTCTGGCTCAAAACAATGTTTTACGAGTTTAGCAGATGTTATTGAGGGTGTCGCAAAATGCTTGTGTTCCTAGCTCCAACAATGCAGTAATATCTAACAATGCACACAAATCTAAAAAGTAAAATAATGGAATTAAGAAATATTGAAATATTAGGACGAGCAATGTTGGAGTCCGGAATATAAATACAGTATATATATATATATATATATATATATATATATATAGTACCACTCAAAAGTTTGGACACACCTACTCATTCAAGGGTTTTCTTAATTTTTTACTAGTTTCTACATTGTAGAATAATAGTGAAGATATCAAAACTATGAAATAACACATATGTAGTAATCATGTAGTAACCAAAAAAGTGTTAAACAAATCAGCCTTGATGACAGCTTTGCACATTCTTGGCATTCTCTCAACCAGCTTCATGAGGAATGCTTTTCCAATAGTCTTGAAGGAGTTCCCACATATTCTGAGCACTTGCTGGCTGCTTTTCCTTCACTCTGCGGTCCAACTCATCCCAAACCATATCAATTTGGTTGAGGTCAGGTGATTGTGGAGGCCAGGTCATCTGATGCAGCACTCCATCACTCTCATTCTTGGTCAAACAGCCCTCACACAGACTGGAGGTGTGTTGGGTCATTGTCCTGTTGAAAAACAAATGATAGTCCCACTAAGCGCAAACCAGATGAGATGGCGTATCGCTGCAGAATGCTGTGAGATGTGTCTGTTACTTGAACTCCGTGAAGCATTTATTTTGGCTGCAATTTCTGAGGCTGGTAACTCTAATGAACTTATCCTCTGCAGAAGAGGTAACTCTGGGTCTTCTATTCCTGTGGCGATCCTCATGAGAGCCAGTTTCATCATAGCGCTTGATGGTTTTGCGACTGCACTTGAAGAAACTTTCAAAGTTCTTGAAATGTTCCGTATTGACTGACCTTCATGTCTTAAAGGAGTGATGGACTGTTGTTTCTCTTTGCTTATTTGAGCTGTTCTTGTCATATATGGATGGGTCTTTTACCAGATAGGGCTATCTTCTGCACACAAAAAGTGTTTTTCAAAGAGTGTAGCAGTGAGAGGCAACATCTGAATCAAATGTATAATGGATGCACCTCAAGGGAAAAGCCAGACATCCTGTACATAGTCAAAACCCACAGTTTAACTTAATGATTATATTATAACACCAACCTATAATAAAAAGCAGATAAGTAACATATTTACATAACCTTTTAGCATTTAATGATGTTGTAGCCTGCTGTTTCAGTTTACCAATTAGCCTAGGCCTAGACGTCTGCAGTCATCTTTGATCATGTATCACAAACCAAGTCTGAACAAGAACAATGGCAACTGCTAATATTTAGTTATTATTGAGCACTCACTGTTGGAAAACAGCTATTAAACAAATGTTTTTAGTTGCTAATCACCCTGGATTGGACAGCATTCAGAATAAACACAAACAATTAAAGTGGAATCCTTAAACCTGATAACAAGACTATTTCTCTGAGAAAATACTATTCAATCTTTAAGCTAGATAAGAGAACAACAAAACCCATTTGACTACAGCCAGGTGAAGACTGTCACTGCCAATTCTCTACAGGACTGCTTTTCTCAGAGCTTTGGCCAGCTTGTCAACACACTGACACATCATCAACATCCTATGACTCTGTCCATATTGAGCAAGATGTTCCCAATCACAACCAAGTACAGTCATCTCCTTCAAACAACAAACCAAACACACAAACACAATAATGCAAACAACAACAAAAAGCAGTTTCAATAATCCTCATCCCCCCCTCTAGCCCAATCTGGTGCCCTCTGCAGAGCAGCCTGCTTCACAACAGAGAGAGCTTGCTCCTTAGCTCTGGTCTATGGTCCACTTTCTGTCGTCCAATCCAAAGCTCAACCACTATTAGCGCAAACCAATGCTTGGGTGCTTGGGTGCATTTTCTTCATATCGCTATAACCAGCTTCCTTCCTCCTACAGCGCTGGCTCACATAAATTCCCAATTAGGCTCTGATTACTGTGACATCATCACTCCCTGCTGTTACAGCCAACAGCCAACACCAGAAATAGTGGTGGTGGACCGAGAGGGTGAGAGAGGGCTGGGAAACTGGAGTGAAGTGAAGTGAATGTGTGTGTGTGTGTGAATGAGAGAGGGGTGTGTGGTGTGTGTGTGAATGAGAGAGGGGTGTGTGGTGTGTGTGTGTGAATGAGAGAGGGGTGTGTGGTGTGTGTGAATGAGAGAGGGGAGGTGTGTTTGTGTGTGTAGTCAGAGCTTGTATCTCATGCTTGTAGATGTCTTCGTGCGAAGGGGAGGAGAAAGGGGAGGGCTTGTGCTCAATTTGTCAGCTTACTGAAACGTTGTGCCAGAGCATTTTTCATCATGTAAATGCACTGAGGAAAGGAAAGGGGAGGTAAGGAGGGGAAAATGAGCAGAAAAAGACTGCCTCTTAGAGCCTTGAGGCAGAAGTGATGGACTCAGCACTCAGAAAGTGACAGTCTTCTCCTACCGGGCTACAGACAGCACACTGGCCAGACCATGCTGACCTGTCACTGTCTCCTGCTCTCTCACTGCCTGTGAGGAATCTACTCATTACATCTATTAACAAATATGGATTTACTCGATTTACTCTTTTGAAGTGGATTTTTAAATCTTTGCTCAATGCCTACAGTACAACGGACATCTTCCTGGCAAGTGCAGCTCCTGGTTCTATAATGAAGGTGTTTTAATAACAGGCTTCAAACCACAGTCCACTTTTAAGTGACAGGACGGACTCAGGTGACAAAGAGCAAGTGATCCAGAGAGAGAAGGACAGCCCCAAGCAGCTTTCACACAGACCGGTGATTACTTTCTTCAAGGGGACACTTCAATCAGTGTTGCCAGGAGGGCAAGGGAACTGAAGGGATAGCAAGCTATAGTTTACAATTATCTGGTAAGGATTCAGTGGCCTTTGACTTTCACTGCATCTTTCTCCGTATTGAATGTGTACATGCAGTAATCTAGCATGGCTTGCTCATACGTCTGTAAGTGTTGCCAGTGTTGCTCCTAAGTAGAGCCTCAAGATGAACTCTTCACTGATTGAATTAGCTCACTTGTCTTATCTGTTGATTATCGGTTGATAATTTTTTACATTTACATTTTATAATCTAGCAACTTTGTAGAAATGGACCACTGAGCTGCACAGTGTCAGACAGGCTTTGGCCACTCTGTGTTGAGTTAGCCAGAGATTCCTGCTGACCAGTTTGAAGCTTAGCACCTGGGTGCTATCTATATGGTGCTACAAGGAGAGGTCTGTTGTCCAGGGTAATTCCCCTTTCTGGTTTAACAAGGAATCTGGCTCTGATATAGACTCAGAAGATAGGGGTCAACACAAAGCATAGAGACTAATGTCGTGGGCTTTCCAGGGCAAGGGCTTGTGAACTACTGATAAACACTAAGCTTGTCATCACAGAGGAACACTCGAACAACAAAGATAGGCTGCTAGTGAATAGTGCCAATAGCAGGAGCCTGGGCCTTTTAATTGGAGCATCTATGGGGCATTCATGATTGTAAGCAGAGCCACAAAAAACTATGCCCTCGTGTGATATGGTTCACACCAGCAGAAGTTGTTTGTTTGAGGTTGTTTGATTATTCAGAAAAATACAATATTTTCACATCACAAAATGCCAAATTTACACCCCAAGAAGCTTGCAGTGACAGATTTTAAAAAATCCACACAAAACAGGAATATTGTCATACAATTAGTTTGCTATCATTTGTACATGAATGGATATAGCTTATGAATATATATATATATATATATATTTGATAAAAATAATCCACAGAGTACTGGGAACAGCCTTCCCCTGGGTCAGGATGTTCCCCCATGCTGAAGTGGACAGGGAAGAAGAGGGCTGTTCTGTTGAATCTCTGCTTTGTCTCTGCTACCACGGCTGTGCTTGGATAAGAGGGCTTTGAGGGTGCATTTAGAAACATATTGAAATGGTTCCTGAAACCCCCTGCCAGACAGCATCAGAGGAAATGTGACAGCCAGAACAACAAACCACACAACAACACATAAGCCAGAAAGAGTAAAATAAAGAAACCCTACTAAATGTGGTAAATGATCATCAGAACTATTCTGTGCCGTGGAAAGCCATAACAATGGCTGCTTTCCATCAGCTTCAGACTCAATGCAATCAGACTGAGCAGATAGCTTAGGCTGAGTCTGGGGCTGAGGTGAATTATGTCTACATTGTTATGTCATGGGCTAACCAGGATTACATGCTTGAGGAAATAATGTGGTCACTTTAGATAAAGTAATAACCCAGATTACCATGTACAAAGTTAACTTGATTCTGATCCAAAACATATTGTATGTCATACAAACAGCACTGTTATGGCTCACTATAATTGTTCCTAATTTGAGCATGTACGGGTGCCTCATTTTGCACAGTGCTCCGGTGCTGTAGGTTGGGAGGTGTTGAATTTATATGTTGTGACTAGTAATAAAGTGTGAAGAATGAAGTGCACTTGTATTAGTGGGGTGGTGTTTGTATGACTAGCTGCGGTGTGATAGGGCAGGAGGCAGAGCTGACGTGCAGGTACAGCAGAGAGGAAGGGTCTCTCTCTTTCTCCGCAACTAACCAGTGTGCCTGTCTGTCTGTCTGTAGTAGCTCACTCTAATCAGGTGGCTAAGAATGTGAGGAATGCCACGCTCACTCTGAAATGAGAGGGGCTGGGGCGAGAAACATCAACCGGGCCCGCCGGGCCGCTCTGCTCACCTACTAATTACTATGTGCTGAGCATGAACAAAAACACTGGAGCATTCTGCTGCTCACTGCCACACAAAGCACTACCTGTCACACTATTAGATAGGGAGAAAAACAGAGAGATGATTTGATAAGTCACTACCGACCTGTGAATTTGACAGACATGCTAACGAGCAAGACAGCCCTAATTAGGAACACTGTTTACCTCAAGGGCACTGTCATCCATAAAGCTACTGTAGTTATTTGTCTACAATATCACTGTCCTGTTGAGCACCTATCCACTGAGTGTTAAAACAGAGATGTTCAGTATCCTGTGGTGTCCTCTGTGGTGTCCGATAGTATATGAAGCTACTCAACACCAGTTAATCATACACATCGCAAGTGGCCATGCAGTCAATGACTGCTCATTTAAACAGAAATAATGTCACGACAATCACAAGGCCAGTCAGTCTGCTGTCTGTGTATAACTATGGAGGAGGAGAGAGCATGGGGCCTGCTGTTGTTGCCACATGTGTTAGGTAACGGTGGACGGGTTAATAACAGGGTGATTGTCTTGGGGCAGATGGGAATTTCTCTGGTCCCTAGGAGCCCGAGTCTGGCATGTGGTGTTATCTGAATACACACACTCCCTCACTGCAAGCTCAGGCATTTTCCTCCAGCTTTGAGGTGGTGGGAAGCCTGGCTGGGAGACTCCTGGCTAACCACGTAGTATTATGGGGCTCCTCTGCAGCCATGGAGTGGCCGGCGCATAACTTCCCTCAGACAGACAGCTCATGTTTCAGAGAGGGAAGCCACAGCAGCACCAAAGCAGTCCCAGGCCATTAACAGAGGGGAGACAGTGACTGCTGTATTAGACCTGATTTGTCATTACCAAGTGTTGTTGTCCTCTGTGTCCCTCTGAGGAATTTTGTTTGTTTTACATCCCACAAAGAGCTCAGCAGATGCTCTTAATAAGGACTATGTTTAGATAATGTAGCTAAATCCAACCTTTACCATCTTCTCTTTGTCAATCAGCATTTGCTATGATGATGTCATATGGCTTTGTGGGAAGGGATTAACTCCATGAAAGAGACCCACATACTGTATCGAAGGAGAGTTTCACAGTAAGACTGAAAACAAAACCTAACTATGGCTTCTTTTGAACTTTTACTGGTGGGCAAAAACAGACGCTTATATTAATGAGAACAACATATGGAAATTTAGTAACAATATATCGTTGCTGTCTAATGAAAACCTAAAAATCTCCAAAACAGAAAAATTGTCTGGGAATGTAACAAATTTGCATATTTTTCCTTTAAGAACATACAATTATGAATCTTCAGCAGCTATTTTGAACACATTTTCTTGGTCCTAGAGACATGAAATATTTAGAGTACATTGAGGAGAGTTACTGCTTTTAATAAATGTAACAAATTAAAATTGGCAAAAATTGAGTTACGAGGTTTTCATCGGACAGCGACAATATAGAGCTTTGAATGTGTTAAAGACACATTTAAAGCTCAAAACAGTTAACAGTTTTAAGTAAGTTAGTATATGGCTGTCGCTCCCACTCCATGTCTTTATCGCTTTCATACAGTATCTTCTACAATCATTTTCATCATACAAGCCAGAGATCTCCAAGGGTCTTGATCTCGGACAGTTCTACATTTTTACTCTCCGTCTATTCAACCTAATGTGCTGGCCCCATGCCCAGAATAGCAAGGCAAAAACAAAAGTGTTCTCCCCTGGTTCTGAAGGCTGTCTGGACATTATGCACGTAGTTCTCCTTTGGGTCAGACCTCTAGCAGTAACTATTGAGCAGTTAATGTAGTTACTCTAATACTAAATAGAGTCAACAGAACCAGGCCAGCAGCCATGCGCCTGCCCTGCACCAAGCCTCCCACTCTAGAGGTCTGAGATCAGAAAGGCTTGTCCTGACTCTGGGGATGTGTTGCACAGGGCTCCTCTGTAATCCAATCTGCAGCAGCTTTCAATTAAGGAACCCAAGGGGTACAGGCCCTGTTATCCTTACACAGCGGTCACATTCTCCTTTGCACTCAGTGGCATCCCCTCCGCTTCTAATAACACCACAGCCCCTTCAACTGCTGCCTGGCTATTTTTCTAATAAAAAGGCACTTTGAAATCTGGAACAAACAGTCAAAGATCCTCTTTTTCATGAACTCCTGTGAAAAGCTAATGGTTGTATCTTAAAAGTTAGTTGATGTGCGCTAATCCCACTACTTAAATGAAACCTCTCTATAGAGACACACTGCATCAGGTAAGATTGATATTAGACAACATTCCCTCTACACTGTTTAACAGAGCGATATAATGGTCCAGAGCACATTGAGAAGGTTTAGCTAAGAGTTCAACATTCTTTCCAGGTTAAGTTTAGATTGAAATTCCAATATTCTAAATGAACCGCATTACCTGTCTCTTGGAAACGGTTCAGGCCTGATGCAATCTGATCAATATCTTAAAACAGGCGCAGGAATAGCATTGGCTTCTATGTGTCAAACTTTCCATAAGCAGTGATGTCCACTGTCCAGGCCTGCACAGCACCGAGGAGCAGATAGAGGATAGACATGTGAAACCACTCCTCTTAACAGTGGCAGTCACCCAAGAGAGTCAGGACAGCTACAGTAGCTAAATACACTCCCCTGACATCATTAAAGCAGACTTAGCAACAAGAGAGATCAGTACTTTACTAACTAAAATAAATAACATAGCGGTGGTGGAAAGGGTTAGACTAATGACACTCCAACAGCTTCCATTTAACACATCTGATTCTGGCCCACTGAATTACAGTTCACAACCCCAATCTACTGTATCACAGATTACTTTACTAGTAAGTAGAGGCGCCTAAATCCGTTCAATTCACACTAAGCAAAAGCACAGCCCAGGTCATATTTTAATGTGTCTGGCTGTGTTTTTCATACTCCAACATCAATTTTAAGATTCTTCTTTGCCTTTTATTATGTAGCACAGTTACAGTATATTTTAAATACAGTAATATAAAGTCACAGCATCCTTAACGGGAAAGGCTTCCTTTTATGGTGGCCTATATTTATTTAGCCCTAACAACCACCAGTCTGCCCTGGATGCTGGGCTGGGCTCTGGAATGTATAGGGGGTCCCAGGGCAGGGCTGCTCCCTGAGCTGTGTGCCTGCCTGGCCCTCTCATGTAATGGAGACTAGGAAGAAGCCATCCTAAGGGACAGGCTGCCTCTGGTACCAATCAGTGGAGCGGTGAAGCCTCCCATTGATGTCCTGTTAGTGTAAGAGTAGACTCCAAACCCCAGCTCTATGGGTCTCCAAAAGGGGCCTTGGTGGACTGAACAGGCAAGCCAGGAAAAAGGTTTCATAATGGCCAATCTAAGACAGCCAGAGCCAGCCATGCTCTCACAAACACAGCCTACACCACCAGCCTGGGGCCTGTTTAGAGACATTATAGCACACCAGCTTGGCCCCTTGGTGAAATCTAACCTGGCTCGGAGTTGAGATTTCCACTGTTTGATAATAGTGGGAGGTTTAGTGAAACCCACTCAATGATATCACAAGCATAGAATAGGTGGTGCCAGATCTTGTTGGAATCAGCATGTCGTTTCTCTCAGCCTGTTCATACAACACCCATGGAAAACACACTATTACCAGGGTGACAATACCTGACCAAACAACATCCTTTCACTAGAGACATGCTAAACCCAAGATATGAGTATTAGTTGAAATAATACAAAGGAATCTGTTTAGGCTTTATAACACATTCCTCCATTTATTGAAACTGTATACTGTGCAATTAGAGATCATTTGAACAAGATAGCTGACCTCAGGTTGGTGTGTCACAGTATTTGTGAAATAATTCAGTATTTATACCAAACCATTGATCTCCCTTTCTCTCTCCCCATCCCTCCCTGTCTCTCATATCCCTCTGCCTCCTAAGCCTAAGGTGTGTGTGAGTGAGAGCCCTTCCCAGACTGATGGAGCTCCCTGCAGTGGTGCTGCTGTTCCTGGTGTATGGTCTGGTGTCTGGAGCCCAGCAGCCCCAGGGCCAGGGGAACCCCCAGGAGAGCAACCCCCAGGCCAGGAGCCAGGACAGGGCCCCGTCCCAGGAGTTTGAAAGCAGTAAGGATGGCCTGGAGAGAGAATTCCTGTATTCTGGACGGAGGAGCAGACGGGCCCCCGCTGACTCCCAGCAGACTGACGAGTGTTCATACACCTTCATCGTTCCCCAGCAGAAGGTGACAGGGGCCATCTGTGTGAACCGCAAGGAGCCGGACGCAGTGCTGGAGAACCGCGTCAACAAGCAGGAGCTGGAGCTACTGAACGGGGAGCTGCAGAAGCAGAAGAGGCAGATCGAGACGCTGCAGCAGCTAGTGGAGGTGGACGGAGGCATCGTCAACGAGGTCAAGCTGCTGAGGAAGGAGAGCAGGAACATGAACTCCAGGGTGACTCAGCTCTACATGCAGCTGCTGCATGAGATCATCAGGAAGAGGGACAATGCCCTGGAGCTGTCCCAGATGGAGAACCGCATCCTCAACCAGACATCGGAGATGCAGCAGCTCACTAACCGCTACAAGGACCTGGAGCACAAGTACCAGCACCTGGCCTCTCTGGCCAACAACCAGTCGGTTCTCATCACCCTGCTGGAGGAGCAGTGCCAGGGTCGGCCTGTCAACCCCACTCGCCCAGTCCCCGTACCCCAGCCCAGGCCTCAGCCCCCACCCGCATCATCACCACCCATCAACAAGCCCTACCAACCTCCCACCTACCCACGCCTCACCAACGAGATTCAGAGTGACCAGAAGTCTGTGCTGCCTGTCCTTCCTACCATGCCCAGTGGCACAGGCAGCCCCTCTACTACCAACAAACCCTCTGGTGAGTCTCTCTGTTTCATTGAGCAGGCTGCATGTTTATACTTACCCATTGAAATGAATATTCCTTGATACAGATCTGGTCTGAAGTTACATTTACAGTGAGCTCGGACGCAGCGCTTTACCATTCAGTAACTTTTATTGTAAATAAGAATAGAATATGTTTCTAAACACTTCTACATTAATCTGTATGCTACCATGATTACGGATAATCCTGAATGAATCGTGAATAATGATGAGTGAGAAAGTTACAGATGCACAAATATTGATATTTGTGCGTCTCACTCATCATTATTCACAATTCATTCAGGATTATCCGTAATCATGGTAGCATACAGATTAATGTAGAAGTGTTAAGAAACATATTATATTCTTATTTACAATAAAAGTGCCTCCAAACTGACAATACATTGTTTACCATTCATTTCTATCGGGCACAAAATAATCGGAAACACAACCAAAACAAACAACAAATGTAGAGAGTCACAAGCTTGTTGTAGTCATTGTGTGCTATGAAAATGGGACCAAATACTTAACTTTTTACTACTTAATACATATATAAGTGAATTACTTTTGGAGCACACTGTATATGAGGAATCAAGCAGAAAAAGAGAAGCTGGAATGTTCTATGAACCCTCATCAGACTAATGTCTAAGCCAGTCTGAAACAGAGGGTTGTGTGTGAGACCAGTTTGGTCTTTCTTATTCATTTATCACCAGACAACAGCAGCTATCCATTCTTTATCCATTCTTCTCACTATTGTCTATGGGAATAATAAGTCCCAAACATTCCCTGAGAAAAGTCCTCTAGCGGAGAACAGAGCTGATGTTGTTTAAAAGCCATTTGAATGCATATCATCTAATGGGCTTTATACTACAGTCAGCTGATGACAATCCACAAAGCATCTTAAAACACATATTTTGTGTGCTCATGGATGGTTGGACTGGAGCCCTCTGGTATTGAGGCCACTGAAAGTGGAGCTGTCTGAAACTATCCTCATTGATTTAGTAAATTTAGAAGCTTAAGTTACTGGATGATTAATTGATAACTTAGTGAACTGTATAGTTGACAGAATACATCAGAGATGTGGATGAGACTGACTGTCATGTTCTTTAATTGTGTGTGTGGCGAGTTAACTTTGGTCTTAAGCTGATAATTGAAGTACAATAATCAGAAAGGTCTTCTAACAAAACATGCCTAATACCTACAGTATATCATTTTCTTGTGATTTCTCCTCTTGTTCAGGTTTCATCCCTTTCACAAACCTTGCTGTATTTATTATCCTGCTCGTATTTAACTGTTAACAGTGATGTGTTAGTTTGTATGCCTGTGCCAGTGACTATTGCTGTTGGATGGGAGTGTTGAGCCACAGGCAGACGTGTCCCAGCGGAGACAGACACCAGATGAGGGGGAGTTTAGAGACATGCTCTGTGTGGTCTCAACTCACCATGGGCTACAAGCCCACTGCCGAGGGGACAAAGCCAGCTTACACTAAATTGCATGGTCAATCTAACCCTGACAATGGTAGCATGGTAAGTATAGTGTTCCTGTTATGAGAGGAAACCCCGCCACAGGCTAGCAGCAGGAATTGGCCAGATGATGTATAGGACTCAAGGGAGAGCTCTCAATCATCTCAAAGTGATTTGATTAGTATTTTCTTGTTAACAGATTCTTCCATTAGATACCATGTCATTTGAATGTAGTAGGACACACTGGCTTATTCTATACAGTATTAGACCATTGTAAGCTCTTTCCCTAGACACTGTGTCACAGTGTGCTTTTCTGACTGATGTGTACAGTCGTGGTCAAAAGTTTTGAGAATGACACAAGTATTGGTCTTCACAAAGTTCGCTGCTTCAGTGTTATGAGATACATGTATTTTTGTCAGATGTTACTATGGTATACTGAAGTATAATTACAAGCATTCCATAAGTGTCAAAGGCTTTTATTGACAATTACATTAAGTTTATGCAAAGAGTCAATATTTGCAGTGTTGACCCTTCTTTTTCAAGACCTCTGCAATCCGCCCTGGCATGCTGTCAATTAACTCCTGGGCCACATCCTGACTGATGGCAGCCCATTCTTGCAAAATCAATGCTTGGAGTTTGTCAGAATTTGTGGGGTTTTGTTTGTCCACCCGCCTCTTGAGGATCGACCACAAGTTCTCAATGGGATTAAGGTCTGGGGAGTTTCCTGGCCATGGACTCAAAATGTCGATGTTTTGTTCACCGAGCCACTTAGTTATCACTTTTGCCTTATGGCAAGGTGCTCCATCATGCTGGAAAAGGCATTGGTCATCACCAAACTGTTCTTGGATGGTTGGGAGAAGTTGCTCTCTGAGGATGTGTTGGTACCATTCTTTATTCATGGCTGTGTTCTTAGGCAAAATTGTGAGTGAGCCCACTCCCTTGGCTGAGAAGCAACCCCACACATGAATGGTCTCAGGATGCTTTACTGTTGGCATGACATAGGACTGATGGTAGCGCTCACCTTGTCTTCTCCGGACAAGGTGTTTTCCTGATGCCCCAAACATTCGGAAAGGGGATCCATCAGAGAAAATGACTTTACCCCACTCCTCAGCAGTCCAATCCCTGTACCTTTTGCAGAATATCAGTCTGTCCCTGATGTTTTTCCTGGAGAGAAGTGGCTTCTTTGCTGCCCTTCTTGACACCAGGCCATCCTCCAAATGTCTTCGCCTCACTGTGCGTGCAGATGCACTCACACCTGCCTGCTGCCATTCCTGAGCAAGCTCTGCACTGGTGGTGCCCCGATCCCGCAACTGAATCAACTTTAGGAGACGGTCCTGGCGCTTGCTGGACTTTATTGGGTGCCCTGACGCCTTCTTCACAACAATTGAACCTCTCTCCTTGAAGTTCTTGATGATCCGATAAATGGTTGATTTAGGTGCAATCTTACTAGCAGCAATATCATTGCCTGTGAAGCCCTTTTTGTGCACAGCAATGATGACGGCACGTGATTCCTTGCAGGTAACCATGGTTAACAGAGGAAGAACAATGATTTCAAGCACCACCCTCCTTTTAAAGCTTCCAGTCTGTTATTCTAACTCAATCAGCATGACAGAGTGATCTCCAGCCTTGTCCTCGTCAACACTCTCACCTGTGTTAACGAGAGAATCACTGACATGATGTCAGCTGGTCCTTTTGTGGCAGGGCTGAAATGCAGTGGAAATGTTTTTTTGGGATTAAGTTCATTTTCATGGCAAAGAGGGACTTTGCAATTCATTGCAATTCATTTGATCACTCTTCATGACATTCTGGAGTATATGCAAATTGCCATCATCAAAACTGAGGCAGCAGACTTTGTGAAAATTAGTATTTGTGTCATTCTCAAAACTTTTGACCACGACTGTAGACACTGTGCTCTGTACTCTGCTAAATAGTTCACCAAATAGCTACCCGGACTATCTGCATTGACCCTTTTGCATGAACTATTTTTGACTCTATGCAAACACACTGGACTCTACACAGACTCACACATACTTACACTGACACTCCAACACATACACACTCACTCACTCACACATAACATGTACACACAGGCACACATTCACCACACACATCCTTCCACATTTCCACACTCATCACATACGCTGCTGCTACTGTTTATTATCTATCTTGATGCCTAGTCACTTTATCCCTACCTATATGTACATGCATTGGGGCAGGTAGCGTTCTCCTGGCATCCGCCAAACCCAGATTCGTCCGTCAGACTGCCAGATGGTGAAACGTGTTTCCACTGCTCCAGAGTCCAAAAGCGGCGAGATTTACACCACTTCAGCCAACGCTTTGCATTGCGCATGGTGATCTTAGGTTTCTATGCGGCTGCTTGGCCATGGAGTACAAAAAGTTATCGTGCTGACGTTGCTTCCAGAGGCAGTTTGGAACTCGGTAATGAGTGTTGCAACCGAGGACAGACGATTTTTACGCTATAACAGCTTCAGCTCTCTGCGGTTCCGTTCTGTGAGCTTATGTGGCCTAGCACTTCGCGGGCTGAGCCATTGTTGCTCCTAGACATTTCCACTTCACAATAACAGCACTTATAGATCGCCAGGGCAGCTCTAGCAGGGCAGAAATGTGATGAACTGACTTATTGGAAAGGTGGCATCCTATGACGGTGCCGCGTTGAAAGTCACTGAGCACTTCAGTAAGGCCATTCTACAGCCAATGTTTAACTTTGGAGATTACCAGGACGAGTACACCGAGCATGCGCTGACCAACTGGCAAGTGTCTTCACTGACATTTTCAACATGTCCCTGACAGAGTCTGTAATACCAACATGTTTCAAGCAGACGACCATAGTCCCTGTGCCCAAGAACACTAAGATAACCTACCTAAATGACTACCGACCCATAGCACTCACGTCTGTAGCCATGAAGTGCTTTGAAAGGCTGGTCAGGGCTCACATCAACACCATTATCCCAGAAACCCTAGACCCACTCCAATTTGCATACTGCCCCAACAGATCCACAGATGATGCAATCTCTATTGCACTCCACACTGCCCTTTCCCACCTGGACAAGAATGCTACGTGAGAATGCTATTCATTGACTACAGCTCAGTGTTCAACACCATAGTGCCCTCAAAGCTCATCACTAAGCTAAGGACCCTGGGACTAAACACCTCCTTCTGCAACTGGATCCTGGACTTCCTGACGCCCCCCCCCCACACCTCTCTTTTACGCTGCTGCTACTCTGTTCCCCTCCTGTACTCCCTGTTTACCCATGACAGCATGGCCAGGCACGACTCCAACACCATCATTCAGTTTGCCGACGACACAACAGTGGTAGGCCTGATCACCGACAATGATGAGACAGCCTATAGGGAGAAGGTCAGAGACCTGGCCGTGTGGTGCCAGGATAACAACCTCTCCCTCAACGTGATCAAGACAAAGTAGATGATTGTGGACTACAGGGAAAAAAAGAGGACTGAGCACGCCCCCATTCTCATCGACGGGGCTGTAGTGGAACAGGTTGAGAGCTTCAAGTTGCTTGGTGTCCACATCACCAACAAACTATCATGGTCCAAACACACCAAGATAGTCGTGGAGAGGGCACGACAAAGCCTATTCCCCCTCAGGAGACTGAAAAGATTTGGCATGGGTCCTCAGATCCTCAAAAAGTTATACAGCTGCACCATCGAGAGCATCCTGACTGGTTGCATCACCGCCTGGTATGGCAACTGCTCAGCCTCTGACCGCAAGGCACTACAGAGGGTAGTGCGTACGGCCCAGTACATCACGGGGGCCAAGCTTCCTGCCATCCAGGACCTCTATACCAGGCGGTGTCAGAGGAAGGCCCTAAAAATTATCAAAGACTCCAGCCACCCTAGTCATAGACTGTTCTCTCTGCTACCGCACGGCAAGCAGTACCGGAGCGCCAAATCTAGGTCCAAAAGGCTTCTTAACAGCTTCTACCCCCAAGCCATAAGACTCCTGAACAGCTAATCATGGCTACCCAGACTATTTGCATTGCCTCCCCACCCCACCCCACCCCAACTCCTCTCTTTTACGCTGCTGCTACTCTGTTTATTATTATTTATGCATAGTCAGTTTAACTCTACCCACATGTACATATTACCTCAATTACCTCGACTAACCGGTGCCCCCGCACATTGACTCTGTACCGGAACCCCCTGTATATAACCTCCCTACTGTTATTTTATTTTACTGCTGCTCTTTAATTATTTGCTTTCTTTTCTTTCTTAAACTGCATTGTTGGTTAAGGGCTTGTCAGTAAGCATTTCACTGTTAATCTACACCTGTTGTTTACGAAGCATGTGAGAATTAAAATGTTATTTTATTTGATTGATTTGAAGGGGGGCAAGTAATTTCCTGCCAGGGCCAACTGCAACTCATACACCAAAGTTTATACAAACTCACCACACAGAAAGAGAGTTCTGTACAATGCAGAAAGGGAGGGAGAGAGAGAGGTGTGGTGGAGGGGGAGCGAGAGAGAGAGTGTAAGGAAGGGGGGGTATGAAAAGACAGAGGAAATGTGTGATGTAATTTATTCCAGCCCCACCAGGCTTCTATCAATCAAACGTTCTGCCACAGTGGCAGGCTTTATCAGTAGGGCAGTAGGGCAGTCCTCTGGCTTATGTCTGATTACTTCTTACATGCCATCTTAGCACAACCTAATACTTATCCCTATTTTATAGAAGTGACTAGCCATTTTATCCTATCAGTTTACAATGTGAACCTTTGTTCATATGTCTCTATATGTGTGACACTGTGCGACACCTTGTGGTTGACAGTCCTGCTTGGAATTAGCTTCTTGTTTCCCTCCTTTTTATACTGATACAGTCAGGCTGTCAGTGTGGTCGCTTTATGAAAGCCTGACATCTCCCTGACTCACATACGGTCTTTTCCTCATTTTGCTCTCTCCCTACCCTGGCTGGATGTAGACCAGCTGCTTCTGCCTCTGTGTGGATGCCTCTCTTCCTCCTGTTTCTGTACAAATGTCCATCGTGTTCTAAACAGGGTCATTTGGTGAATCACATCAGTGTAAACTCTTGAATAGGTTAACACTTTCACATCCAATTAAAAAAGTGGAGCCAGAAGCCCAATAGAAGACTGTTTACATGTATGCTGACTAGAGATCTTCTGAGGGGGAGAGTAATGGCTAACAGGCAATACGCCAATTCATGTTTTTACAATTGTGAACCAGAACACCAAGACAAATGAATAAACCAAACACAAGCAGCATTTAACATAAACTTCATTCCTAGTTAAATCATATACTGCAGAGAAATATAAAACATATCCTGCTCAGTCTTTGGTTTCTGTCAGGGCGTCCATCTTAGCATTTGGGTCTGTTATACACTGAGTATACAAAACATTAAGAACACTTGCTCTTTCCATGACATAGACTGACCTGGTGAAACCTATCATTCCTTATTGATGTCACTTGTTAAATCCACTTCAATCAGTGTAGATGAAGGGGAGGAAACAGGTTAAAGAAGGATTTTTATGCCTTGAGACAATAGAAGCATGGATTGTGTATGTGTGCCATTCAGAGGGTAAATGGGCAAGACAAAACATTTAAGTGCCTTTGAACGGGGTATGGGAGTAGGCACACTGGTTTGTGTCAAGAACTGCAATGCTGCTGGGGGGTTGTCTAACCCATAGATAGACAACCACAATAGTCCGTTTTCACATTTGTCTTCAAAACATGACCACTATAAAATACCTCACCACAGTATTTCTGTAAAACGACCAACTGCCAAGATGGGAATTATGTCAGATAAATGAAATGTGAAGTTTAAGGGTGAACATTTTGGAATTTGGGATAAATTCCAGAGGTCTCCCTGGCAGAAAAGTACTGAGGTAAGATAGGGTTTTATTCAGGATGATCTTAAATGAGTCCAATTCTAGAAATCCTTTCTCTTTAGTATAACGAACAAAGATAAGCAACCAGATTATTATTTTGTAGGCCTGTTGAGGTAATGTTTTTCAGAAAGTGTCATTGTTGAGCTGCAAAACACACTCAGTCTGATGCAGAAACAGCAACCACCACCACCAGACCTTTATTCTCAGCCCCCTACTTACACTCAACATCCTCCTCCACCCAAACACCTTTATTTAATCACTCCCACCCTCACCCTCCCACCCCCACCAGTAGACATTTGTACTTCTCTGAGTGAGAAAAGGGGCTGGCATCTAGCATATAGACAGCTGTATGGCACATTGTGTGGTTGTGAGTGGCATGTAGTGCCATGCTGTGTGTCCTGGTGAGAGGCTCATTTCAAAGCCACACCACCCATGTAAACACACAGGCCTTTCAGATGAAGGATACCACTGTCTCAGCAGAGTTTCCATGGCTGATATCTGAGATTACATTACCAGAGAATGGCCAAGCTAGAGCCCACTGCCAAGAGCACATGCTATATGAAAACACTATCGTTCAGATAGAATGTCTCCGATCTGCATAATAGCACAACAGCTCTCTGGATGAGTATAGTACAGGATGAGGTTTTACCTCCACCGGGGTAGGTCAAAAACACCCATTGACAATAACTACATGGGAAACATGCATACTAAATGCATGAAATCATGGAGTGGCACCTACAGAGAGTACTGTTTATCGTTTGGCTCATTTTGCTCAGAGCTTTACTATGATAGCTGTTGCATCCTAAATGGGTTTAGGAAGACATCAAGTATTAACATACTTTTTAACTCTATTTCAATGAAAAGTATTTTCTTAAAGCCCAATGCCCATGATGTCATTCATCACCAAGGGATCTTTAGAGTACCTGCTGATCCATCTGCTACTGTTGCATCATTCAGCAATCAGGTCTCCCTTTAGCCATATGCCAATGTTACTCTTGGCTGCACAGCCTGCAGCCACTTCTCTTGTGAGAGCAGCAGCCAAAGTCAACGCTGGCCTTAAGCTGAGAGCTTTTCTTACTGAAGGATGGTAGTAGCAGCATTACAGATGTAGGATCTTCATTTGAGACAGTTTGCTACAGCAGGAAAATAATCCTTCAGCAAAAGGAAATGTTAATTATTATGTAGATTATAATTAATGGACATTTTTGTAGATATTGATACATTTTTCGTAAGGGGAAATCAAGTCAAATTTCAAAATGGAAATTACAAACTTTAGAAGCCCTTTTAAACCTCAAATACACTGCAAGTTTTTCATTTCCTGCATTGCAGGAAGGTTCTCCTGCAACAGGGTGATCAAATTATGATCCTACATCTGTAACAGTAGATCATGCTGTGGTCAATTAGGCTACATAGCCTCTGTCTCTAATACTGTTATAGTCACACAATAATAAAGTTTTATTCATTATGAATAAATGAAGACTAAAGAAGCAAGTGACTCATATTATAGAAAAATATGTCATTTGACAACCTCCATTGACTCCACCTTGGTTTCTGTCTGACCACTGTGTCTATCTCCTGTCCTGTCCCATACAGGGCCATGGAAGGACTGCCTGCAGGCCCTGGAGGATGGCCACACAGCTAGTGGCATGTACCTGGTGAAGCCAGAGAACGCCAACAGACTGATGCAGGTGTGGTGTGACCAGAGACATGACCCTGGTGGCTGGACTGTCATCCAGAGGAGGCTGGATGGATCAGTCAACTTCTTCAGGAACTGGGAGACTTACAAGGTAGGTAAGCAGCCCCACACTACGGCAAACTCATTTAGTAAAGGGGGAGGCAGGTTCAATGTAGACTTGTGTCTGTATGCTGAGCCATGGCTGAGTGAAACAGGTGACATGTCTGGTGTGTCTGATGTTAAACAGATCTGAAATGTAATTGTTGAGGTTTGAGGAGAATGGTCACTTGCACTGCCTGCTCTGCTGTGGTACCTACAGGGTTCTGCACCTATCAGTCACAACACTGGCCTATGACTCATAACACCCGCCAACATGAGTTGGGTCTTTGTGAAATTTGTCCACATAGGACGCATACAAACTTAATGACAAACATGTGTAGACAAGAGGCTGCCATACTGGAAATAAATGCCACGATATAAAAACAGCCCACTGTAAAATGATTCATGGTCCATGAAAATGATTTATATTTACATCATGGCAATGGTTTATGATGAGGAAAAAGCCATGGATGAATTCAGGCATTTACACAACTTTACACAGGCATGCATGAGGACAGCATGAAATACTAATTGATGACTATTGCCAGTGGGGAATTCGTTTTTCCTGAGCCAGTGAAAGTATCTAAAGCACTAGAAAAGGGTGAAGCAATTCAAGGGCAAACATCAGAGGGCAGACAATTTGCAATGGTCTTGTTTAAATCTTTGCCAGAGAACTTTCCAAGACCTTACAATACACCTTAAAACACATGGGAATTAAATGTGTACAATAGCCAGATCATCCCATGAATCAAAGCATCTACAGTGTAATGTAAGCCATATTATATCCTATGACCTAAGCTGGCACAGAGCTGAGGCAGAACAGTCCAGACCAGCACACATCTTGTAACAAGCTCACAGATCTCCCACTCTTCTACACAGGCCATCAATACATTTTTGATAACTGAAAGATAGTGAAGATCTAACCTCCCGAATACCGGGCTGGCTATGGTGTAGTTGGCTCATGGGCCGTTTGCTGTTATCTTTTCTGACAATAAACAACACTCTAAGACAGATTCATATGGAGCTTAACTGTCAGGGCATTCTAGAAGGACTGTTCCTCTCAGTACTTCCAGGGCATTGAGTAGAGTAGAGCCTATGAATTATCCCCCAGACCTCCAGACCAACTGCTTACAGATGAAGGGACTTCTGTAAAGTCCATCATGTTGACTGTGTTGTATGTATTCTCTCTTTGCCCCTCATAGCAAGGCTTTGGGAACATAGATGGAGAGTATTGGCTGGGCCTGGAGAACATCTACTGGCTGACCAACCAGGGGAACTACAAGCTGCTGGTGACGCTGGAGGACTGGTCTGGCAGGAAGGTGTTTGCAGAGTACGCCAGCTTCAGGCTGGAGCCTGAGGCAGACTTCTACAAACTCAGGGTGGGCCGCTACCATGGCAACGCCGGAGACTCCCTCACCTGGCACAACGGCAAACAGTTCACTACGCTGGACAGAGACCATGATGTGTTTACAGGTAATGTCAAGATCATACAGCTGCATACACTCTCAATATAAAACAGAAATGTGAGATAAAAGCTTCAGTGTTCTGACAATTAGCCAAGTTAACTGACAATTAACCTAGTGCTTAGATTTTGTTTGAGAATGCTACAATGTTGTCTAACTAATATTTGCTTCAACCCAGGTAACTGTGCCCACTACCAGAAGGGAGGCTGGTGGTACAATGCATGTGCCCATTCTAACCTCAATGGAGTATGGTACAGAGGTGGACACTACCGCAGTCGCTACCAAGATGGAGTCTACTGGGCTGAATTCAGAGGAGGGGCCTACTCCCTGAAGAAAGTATCTATGATGATAAGACCGAACCCAAACACCTTTCATTAAGTATCCATGGCAAAACAACTTCCTTTCCATGAAAACTTAAATTCAAACAGCTCTTGAACTCTGATACAATGGCACCTCACACAGCCAGATCAAGAAGACGATGACATAGAAAGTGCAATATCTAAGCCTTGGAGAAGCAATCAAGGAGAAGCAGGGTGCGTCATGTTGCTTCAAAGTCCCTTAGCAAACTGTTTGGCCAGATACAATGCTATTTCACGGCTAGCTCTTAAATGTACACGGAGAGCTAACATTAATAATATGCATGTCAATCTCTCCTGGCTCAAAGTAGAGGAGATTGACTTCATCACTACTTGTATTTGTGAGAAGTATTTACATGTTGAATGCACCGACACCCATGCATACCCCACAAGACATGCCACCAGAGTTCTCTTCACAGTCCCCAAGTCTAGAACAGACTATAGGAGGCACACAGTACTACATAAAACTCTATTCCACATCAAGTAACTCATGCAAGCAGTAAAATCTGATTGAAAAACCCCCAGATAAAAACACACCTTATGGAACAGCGGGGACTGTGAAGAGACACACACACAGGCACACGCATGCACACACACATGATAACATACGCACTATACACACACATACACATGGATTTTGTGTTGTAGATATGTGGTAGTAGAGTAGTGGCCTGCAGACACACACTTAATGTGTTGTGAAATCTGTTGTGAAATGTAATGTAATGTTTTTAATTGTATATATCTGCCTTAATTTTGCTGGACCCCAGGAAGAGTAGCTGCTGCCTTAGCAGCAGCTAATGGGGATCCATAATAAATGCAAATACAAATGTTGCTCCACAGACAAAGACATGCACCAGCACAGCTGTATGCTTGATTCTCTCCCTTTAAATGTTATTCAAATGTGTATGTTTACTTTACACTGAGTAAGATGTACTGCTGCCTTAGAACTGATGGAACGGTGTTATTCATGTGGGATAAAACTAAGTTAAAAACAAAAAGAGGAGAGTATGTCAGTTCACAGTACTTACACTAAGTAGCTTGGGATAGCAATCTTATATTGTAGTCTGTATGTGTTATAATGCAATATATATTTTTATGAGAATGAAGATGACACAGGACATTATATCCAGTGACTAGCCTTAATTTGTTTAAAGCAAGTTCTTCAGGTGAGTAATTTAAAGGAAACAATAATCACATTTCTTAAACCTTGGTACAGGTACTCTTATTATGTAGGCCTGCAATTCATTAGCCATTAGCCATCATCTTTGTCAAGATATACAATCTAATGTCTACCACTGATGTAAAAGGAGGCACAGATACAATGGTCTGGTACTGTCAACAGTCAACACCTGATATCTGTCTTACAAACTCACAGTAAACGATGATGTATACCATTCAACTATGCATAATGCTTGTGTGGCACAGTGCAAGGTACAGGGTGCAATAAAACCCAAGTACAATGACAACTGACTTGATCATAAGTCCAGATGGTAGAGTGATATTTTATAAAATATAATGGTTACATGCAGCTGTATTGCTTTATAACATGAAACCTCAATTTTATGTCCAGGTATTCATTTGCTTGCAACCAAGGAACAACGTATGTACTGTTTAATTAAATGTATTGTTGGTGTAAAATGACTCAACACATTTTGTCTGTACATAAAATATATGTGTAATATAATGTAACAAAGCTAATGTATCACTATACAGTTGCAATAAATGATGTGCAGCTTCTTTGCTTTTCTTTTTGAGTTCTTGCTTTATGTACAGACACAACTGTACATTCTGTTGTATGATGTTGTATATGTTCATGTGTCTCGGATATTGTATTACAGGCCATACACATACATACAGAGAGAGAGAGAGAGAGAGAGAGAGAGACAGAGAGAGAGAGAGAGAGAGAGAGAGAGAGAGAGACAGAGACAGAGAGAGAGATAGAGAGACAGAGAGAGAGAGAGAGAGAGAGAGACAGAGACAGAGAGAGAGAGAGAGAGAGAGAGAGAGAGAGAGAGAGAGAGAGAGAGAGAGAGAGAGAGAGAGAGAGAGAGAGAGACAGAGACGAGAGAGAGAGAGAGAGAGAGAGAGAGAGAGAGAGAGAGAGAGAGAGAGAGAGAGAATGTCAGTGAGGCCGAGCCAGACAGGGCAAGGCTCCACAGGAGCCATGGAGATTAGGCTAATTACAGGCAGTCCGCTCTCCTCTCCTGTGGACAATATTAGGCCACGTGTGACAGAGGAGACAGAACCACTGTCTCTGTCTCTGATGTAGCATTCATCAACCACAGGGCCAGTGGAACATGGGATGACAAATGAAACCTGACAGCCTGTAAAACGCCCGGCATGCTACAGTCCCTTACCCTCAGAGCAGACAGCGCTTTTATTTGACTGCACCAGGGATTTCCAAATCAGGGTGGAAAATGACGAGAGAGAGAGAGAGAGAGAGAGAGAGAGAGAGAGAGAGAGAGAGAGAGAGAGAGAGAGAGAGAGAGAGAGAGAGAGAGAGAGAGAGAGAGAGAGAGAGAGAGAGAGAGAGAGAGAGAGAGAGAGAGAGACAAACACGTTCATGGGCTAATGGCATACTGTTAAGCACGCCATTTGAAAATGCAGTCTGAAAATATTTCCCTTTAGGAGAGATATGACAGGACATTCATGCATTAAGAAACTATAACGGTATATCAAAACTTAGTAGATGGATATCGCCCGTCTCTAGAGAAAGGAAAAGCATGTTTACACTGCAATTAATGGAGTTTCATCCAATGTTTTTCATCTGAACATCCTTTTGCAACCATCCAATGAAATGTATGAAAAATAACCAGCCCACTGGGCAAAAACCGATTGAATGGTTGTTTCCATGTAATTTCAACACCCAAATTCTATGTGATGACGTTGAATCAATGTGGAAAACTAATTGGATTTGCAAAAAGTCATCAACGTAATGGCATTTCGTCTTTTTTTTCACTCACATTTCTACCTAAATCCAATGACAGTGCTTTTTTTTTGTGAATTCACGTTAGTTGTCAACTCAACCAAAAGTAAATCAAAACTAGACGTTCAACTGACATCTGTGCCCAGTGGGATCTGTTAACCAATGAGATGTGTCCAAGCGAATAATAAACTGAGCAAAATAAAAGCTTGTTGAGCGTGTTTATTCATAACAGCTCTTAAGAATCAAATCATCTAAAAGACTTTAGGACTGCCCGCTAGCATGGCTGTGCTTTTCTCCTGACAAGAAGACAGACCATGAAAAAAGAAAAGGATTCAGGAGAGTCACTGAACTGACTCACAAATCAGCAGCTTTGTTGCCTTATTCCCAGAGAAAAATAGGCTTTGGATGAGAATGAGATGAAGGAAGGCCTCCATCTCCAGTACTGTCACTGCTGTCAGCTGTGTGTTCACAGGAAATTAATGGGACAGTAAACCACTTCCCGTAGGGGGCTTCAGGGCCGGCCGTAGCCTTTAGGGGGCCCTAAGTGAGATTTAGTAGCCCCCCTCTTAAAGGCGGAGAGAAAAATGTAAAGGGCCAGTGAAGTAAAAAACGCATATTTCCACAATATGAGGTTGGAATATTACTGTGAAATTGTGAAAATTATGATAATGCCCTTTTAGTGTAAGAGCTGTTTGAACAGACCGCCTGAAATTTCAGCCTGTTTAGGCAGGATGGAGTTTTGGCCTGCCTGGTGACATCCCTGATCCAAGATGGCGTAGCAGTGCGGTTGTGTTCTTTGTTGTGTGTCCGTGTAAATAGCCTGTTTTTTATATGACCAGTTGTTGTCTTAGCTCTCTCTAATAACACCTGTGATTGCTTTATGCCTCTCTCCCATGTCAATATGCCTTGCCTATTGCTGTTCCAGTTAGTTCTTATTATACAATTTCAATATAGAACCCCAAGTCATTCTCAAACTGCCTCAAATAGCTCCTTTGTTCCACCCCCCATGCACGCCGAGACCGGCTAAATCGGTGCCTCCAGTGATGCTATCTCTTTCATTGTTACCCAACGCTTAGGTTTAACTCCACTGTACTCATATCCTTCCATATCCTTGTCTGTACATAATGCCCTGAATCTATTCTACAACGCCCGGAAATCGGCCCCCTTTATTCTCTGTACCCAACGCACTAGAATCCCAGTTCTTAAAGCCTTTAGCCGTATCCTTATTCTAGTCCTCCTCTGTTCCTCTGGTGATGTAGAGGCTAACCCAGGCCCTGCAGCCCCCAGTATCACTCCTACTCCCCGGGAGTTATCATTTGTTGACTTCTGTAACCGTAAAAGCCTTGGTTTTCTGCACGTTAACATCAGAAGCCTCCTTCCTAAGTTTGAGTTATTCACTGCGTTAGCACACTCCGCCAACCCTGATGTTCTAGCAGTGTCTGAATCCTGGCTTAGGAAGGCCACCAAAAACACCAACTACAACATTTTCCGTCTAGATAGAACTGCCAAAGGGGGTGGAGTTGCAATCTACTGTAGAGATAGCCTGCAGAGCTCTATCATACTATCCAGGTCTGTACCCAAACAGTTTGAGCTCCTACTTCCTAAATCCACCTTTCCAGAAATAAGTCTCTCACTGTTGCCGCTTGCTACAGACCACCCTCAGCCCCTAGCTGTGCCCTGGACACCATATGTGAATTGATTGCCCCCCATCTATCCTCAGAGTTCGTACTGCTTGGTAACCTAAACTGGGATATGCTTAACACCCCGGCCATCCTACAGTCCAAACTAGATGCCCTCAATCTCACACAAATTATCAAGGAACCTACCAGGTACAACCCTAAATCCGTAAACATGGGCACCCTCATAGATATCATCCTGACTAACTTACCCTCTAAATACACCTCCGCTGTCTTCAACCAGGATCTCAGCGATCACTGCCTTATTGCCTGCATCTGTAACGGGTCCGCGGTCAAACGACCACCCCTCATCACTGTCAAACGCTCTCCCTAAAACACTTTAGCGAGCAGGCCTTCCCTAATTGACCTGGCCCAGGTATCCTGGACGGATATCGATCTCATTCCGTCAGTAGAGGATGCCTGGTTGTTCTTTAAAAGTGCTTTCCTCTCAATCTTAAATAAGCATGCCCCATTCAAAAAAATCAGAACTAAGAACAGATATAGCCCCTGGTTCTCCTCAGACTTGACTGCCCTTGACCAGCACAAAAACATCCTGTGGCGTACTGCATTAGCATCGAATAGCCCCTGCGATATGCAACTTTTCAGGGAAGTTAGGAACCAATATACACAAGCAGTTAGGAAAGCAAAGGCTAGCTTTTTCAAACAGAAATGTCCATCCTGTAGCACTAACTCCAAACGTCCATGGAGAATAAGAGCACCTCCTCCCAGCTGCCCACTGCACTGAGGCTAGGAAACACTATCACCACCGATAAATCTACAATAATCAAGAATTTCAACAATCATTTTGCTACGTCTGGCCATGCTTTCCACCTGGCTACCACTACCCCGGCCACCAGCTCTGCACCAAACGTTTTTGAAAGCCAAGTTAACAAACAGATCACCGACCATTTCGAATCCCACCGTACCTTCTCCGCTATGCAATCCGGTTTCCGAGCTGGTCATGGGTGCACCTCAGCCACACTCAAGGTCCTAAACGATATTATAACCGCGATCGATAATAGACAGTACTGTGCAGCCGTCTTCTTCGACTTGGCCAAGGCTTTCGAATCTGTCAACCACCGCATTCTTTTTGGCAGACTAAATAGCCTTGGTTTCTCAAATGACTGCCTCGCCTGGTTCACCAACTACTTCTCAGATAGAGTTCAATGTGTCAAATCGGAGGGCCTGTTGTCAGGACCTATGGCAGTCTCTATGGGGGTGCCACAGGGTTCAATTCTTGGGCCAACTCTTTTCTCCGTGTATATCAATGATGTCGCTCTTGCTGCTGGTGACTCTCAGATCCACCACTACGCAGACAACACCATTTTGTATACATCTGGCACTTCATTGGACACTGTGTTAACAAACCTCCCAAACGAGCTTCAATGCCAAACAACACTCCTTCCGTAGCCTCCAACTGCTCTTAAACACTAGTAAAACTAAATGCATGCTCTTCAATCGAACACTGCTGGCACCCGCCCACCCGACTAGAATCACTACTCTCGACGGGTCTGACCTAGAGTATGTGGACAACTACAAATACCTAGGTGTCTGGTTAGACTGTAAACTCTCCTTCCAGACTCACATTAAGCATCTCCAATCAAAAGTTAAATCTAGAATCGGCTTCCTATTTCGCAACAAGCCTCCTTCATTCATGCTGCCAAACATGCCCTCGTAAAACTGACTATCCTACCGATCCTTGACTTCGGCGATGTCATTTACATAATAGCCTCCAACACTCTACTCAGCAAATTGGATGTAATCTATCACAGTGCCATCCGTTTTGTCACCAAAGCCCCATATACTACCCACCACTGTGACCTGTACACTCTTGTTGGCTGGTCCTCACTACATACAGTGGGGAAAAAAAGTATTTAGTTAGCCACCAATTGTGCAAGTTCTCCCACTTAAAAAGATGAGAGAGGCCTGTAATTTTCATCATAGGTACACGTCAACTATGACAGACAAAATGAGGGGGAAAAAATCCAGAAAATCACATTGTAGGATTTTTAATGAATTTATTTGCAAATTATGGTGGAAAATAAGTATTTGGTCAATAACAAAAGTTTCTCAAAACTTTGTTATATACCCTTTGTTGGCAATGACACAGGTCAAATGTTTTCTGTAAGTCTTCACAAGGTTTTCACACACTGTTGCTGGTATTTTGGCCCATTCCTCCATGCAGATCTCCTCTAGAGCAGTGATGTTTTGGGGCTGTCGCTGGGCAACACGGACTTTCAACTCCCCTCCAAAGATTTTCTATGGGGTTGAGATCTGGAGACTGGCTAGGCCACTCCAGGACCTTGAAATGCTTCTTACGAAGCCACTCCTTCGTTGCCCGGGCGGTGTGTTTGGGATCATTGTCATGCTGAAAGACCCAGCCACGTTTCATCTTCAATGCCCTTGCTGATGGAAGGAGGTTTTCACTCAAAATCTCCACGATACATGGCCCCATTCATTCTTTCCTTTACACGGATCAGTCGTTCTGGTCCCTTTGCAGAAAAACAGCCCCAAAGAATGATGTTTCCACCCCCATGCTTCACAGTAGGTATGGTGTTCTTTGGATGCAACTCAGCATTATTTGTCCTCCAAACACGACGAGTTGAGTTTTTACCAAAAGTTCTATTTTGGTTTCATCTGACCATATGACATTCTCCCAATCCTCTTCTGGATCATCCAAATGCACTCTAGCAAACTTCAGACAGGCCTGGACATGTACTGGCTTAAGCAGGGGGGACACGTCTGGCACTGCAGGATTTGAGTCCCTGGCGGCGTAGTGTGTTACTGATGGTAGGCTTTGTTACTTTGGTCCCAGCTCTCTGCAGGTCATTCACGAGGTCCCCCCGTGTGGTTCTGGGATTTTTGCAGATTCAGTCTTCCCAGCCTGGTGCAGGTCTACAATTTTGTTTCTGGTGTCCTTTGACAGCTCTTTGGTCTTGGCCATAGTGGAGTTTGGAGTGTGACTGTTTGAGGTTGTGGACAGGTGTCTTTTATACTGATAACAAGTTCAAACAGGTGCCATTAATACAGGTAACAAGTGGAGGACAGAGGAGCCTCTTAAAGAAGAAGTTACAGGTCTGTGAGAGCCAAAAATCTTGCTTGTTTCTAGGTGACCAAATACTTATTTTCCACCATAATTTGCAAATAAATTCATTAAAAATCCTACAATGTGATTTTCAGGAAAAAAAATTCTCAATTTGTCTGTCATAGTTGACGTGTACCTATGATGAAAATTACAGGCCTCTCTCATCTTTTTAAGTGGGAGAACTTGCACAATTGGTGGCTGACTAAATACTTTTTTTCCCCACTGTAGTCGTCGCCAAACCCACTGGCTCCAGGCCATCTATAAATCACTGCTAGGCAAATCTCCGCCTTATCTTAGCTCATTGGTCACCATAGCAACACCCATCCGTAGTATGCGCTCCAGCAGGTATATCTCACTGGTCATCCCCAAAGCCAACACCTTTGGCTGCCATTCCTTCCAGTTCTCTGCTGCCAATGACTGGAACGAACTGCAAAAATCTCTGAAGCTGGAGACTCTTATCTCCCTCACTGACTTTAAGCATCGGTTGTCAGAGCACCTTACCGATCACTGCACCTGTACACAGCCCTTCTGAAATTAGCCCACCCAACTACCTCATCCCCATATTGTTATTTATTTTGCTCATTTGCACCCCAGTATCTCTATTTGATGATGTCGTCCCCACAGTGACCGTACGTACATACCCCAACCAGAAGCCATGGATTACAGGCAACATCCGCACTGAGCTAAAGGGTAGAGCTGCCGCTTTCAAGGAACGGGACTCTAACCCGGAAGCTTATAAGAAATCCCGCTATGACCTCCGACGAACCATCAAACAGGCAAAGAGTCAATACAGGTCTAAGATTGAATCATACTACACTGGCTCTGACGCTCGTCGGATGTGGCAGGGCTTGAAAACTATTACAGACTACAAAGGGAAGCACAGCCGCGAGCTGCCCAGTGACACAAGCCTACCAGACGAGCTAAACCACTTCTATGCTCGCTCGAGGCAAGCAACACTGAAGCATGCATGAGAGCACCAGCTGTTCCGGACGACTATGTGATCACGCTCTCCGTAGCCGATGTGAGTAAGACTTTTAAGCAAGTCAACATTCACAAGGCCGCTGGGCCAGACGGATTACCAGGGCGTGTACTCCGAGCATGTGCTGACCAACTGGCAAGTGTCTTCACTGACATTTTCAACATGTCCCTGACCGAGTCTGTAATACCAACATGTTTCAAGCAGACCACCATAGTCCCCGTGCCCAAGAACTCTAAGATAACCTGCCTAAATGACTACCGACCCGTGGCACTGACGTCTGTAGCCATGAAGTGCTTTGAAAGACTGGTCATGGCTCACATCAACAGCATAATCCCAGAAACCCTAGACCCACTCCAATTTGCATACCGCCCCAACAGATCCACAGATGATGCAATCTCTATCGCACTCCACACTGCCCTTTCCCACCTGGACAAGAGGAACACCTACGTGAGAATGCTATTCATTGACTACAGCTCAGCATTCAACACCATAGTGCCCTCTAAGCTCATCACTAAGCTAAGGATCCTGGGACTAAACACCTCCCTCTGCAACTGGATCCTGGACTTCCTGACGGGCCGCCCCCAGGTGGTAAGGGTAGGTAACAACACATCTGCCACACTGATCCTCAACACGGGGGGCCCCTCAGGGTGCGTGCTCAGTCCCCCCCCTGTACTCTCTGTTCACCCATGACTGCATGGCCAGGCACGACTCCAACACCATCATTAAGTTTGCCGACGACACAACAGTGGTAGGCCTGATCACCGACAACGATGAGACAGCCTATAGGGAGGAGGTCAGAGATCTGGCCGTGTGGTGCCAGGACAACAACCTCTCCCTCAACGTGACCAAGACAAAGGAGATGATTGTGGACTACAGGAAAAAAAAGAGGACTGAGCACGCCCCCATTCTCATCGACGGGGCTGTAGTGGAACAGGTTGAGAGCTTCAAGTTCCTTGGTGTCCACATCACCAACGAACTATCATGGTCCAAGCACACCAAGACAGTCGTGAAGAGGGCACGACAAAGCCTATTCCCCCTCAGGAGACTAAAAGATTTGGCATGGGTCCTCAGATCCTCAAAAAATTCTACAGCTGCACCATCGAGAGCATCCTGACTGGTTGCATCACCGCCTGGTATGGCAACTGCTTGGCCTCTGACCGCAAGGCACTACAGAGGGTAGTGCGTACGGCCCAGTACATCACTGGGGCAAAGCTCCCTGCCATCCAAGACCTCTATACCAGGCGGTGTCAGAGGAAGGCCCTCAAAATTGTCAAAGACTCCAGCCACCCTAGTCATAGACTGTTCTCTCTCTGCTACCGCACGGCAAAAGCGGTACCGGAGTGCCAAGTCTAGGTCCAAAAGACTTCTCAACAGCTTCTACCCACAAGCCATAAGACTCCTGAACAGCTAATCATGGCTACCCGGACTATTTGCACTGCCCCCCACCCCATCCTTTTTACGCTGCTGCTACTCTGTTAAGTATTTATGCATAGTCACTTTAACTCTACCCACATGTACATATTACCTCAACTACCTCAACTAGCCGGTGCCCCCGCACATTGACTCTGCACCGTTACCCCCCTGTATATATAGCCTCCCTACTGTCACTTTATTTTACTTCTGCTCTTTGTTTTTCTCAACACTTTTTTTTTTTGTTGTTGTTTTATTCTTACTTTTTTTGTTTAAAATAAACGCACTGTTGGTTAAGGGCTGTAAGTAAGCATTTCACTGTAATGTCTGCACTTGTTGTATTCGGCGCATGTGACCAATAAAATTTGATTTGATTTGATTTATTTGCACATCATCTTTTACACATCTATCATTCCAGTGTTAATACTAATTGTAATTATTTTGCACAATGGCCTATTTATTGCCTTACCTCCATAACTTGCTACATTTGCACACACTGTAAATATATTTTCTGTGGTATTTTTGACTTAATGTTTTGTTTTACCCCATATGTGTAACGATCCCGGCAGTCTGAGTCGGGTCCTGTCTGGTGACTAGTTTTTCTGTTCGTGATCTCCAGTTTCCCGAGGGTTCGGGAACGCTCCGGGGAGCTCTCTTGATTTCCGCACCTGCATCCCATCAGCAATCTGCACACCTGGTCCTGATCATCACCCTTCTTAGGCTCTGGCCTAACATCCAGTCCCTGCCGGATCGTTAGCCATGAACAGTAGGTTTACCAGAGTATCAGTCTTAGAGCCTAGCGTTAGTTTTGTTGTTTTTTGCACCGTGTTGGTTTGTTGCTTACTTACCCCCGTTTTGTTCCATCTGCAGTCACCCGTCCGGAACCTTCATCCAACCTCTGCCTGGTGGTCGGCGGCTGCCGACCCAGGATGGGATCAACCACTGCACCCCCAACAACTAATCAACGCCGCCCGCTCTGTTCCCTGGATTATTCAGCATCACTCTTGAATTTGTAATAAACACTCACCTTCGTTTCAACTTACCTTGTCCTGGTCTGCTTCTGGGTTCTGGCTTAGCAACTCGTGACAATATGCAACTCTGTGTTGTTGTTTTTATCGCTCTGCTTTGCTTTATCTTGGCCAGGTCGCAGTTGTAAATGAGAACTTGTTCTCAACTGGCATACCTGGTTAAATAAATGTGAAATAGAATAAAAATCACCAGGCGGTAAATTATTTAAGAGACATATAAGAAAGAAAGTTCCAAACCTCTATGCCAATAACAGCTAGTTTTCTCCTCCAAACTCAGACCAGTCCCAGACAGTCCTAGTTTGAGAAATTGCGCTTTTCTAAGAAGCTCTTTTTGTTTGCTTTTGACCATTTTAATTTAAAACAAGGTAATTAATTGTTACCCAGAAATTATTTGATATTGAGATAAAAATGGCTGCATTGGACCTTTACGTTTTAAGATGAATTTCCTGCAATTCTATACATTTTACCATGGGGAGTAGCAAAACTGTTGCCGTTTTAAAGCAAGCTTTCTGCATTTGTACACATTTTGCCATGGGGCAGAAATAAAACATTAGCAGTTTTACAGCTAACGGTATGTATTCGGCCATGATTACTACAAGTTTAGATACCTGGCTAGACCAATTTACCAATCTACCAAAATGTAGCTGACATGGCTAATTGAGTGACTGTCTGTGACTGACATAACAAGAGAAAAACGCCTGATGCACAACCACATTTTTTAATTGCAACTTGTGTATTCTACTATTCTTTTTTTGTACGATTACTTTTTTCTCAAACAATAATCAAATCAAATCAAATGTATTTGTCACATGCGTCGAATAAAACAAGTGTAGACCTTACAGTGAACTGCTTAGCTTAGTGGGTAAGAGCGTTGTGCCAGTAACCGAAAGGTCGCTGGTTCTAATTCCCGAGCCGACTAGGTGAAAAATCTGTTGATGTGCCCTTAAGCAAGGCACTTAACCCTAATTGCTCATGTAAGTCGCTCTGGATAAGAGCGTCTGCTAAATGACTAAAATGTAAATGTAAATGTATAAGCCCTTAACCAACAATGCAATTTTAAGAAAAATAAGTGTTAAGTTAAAAATAGATAAGTAAAAATACAAATACAAAATTAAAGAGCAGCAGTAAAATAACAGTAGCGAGGCTATGTACAGGGGGTACCGGTACAGAGTCAAATGTGTGGGGGCACAGGTTAGTTGAGGTAATTGAGGTAATATGTACATGTAGGTAGAGGTAAAGTGACTATGCATAAATAATTAACAGAGTAGCAGCAGCGTAAAAAGATGGGGTGGGGGGGCAGTGCAAATAGTCCAGGTAGCCATGATTAGCTGTTCAGGAGTCTTATGGCTTGGGGGTAGAAGCTGTTGAGGAGCCTTTTGGACCTAGACTTGACATTCTGGTACCGCTTGCTGTGCGGTAGCAGAGAGAACAGTCTATGACTAGGGTGGCTGGAGTCTTTGACAATTTTGAGGGCCTTCCTCTGACACCACCTGGTATAGAGGTCCTGGATGGCAGGAAGCTTGTCCCCAGTGATGTACTGGGCCGTACACGCTACCTTCTGTAGTGCCTTGCGGTCGGAGGCCGAGCAGTTGCCATACCAGGCGGTGATGCAACCAGTCAGGATGCTCTCGATGGTGCAGCTGTATAACTTTTTGAGGATCTGAGGACCCATGCCAAATGTTTTCAGTCTCCTGAAGGGGAATAGGCTTTGTCGTGCCCTCTTCACGACTGTCTTGGTGTGTTTGGACCATGATAGTCCGTTGGTGATGTGGACACCAAGGAACTTGAAGCTCTCAACCTGCTCCACTACAGCCTCGTCGATGAGAATGAGGGCGTGCTCAGTCCTCTTTTTCTTCCTGCAGTCCACAATCATCTCCTTTGTCTTGGTCACGTTGAGGGAGAGGTTGTTATCCTGGCACCACACGGCCAGGTCTCTGACCTCCTCCCTATAGGCTGTCTCATCGTTGTCGGTGATCAGGCCTACCACTGGGTGAACAGGGAGTACAGGAGGGGACTGAGCACGCACCCCTGAGGGGCCCCCGTGTTGAGGATCAGCATGGCATATGTGTTGTTACCTACCCTTACCACCTGGGGGCGGCCCGTCAGGAAGTCCAGGATCCAGTTGCAGAGGGAGGTGTTTAGTCCCAGGATCCTTAGCTTAGTGATGAGCTTTGAGGGCACTATGGTGTTGAACACTGAGCTGTAGTCAATGAATAGCATTCTCACGTAGGCGTTCCTCTTGTCCAGGTGGGAAAGGGCAATGTGGAGTGCAATAGAGATTGGTGTTGATATGAGCCATGACCAGCCTTTCAAAGCACTTCATGGCTTCAGACGTCAGTGCTACGGGTCAGTAGTCATTTAGGCAGGTTATCTTAGTGTCCTTGGGCACGGGGACTATGGTGGTCTGCTTGAAACATGTTGGTATTACAGACTCATTCAGGGACATGTTGAAAATGTCAGTGAAGACACTTGCCAGTTGGTCAGCACATGCTCGGAGTACATGTCCTGGTAATCCGTCTGGCCCTGCGGCCTTGTGAATGTTGACCTGCTTAAAAGTTTTACTCACATCGGCAACGGAGAGCGTGATCACATAGTCATCCGGAACAGCTGGTGCTCTCATGCATGCTTCAGTGTTGCTTGCCTCGAAGCGAGCATAGAAGTGGTTTAGCTAGTCTGGTAGGCTTGTGTCACTGGGCAGCTCGCGGCTGTGCTTCCCTTTGTAGTCTATAATAGTTTTCAAGCCCTGCCACATCCGACGAGCGTCAGAGCCAGTGTAGTACGATTCAATCTTAGTCCTGTATTGACTCTTTGCCTGTTTGATGGTTCATCTGTGTCATCTGACCACTTTTTTATTAAACGAGTCACTGGTGCTTCCTGCTTTAGTTTTTGCTCATAAGCAGGAAGCAGGAGGATAGAGTTATGGTCAGATTTGCCAAATGGAGGGCGAGGGAGAGCTTTGTATGCGTCTCTGTGTGTGGAGTAAAGGTGGTCTAGAGTTTTTTTTCCTCTGGTTGCACATTTAACATGCTGGTAGAAATTAGTTCGAACGGATTTAAGATTCACTGCATTAAAGTCCCCGGCCTCTAGGAGTGCTGCCTCTGGATAAGCGTTTTCCTGTTTACTTATGGCCTTATACAGCTCATTGAGTGCAATCTTTATGCCAGCATTGGTTTGTGGTGGTAAATAGACAGCTATGAAAAATATAGATGAAAACTCTCTTGGTAAATAGTGTGGTCTACAGCTTATCATAAGATACTCCACCTCAGGCGAGCAAAACCTCGAAACTTCCTTAGTATTTGATTTTATGCACCAGCTGTTGTTTACAAATATACACAGACCGCCACCCCTTGTCTTACCGAGTCAGCCGTTCTATCCTGCCGATGTAGCGTATATCCCGTCAGCTGTATGTTGTCCATGTCCCGTGTAGCTCTGTTGGTAGAGCATGGTGCTTGCAATGCCAGGGTTGTGGGTTCGATTCCCACAGGGGGCCAGTATGAAAAAATAAAAATAAATACATGTATGCACTCACTAACTGTAAGTCGCTCTGGATATGTAATGTAAAATGTCGTCATTCAGCAACGACTCGGTGAAACATAAGATATTACAGTTTTTAATGTACCATTGGTAGGATAACTGTAATCTTAGGTCATCTAATTTATTTAGGATTGATGGAAGAGGCAGTTTAGTCGCTCAACGTCGGATCCTTACAAGGCACCCCGACCTACCTCCACAATATCTCCCTCTCTTTCTCCTGCGAATGACGGGGATTTGGGCCTTGTCGGGTGTCTGTAGGATATCCTTCGCGTCCGACTCGTTGAAGAAAAAATCTTCGTCCAATACGAGGTGAGTAATCGCTGTCCTGATATCCAGAAGCTCTTTTTGTTTATAAGAGACGATGGCAGAAACATTATGTACAGAATAAATTACAAATAACGCGAAAAAACACACATAATGGTACAATTGGTTAGAGGGCTGTAAAACGGCAGCCATCCTCTCCGGCGCCATCATCCACATGTTTTCGAAAAATAAAAAAAAAATATTTACATAAGTATTCAGACCCTTTGCTATGAGACTCGAAATTAAGCTCAGGTACATCCTGTTTCCATTGATCCTCCTTGAGATGTTTCTACAACTTGATTGGAGTCCACCTGTGGTAAATTCAATTGATTGGACATGATTTGGAAAGGCACACACCTGTCTATGTAAGGTCCCACAGTTGACAGTGCATGTCAGAGCAAAAACCAAGCCAGGAAGTCGAAGGAATTGTCTGTTGAGCTCCGAGACAGGATTGTGTCGAGGCACAGATCTGGGGAAGGGTACCAAAAAATGTCTGCAGCATTGAAGGTCCACAAGAACACAATGGCCATCATTCTTAAATGGAAGAAGTTTGGAACCACCAAGACTCTTCCGAGAGCTGGCCTCCCGGCCCAACTGAGCAATCGGAGGAGAAGGGCCTTGGTCAGGGAGTTGACCAAGAATCCGATGGTCACTCTGATAGAGCTCCAGAGTTCCTCTGTGGAGATGGGAGAACCTTCCAGAAGGACAACCATGTCTGCACCACTCCACCAATCAAGCCTTTATGGTATAGTGGCCAGACGGAAGCCACTCCTCAGTAAAAGGCACATGACAGCCCGCTTGGAGTTAGCCAAAAAGCACCTAAAGGACTCTCAGACCATGAGAAACAGGATTCTCTGTTCTGATGAAACCAAGATTGAACTCTTTGGCCTGAATGCCAAGTGTCGCGTCTGGAGGAAACCTGGCACCATCCCTACTGTAAAGCATGGTGGTGGCAGCATCATGCTGTGGGGATGTTTTACAGCGGCAGGGACTGGGAGACTAGTCAGGATCGAGGGAAAGATTAATGGAGAAAAGTAAATAGAGATCCTTGATGAAAACCTGCTCCATAGCGCTCAGGACCTCAAACTGGGGCGAAGGTTCACCTTCCAACTGGACAATGACCCTAAGCACACAGCCAAGACAACGCAGGAGAGGCTTCAGGACAAGTCTCTGAATGTCCTTAAGTGGCCCAGCCAGAGCCCGGACTTGAACCCGATCGAACATCTCTGGAGAGACCTGAAAATAGCTGTGCAGCAACGCTCCCCATCCAACATGACAGAGCTTGAGAGGATCTGCAGAGAAGAGTGGGAGAAGCTCCCCAAATACAGGTGTGCCAAGCTTGTAGCATCATACCCAAGAAGACTCGAGGTTGTAATCGCTGCCAGAGGTGCTTCAACAAAGTACTAAGTAAAGGGTCTGAGTACTTACGAAATGTGATATTTGATTTATTTATTTTCTGTAAATGTGTAAAAAAAATATTAAAAAACGGTTTTTGCTTTGTTATTATAGAGAATCGTGTGTATATTTATGAGGGGGAAAAACAATTTAATCAATTTTAGAATAAGGCTGTAACGTAACAAAATGTGGAAAAAGTCAAGGGGTCTGAATACTTTCCGAATGTACTATAGGCCTAGGTGTAAAACAGCCGAGGTGATAGAGCAACGACCCTGGAATACAAACAAACTGGTTTTACAGGTTTACCCGCTCTGGATTGTCAGTACTGCATGTATTCTTGGCTATTGTGCCATGGCTGTGTCAGGGTCGATTGTAAGTTAAACTTAGGTATTCCTTTATGGATAGTGTGATGCCTAAGATGCATTTATCCTGGCAGTAATTAGCGGCCGTTAAAATCTATGTTCCTTTTTCCTTCTTCCTTTTGTGTCGGAATAAAACAGGATATAATGAGGACTACATTAAATATGTCTGGCATGTAATGGACATGAAGAACTGGTCTTGGGATATATGTAGGTAGATTTCTTTTAATTTTTTTTCTATTTTTTTCTCTCGAACAATTGGATCCAATGAACTGAGCAGGCTGGGCTGACATGCTTATAGCCTTGCAAGGACTTTCTAAATATGAGCATGACTGTTTTCCATGTTATTTGGTTAGTTCTCTTAAAAAGCACCCTCATAGATATACAATAGACCTATGGGGCTTTGAATGTGTTAGTGAAGGGTGGCAGTGTTGAATTATGTTATCATGGGACTGCCCATATTTCCCTCTGGCCTACGCCAATTGGCGGCCAATGGTTTGCCTTAGGACGCAAAGGTGCGTCATGAGTCAAGGAGATGGTCTGATGGTCTTAGTGACAACAGACCTAGATATGGGCGGGGGTTTTAGTGGGTGGAATATTAGGACAATTGGAGATTTACAAAGTTGCAGCTACGGTATGCTTAACATTGCAAATATTATGGTACAGCTATATGGACACTTAACCATCATGGTGCTTTGTAATGGTGAGTTTACAAACATTGGTTGTGGTAAGTATAATTGAAACTTGGGTATCATTATGGTAAGTAGGGAAATAAGTATAGCCAGTTACAATTGTAATGGCTTAGCAGATCATAAATAAAGAAGATACATTTTTACCTGGCTAAAAGAGAAAGAATATAATATATATTGTTTACAGGAAACTCACTCTACAAATATAGATTAGGTTGGGTGGAAAAAAGACAGAGAGAGAAATATGTTTTTGTCATGGGCAAAGAAACTCAAAAGGGGTGATTATACTAATTAATACAAATGTTAATCTGATTGTGCAAACTGTGCAAACAGATCCTCAAGGAAGATGGATTCTATTAAATATGCTATTGGACCAAAAACAGATCTGGCTAATTAATCCATATGGGCCATATAATGATGATCCACACTTCTTCTAAAATATATATAATAATCTATTGAGCTCACAAGCAACGAATGAATCTATTATTATGGTGGGAGATTATAATACAGTTTTAAGTACCTCAATGGATCGTAAAGGAAATCACACTACAAACTATCACCCTCAAGCGCTTAAGGAGATCACCAATATCATCGATACATTAGAACTAGTGGATATATGGAGGCTGAAAAACCCTGACCTAGCTAGCCGTCTTGATTACTTCCTGGTCACATTTTTGCTGGCATCAAAAGTTTAAAAAGTATTAATAGGAGACCGAATGCGATCGGACCACCATCTAATTGGCCTCCATGTAACTCTTACAGAATTTTCACGTGATATTGGAAATGTAATCAAAGCCTATTGGATGACAATTTGTTCTTAACTAAGACAAAATAATTAATAATTGACTTTTTTTCTGCACAACATAGGTACAACAGATCCCCTTATTGTTTGGGACACTTTTAAATGTACTTTTAGAGGCCATTCAATACAATACTCATCATTAAAACAAAAGCAGTTTAGGTCAAAAGAGATTAGACTAATAAAGGAAATAGAGGAAAAAGCAGCGCAGGTAGATGGTAATGAAAACTGTACTATAGAGGCACAAAATAGGTTAGAGGAAAAACTAAAAGAATTGGAGGTACTTATTCAAGAATGATCAAGTGTAATGTATTACAAAAATAAAGCGATTTGGATGGAAAATTGTGAAAATGCACAAATGTTTTCTTGAATCTTCAACATAGAAATGCTACCAAAAATAATTTACAGAAACTTGTTACAAATGATGACATCCATGACTAACCAAATTATATTTTGAAAGTGGAAGTATTTTAAGCATACAGTGCCTTGCAAAAGTATTCATCCCCCTTGGTGTTTTCCTATTTTGTTGCATTGCAACCTGTAATTTAAATTTATTTTTATTTGGATTTCATGTAATGGACATACACAAAATAGTCCAAATTGGTGAAGTGTAATGAAAAAAATAACTTGTTTCCAAAAATTCAAAAAAATAAATAACGGAAAAGTGGTGCGTGCATATGTATTCACCCCCTGTCACGCCCTGGCCGTGAGAGGCCTGTTGTCTTTAGTTGGTTTGGTCAGGGCGTGAGTTTCTATGTTATATATTCTATGTTTACGTTCTAGTTAGTCTATTTCTATGTTTCAGTTCTAGGTTGTGTGTCTATGTTTGGCCAGGTGTGATTCCCAATCAGAGACAGCTGTCGCTCGTTGTCTCTGATTGGGGATCATACTTAAGTAGCCTGTTTGCCTACCTTAGATGTGGGATCTTGTTCCGTGTTAGGCTTGTATGTGTATAGCCTGAGGATTTCACGTTTCGTTGTTTCTTGTTTTGTTTATGTTTCTTGAGTTTAATAAACATGTACGCTTTTCACGCTGCACCATGGTCTGACCCGTCTCTCAACGTTCGTGACACCCCCTTTGCTATGAAGCCCCTAAATAAGATCTGGTGCAACCAATTACCTTCAGAAGTCACATAATTGGTTAAATAAAGTCCACCTGTGTGCAATCTAAGTGTCACATGATCTGTCACATGATGTCAGTATATATACAGCTGTTCTGAAAGGCCCCAGAGTCTGCAACACCACTAAGCAAGGGTCACCACCAAGCAAGCGGCACCATGAAGACCAAGGAGCTCTCCAAACAGGTCAAGGACAAAGTTGTGGAGAAGTACAGATCAGGGTTGGGTTATAAAAAAATATCTGAAACTTTGAACATCCCACGGAGCACCATTAAATCCATTATTTAAAAAATGGAAAGAATATGGCACCACAACAAACCTGCCAAGAGAGGGCCACCCACCAAAACTCACAGACCAGGCAAGGAGGGCATTAATCAGAGAGGCAACAAAGAGACCAAAGATAACCCTGAAGGAGCTGCAAAGCTCCACAGCAGAGATTGGCATATCTGTCCACAGGACCACTTTAAGCCGTACACTCCACAGAGCTGGGCTTTACGGAAGAGTGGCCAGAAAAAAGCCATTGCTTAAAGAAAGAAAAAAGCAAACACGTTTGGTGTTCGCCAAAAGTCATGTGGGAGACTCCCCAAACATATGGAAGAAGGTACTCTGGTCAGATGAGACTAAAATTGAGCTTTTTGTCCATCAAGGAAAACGCTATGTCTGGCGCAAACCCAACACCTCTCATCACCCCGAGAACACCATCCCCACAATTAATCATTGTGGTGACAGCATCATGCTGTGGGGATGTTCTTCATCGGCAGGGACTGGGAAAATGGTCAGAATTGAAGGAATGATGGATGCCGCTAAATACAGGGAAATTCTTGAGGGAAACCTGTTTCAGTCTTCCAGGGATGTGAGACTGGGACAGAGGTTCACCTTCCAGCAGGACAATGACCCTAAGCATACTGCTAAAGCAACACTCGAGTGGTTTAAGGGGAAACATTTAAATGTCTTGGAATGGCCTAGTCAAAGCCCAGACCTCAATCCAATTGAAACTCTGTGGTATCACTGTGCGTGCAGATGCAGTCACACCTGCCTGCTGCCATTCCTGAGAAAGCTCTGCACTGGTGGTGCCCCGATCACACAGCTGAATCAACTTTAGGAGACGGTCCTGGCGCTTGCTGGACTTTCTTCAGGGGCGCCCTGAAGCCTTCTTCACAACAATTGAACCTCTCTCCTTGAAGTTCTTGATGATCCGATAAATGGTTGATTTAGGTGCAATCTTACTAGCAGCAATATCATTGCCTGTGAAGCACTTTTTGTGCAAAGCAATGATGACGGCACGTGTTTCCTTGCAGGTAACCATGGTTAACAGAGGAAGAACAATGATTTCAAGCACCACCCTCCTTTTAAAGCTTCCAGTCTGTTATTCTAACTCAATCAGCATGACAGAGTGATCTCCAGCCTTGTCCTCGTCAACACTCTCACCTGTGTTAACGAGAGAATCACTGACATGATGTCAGCTGGTCCTTTTGTGGCAGGGCTGAAATGCAGTGGAAATGTTTTTTGGGGATTAAGTTAATTTTCATGGCCAGGAGGGACTTTGCAATTAATTGCAATTCATCTGATCACTCTTCATAACATTCTGGAGTATATGCAAATTGCCATCATAAAAACTGAGGCAGCAGACTTTGTGAAAATTAATATTTGTGCCATTCTCAAAACTTTTGACCACGACTGTACTAGAGTGGCTCTCAGAAACAGGCCTAAATATTTCATTTCTTCAACCTTTAGCAAGAACTGATATGCTCAGGTCAAAGCAGATCTGTTCATCTTCTAATTTAATCTCGGTAAGTGAAATGGTATAAGAGAGTTCCATTCATGGATATAAATCTGAGGAGCGAGGAATATCATGGACATGAATGTGAGTGTAGCCTAACTGTCAGCTAAATATAGTGCCAGCTCAGAAGCCAGCTTCAACTTTGCCAAAACAGAGTTACAGTAAGTGTCTCATCGTCTCCATAAACAGAACAGCCACTCCGGCTGCCGCTGCGTCTGTGTGAGGAAACACCACAATGGAAAAACCCATTCAGTGTGACTGACAGAGTCCCCACCCCCAAATAATCCTCCCAAACAGACAAAACCATGTTATAGTGTTGAATCTGTATATACACATATTGAGCAGAGAAACCCTGCAAGAATCAGTTCAGATGCCTAATCTTTTCAATAATGACGCTGACTGACTCATATTGCTGTGCAGGCTCATTGACGCCAGTATCTCACTGAGGTTCCAAGTGATCTTAATACCTCATACATCAATGACTGTGGCAGGGCATTGAGATATAATTTCCATTAGATGCATTTCATGCCTCCCTGCAGTTAGTCGTTGTGGCTTGGGGCCTAAAGGCTATATAGCAGGAGTGTATCAGTACATGTCTGTCTGTAGAGCAGTGTACGTGTAGTAAGGATAAGGAGTGGAACCACACAATAATGTAATATATACTGAACAAAAACATAAACGCAACTTGTAAAGTGTTGGTCCCATGTTTTATGAGCTGAAATAAAAGATCCCAGAAATGTTCCATAGGCACAAAAAGCGTATTTCTCTCAAATGTTGTGTACAAATTTGTTTACATCCCTGTTAGTGAGCATTTGTCCTTTGCCAAGTTAATTTATCCACCTGACAGGTGTAGCATATCAAGAAGCTGATTAAACAGCATGATCATTACACAGGTACACCTTGTGCTGGGGATAATAAAAGGCCACTCTAAAATGTGCACACAACACAATGCCACAGCGTGCAATTGGCATGCTGACTACAGTAATGTCCACCAGAGCTGTTGCCAGAGAATTTTATGTTTATTTCTCTACCATAAGCAGCCTCCAACGTCATTTCAGAGAATTTGGCAGTACGTCCAACCGGCCTCACAACCGCAGACCAGTTGTAGCCAGCCCAGGACCTCCACATTCGGCTTCTTCACCTGCGGGATCGTCTGAAACCAGCCACCCAGACAGCTGATGAAACTGTGGGTTTGCACAACCAAATAATTTTTGTACAAACTGTCAGAAACCATCTTAGGGAAGCTCATCTGCGTGCTCATCGTCCTCACCAGGGTCTTGACCTTTCTGCAGTTTGGCGTCGTAACCGACTACAGTGGGCAAATGCTCACCTTCGATGGCCACTGGCACACTAGAGAAGTGTGCTCTACACGGATGAATCCCGGTTTCAACTGTACCGGGCAGATGGCAGACAGCATGTATGGCGTTGTGTGGGAGAGCAGTTTGCTGATGTCAACGTTGTGTACAGAGTGCCCCATGGTGGTGATGGGGTCATGGTATTGGCAGGCATAAGCTATGGACAACAAACACAATTGCATTTTATCGATTGCAATTTCAATATGCAGAGATACCATGATGAGATCCTGAGGCCGAATGTTGTGCCATTCATCCGCCGCCATCACCTCATGTTTCAGCATGATAATGCACGGCCCCATGTCGCAAGGATCTGTACACAATTCCTGGAAGCTGATAATGCCCCAGTTCTTCCATGGCCTGCATACTCACCAGACACCTCACCCATTGAGCATGTTTGGGATGCTCTGGATCAACATGTATGATATTTCCCGCCAATATCCAGCAACTTTGCACAGCCATTGAAGAGGAGTGGGACAACATTCCACAGGCCACAATCAACAGCCTGATCAACTCTATGCAAAGGAGATGTGTCACACTGCATGAGGCATATGGTGGTCACACCAGATACCAGTGGTGTAAAGTACTTAAGTAAAAATAGTTTAAAGTACTACTTAAGTCGTTTTTTGGGGTATCTGTACTTTAGTTTTTATATTTTACTTCACTACATTTCTAAAGAAAATAATGTATTTTTTACTCCATGCATTTTCCCTGACAACCAAAAGTACTCGTTACATTTTGAATGCTTAGCAGGACAGGAAAATGGTCCAATTCACGCACTTATCAAGAGAACATCCCTGGTCATCCCTACTGCCTCTGATCTGGTGGACTCACTTCGTTTCTAAATGAAAATGGTGCCGTCTGGTTTGCTTAATATAAGGAATATGAAATAATTTATACTTTTACTTTTGATACTTAAGTATATTTAAAACCAAATACTTTTAGACATTTACTCAAGTGGTATTTTACTGGTTGACTTTCACTTTTATTTGAGTAATTTTCTATTAAGATAACTTTACTTTTACTCAAGTATGACAATTGGGTACTTTTTCCACCACTGCCAGATACTGACTGGTTTTCTGATCCACGCCCCCACCTTTTTTTTAAAGGTATCTGCGACCAACAGATGCATATCTATATTACCGGTCATGTGAAATCCATAGATTAGGGCTTATTGAATTTATTTCAATTGACTGATTTCCTTATGAACTGTAACTTAGTAACACCTTTGAAATTGTTGCATGTTGCGTTTATATTTTTTGTTCAGTATAGTTCAAAAGGCATTTGACTCTATACACTGCTAAAAGCAGCCTGCAGTAGTATATCATCAATCTTTATGCAAGCACACCCTCATCTCTCTCTATCACTCTTTCTGTCACTCTCCCAAAATAAATGCAATCTCTGACGAGACAGGCTCTCCTCCATCTTACGTTACAAACACTACGCAGTGAGATAGATTCAGCCACTTGCGAAGTGATGGAAAATTATTAAACACAAAAAGACGAAAAATTATAATTGTTTCATAATTATTTTTTTATTGACTTATCTGACCAGTAGTGGGGCAAGACTGCATGAAAAGGACGTACAGCCAACGGAATTCCATCCATTTGTGTATGAGGCGTTAGGCATGTGTAAATGTTTTCCCCAAAATGCAACAAAGAAAGGCCCAATGAAATCTGAAAGCATTCATGCAGCACAATGTAAAACACAGATACTGTAAATCAGTCAAAGCTGTCAGGCCAGACAGTTATGGAGTCATTTGCACAGACCACAGATTGAGAAATGCATGGACAATATGATCTCATAGGCCTATTGTTGAGAGGCATCAGTGGAAGTTGAAGGAGGCCTCTATCAAGAATGTCTATAGGCCTATATCTTACAACTTTACCAAGATCATTTACTGCAAAGTGCTCTGATGTTATCTACCTATTTTCATATAGAAGCTTAAAAAGCCAAAGAGTACCATATTCCACTCTTAATGGTGACATGCAGTTATGGGCAATGTGAAGAACATTCCTCAGCACAGTCTGGTCATACTAGAGTATTCTTCTTTGACCTTTGTTGCCATATATAGACAAATATGCCCTATAGAGTACATCAGACTGGGAAAAGGAAACTGGCTTTGGCATGTAACAAAGATAGTGCACAGAATGGTACCACTTCACTAACTCATTGCAAGTCAGCAAAAACACAATTCTAAACAGCATGGATGGAATTATTCTAATAATAGATTGTGTGCAATAAAAGACTAACCAGTATATTTTTCCCTGTCTATATCCAAACCACACCAAATGATGGTCACAAAAGTATTATCATCCATATGGTAGTCATTGGAAACATTTAGAAACAGAGAATCACACATAGTATCTTGGCTATTGCAGTGTAGCTGGTTAATATTGTCACGTTCGTTCAATGACGGGACAGACCAAGGCGCAGCGTGATATACGTACATGTTTATTTACACTGAATAAACACACGACAAAACAACAAACAAACGAAACGTGAAGTCCTAAGGTTGTACATACAACAAACCTTAACCGGAACAAGATCCCACGACACACTAGTGCCAATAGGCTGCCTAAGTATGATCCCCAATCAGAGACAACGAGCGACAGCTGCCTCTGATTGGGAACCACACCGGCCAACATAGATATACACCTACTAGAAAAACAACATAGAACATACACAACAAAGAATATACACACCCTGACTCAACATATAAGAGTCCCCTGAGTCAGGGCGTGACAGTACCCCCCCCAGAGGTGCGGACTCCGACCGCACAACATAAACATAACAGGGTAGGGGCCGGGTGGGCATTCCGCCTCGGAGGCGGATCCGGCTCGGGGCGTGACGACCTCTACCTCTCCGCCTCCCTGTTGCGCCCCTGGTCTGGTCTGGACCTCGGCGCGCTCCTTCCCCTCTCCTTCCTCCCACGATACGCCAGGACCTGTCTGGACCCTGGTGTGGGAGACCCCGAACCTGGAGAGGGGCTGACGTCATGGTCTGGACTGGAGCCGCTGACCGGAGCTGGACTAAGCACCGGTGGAGCGGACTGCTCTGGCTCCGGAGTGGAGCCGCTGACCGGAGCTGGATCAGGCACCGGTGGAGCGGACTGCTCTGGCTCCGGAGTGGAGCAGCTGACCGGTGCAGGCAGTGATGCAACCAGTCAGGATGCTCTCGATGGTGCAGCTGTATAACTTTTTGAGGATCTGAGGACCCATGCCAAATCTTTTCAGTCTCCTGAGGGGGAATAGGCTTTGTCATGCCCTCTTCACGACTGTCTTGGTGTGTTTGGACCATGATAGTCTGTTGGTTATGAGGCACCAAGGAACTTGAATCTCTCAACCTGCTCCACTACAGTCATCTACAATCATCTCCTTTGTCTTGATCATGTTGAGGGAGAGGTTGTTATCCTGGCACCACACGGCCAGGTCTCTGACCTCCTCCCTATAGGCTGTCTCATCGTTGTCGGTGATCAGGCCTACCACTGTTGTGTCGTCGGCAAACTTAATGATGGTGTTGGAGTCATGCCTGGCCATGCAGTCATGGGTGAACAGGGAGTACAGGAGGGGACTGAGCACACACCCCTGAGGGGCCCCCGTGTTGAGGATCAGCGTGGCAGATGTGTTGTTACCTACCCTTACCACCTGGGGGCGGCCCGTCAGGAAGTCCAGGATCCAGTTGCAGAGGGAGGTGTTTAGTTCCAAGGTCCTTAGCTTAGTGATGAGCTTTGAGGGCATAATGGTGTTGAACGCTGAGCTGTAGTCAATGAATAGTATTCTCACGTAGGTGTTCCTTTTGTCCAGGTGGGAAAGGGCAGTGTGGAGTGCAATAGAGATTGCATCATCCGTGGATCTGTTCGGGCCGTATGCAAATTGGAGTAGGTCTAGAGTTTCTGGGATTATGGTGTTGATGTGAGCCATGACCAGCCTTTCAAAGCACTTCATGGCTACATACGTGAGTGCTACAGGTCTGTAGTCATTTTGGCAGGTTACCTTTGTGTTCTTGGGCACAGGGACTATGGTGGTCTGCTTGAAACATGTTGGTATTACAGACTCAGTCAGGGAAAATGTGGTGATGTCTAGATCTATTGATAGCTTTAAAGCCTGGGGTAAAAACTGATGCAATGACCAATGTTTCAAGTTCTTCCAACCCACTTCTGTTCACTTTTCTCAGTGTGGAAACTCTTATCTGTCCTGGGTTTGAATAGACTATTCAATCATGTACTTCTTGAAACAGTTAGAGCAGGGTGCGATGCAGTGAGCAACTTCTTACTGTCCTACCATGTCTTGCCGTCCAAGTCTGTCTGAGTCTGGCGATCTAAAGGGCAGAGATAAAAGAGAGCATAGGTTATTCAGTTCCAGGATAAACGGAGAAGTTCATCAAGCTTTCAAAATGAGACAGCTATTAATGCATTATATGGCTTGCTATAAGCATACACAACAGTGTATGGCTTTGTAGCAGACTAACAAAAATAATACAATATTACAAGTTCAAATGCATTTAATTTTAATACTGAGACTCTGCTTTCATCCCACTTCCTTACATCCTCAATAAACTCAATTATTTATTGACCTCTGTGCAATCTTCAGTCGTTTGTTCCTTTCCAGATTTTTGTGGTGGATGATCTTTGTTCCTTTCCAGATTTTTGGAGTGGATGATGTCATTCTTCTGCCACGTTCTTCATTTCCACAGGGTGACCGGTCTGTAGCACTGTGCTGGCTTTCGTTGTAGGAGAAAAGCCAGAAGGATTTTGTTGTCAATGTGCCTGCTTTAACCATTACCTTTAACACACTCATGCTAACTGACACGTGATGATCAAAAGGAGAAGAGAAATTAGGACTTAGAAAGAGTCATAACACAGATATAGTACTCACTGTTGTTGTACCCTTTAGAGGTGAACTTATTGTATAGTAGAATGGTATACCAATGTGTTACTGTAAACATTTTTTTAAAATCAAGCTATCAGCTCTTGTAGTCTGTTGCTGACATGGAGCACATTGTTGCACTAAATCCCATTTTCATAAGTGTTCCCATGACAGCTGCAAGTCCAATAAAACACATGAATTAGATTTTCCCTTGAAATGGAAATAACACTTAAAGGAATGTTTTGCCTACAAGAGAGAAAAGGAAAAATAGAAGATACAAGATCAACAGTATAAGACCATTTTCTTGACCCCTTTCAATGTCCATCAGTTAAGAGCAGAACGTACTGTTGTTTTGTGTCACACTGTAACCCATACTGTAACGGAAAACTATAAATGATACACTCATTTTTATCAACAGTAACATACGTTGAAATGTTTTACTGTAGCATACTGTAAATTATGGTGCATTGTGGGAAAATATTGGTGGCAGGGAAATAATTGCTGTATTTCGAATGGTACTGTAATTCCACCCCACAGAATACAATAGCGTACCGTATCTTTGGAGCGCCAAAAAACCTTTTGACCACTAGTGGGTGCATGGTATTGTAGTTTCCGGTCTCATTAACGTATTTTGAAGTGTGCTGTACCAATTTAGCTCCTATGTGGTTATAATTCCCCATTAATTTAAGCTGTATAGGGGACAGATTGGAGTGGCAGCAAGTCTTGAACCTTAAATGGTTGCGCATTTTACCATGTCCTTTTGGTCTGTTTTGCCCTGCGGTCGCTTCCAGTTTGGAAGCCTTTGTTAAGGCCTCTAGAAGTGCAAGTGATATAAAACACAAAATATTAATTAATATGCTGTAATGTTTGTAAACACTTTGCCTAGCAGCCAGCTTGCTTGCACCAATCCCTTGTAATTACAGTAAAATACTGTGAAATACAAACCCCTCAACGAATTTAATTCATTATTCCATCCATCCATTCATTCCAATACCAGTAGCATTTACTTTTTTACAATATAATAGAGTACATTTTAAGGTACTGTACTGTATGTCATTACACAGTACTTGCTTTGATACCGTATTTATATTACAGTAATATGAAATACATAATTTTACTTTCCATCGAGCAGCCTGTAAGCTACTTTCAAATTCACGGTACCTTGACTTGCCATCGAGCAGCCTGTAAGCTACTGTCAAATTCACGATTACCCCTTTACAGCGCAGCAGGTTCCATGCAGTTAGTAGGGTCTGAAACAATATGAGTGTTCTATGGTTCTTGACAGATCATACATTACCAGTCAAAAGTTTGGACACACCTACTCATTCAAGGGTTTTTCTAGATTTTTTACTATTTTCTACATTGTAGAATAATAGTGAACACATCAAAACTATGAAATAACACATATGGAATCATGTAGTAACCAAAAAAGTGTTAAACAAATCAAAATTGTATATTAGAGTTTCTTCAAATAGCCACCCTTTGCCTTGATGCACACTCTTGGCATTCTCTCAACCAGCTTCACCTGGAATGCTTTTCCAACAGTCTTGAAGGAGTTCCCACATATGCTGAGAACTTGTTGGCTGCTTTTCCTTTACTCTGCCGTCCGACTCAACCCAAACCATCTCAATTGGGTTGAGTCGGGGGATTGTGGAGGCCAGGTCATCTGATGCAGCACTCCATCACTCTCCTTCTTGGTAAAACAGCCCTTACACAGCCTGGAGGTGTGTTGGGTCATTGTCCTGTTGAAAAACAAATTATAGTCCCACTAAGCCCAAACCAGATGGGATGGCGTATTACTGCAGAATGCTATGGTAGCCATGCTGGTTAAGTGTGCCTTGAATTCTAAATAAATCACAGACAGTATCACCATCAAAGCACCCCCACCCCATAACACCTCCTCCTCCATGCTTTACGGTGAGAACTACACATGCAGAGATCATCCATTCACCCACACCGCGTCTCACAAAGACATGGTGGTTGGAACCAAAAATCTCCAATTTGGACTCATCAGACCAAAGGACAGATTTCCACTGGTCTAATGTCCATTGCTCATGTTACTTGGCCCAAGCAGGTCTCTTCTTCTTATTGGTGTCCTTTAGTAGTGGTTTCTTTGTCTTAAAGTAATGATGGACTGTCGTTTCTCTTTGATTATTTGAGCTGTTCTTGCCATAATATGGACTTTACCAAATAGGGCTATCTTCTGTATACCCCCCCACCTTGTCACAAGAAGGAAAGAAATTCCACAAATTAACTTTTAAGAAGGCACACCTGTTAATTGAAATGCATTCCAGGTGACTACCTCATGAAGCTGGTTGAGAGAATGCCAAGAGTGTGCAAAGCTGTGGTCCTCTGTAGCTCAATTGGTAGAGCATGGCACTTGTAACGCCAGGGTAGTGGGTTCGATCCCCGGGACCACCCATACGTAAAAATGTATGCACACATGACTGTAAGTCGCTTTGGATAAAAGCGTCTGCTAAATGGCATATTCTTTTTTTATTATAAAGCTGTCATCAAGGCAAAGGGCGGCTATTTGAAGAATCTAAAATATATTTGTATTTGTTTAACACTTTTTTGGTTACTACATGATTCCATATGTGTTATTTCATTATTATTATACAATGTATAAAATAGTAAAAATAAAGAAATACCCTTGAATGAGTAGGTGTGTCCAAACTTTGGACTGGTAGTGTATGTAGGATCTTAATTTAACCCAGTTTGCTACAGCATGAAGATAATACTGCAACAACAGGAAATTTGAATTATTATGTGGATTACAATTAATTAATGAACATTTTTGTAGGGGTTGATACATTTATTGTGAGGGAAAATCAAAGTCTGAAATTTCAAAGTGGAAATGACAAACCTCAAGTGTTTTTAAACTTCAACTACACTACACGTTTTACATTTCCTGCATTGGAGGAAAGTTCTCCTGCAACAGGGTGATCAAATGAAGATCTTACATCTGTAGTGCCACACAGCTGAAGGTCTGTGGGTTTACTGGAAGTGTTGGCAGCTTACCCATGGTCTTCTCCATTCCAGTCTGTGCCAGTATGTACAGAGCCAGTCTGGGCTGCAGCTTTTACAACACCCTGTCGCTGAGGTAATACAGACAGTCTTACAGCAACTCATAAACATCAGTCAGACATTGGGGTCTGACATATGGAGTACGTTTATAACTGTCTGACACAAATCTTTTACCACTTATATCTCATACTGGAAACGTCTAAGCAAACCATTACAAACCTAGCACAAATGTAGCAAGAAGTAACTCACCTTGGTGGTTTTAAGAGATGACTCCTTATTTATTTGAGCATTTTTCTGTAAATATGTCTCTCATTACCCATAAACTGACCTGCACTAAATGGAATAGCCTATGACACATTCAAAGATTCACTAGCCAAGTGTAAACATGCTCCTCATTACTATAAGCATCTGCAGGAAGAGATGCTATAGAAGCTGAAAATCTGTCTCTTGGCAAAGAACATAAATTGACTATTTACATTTGACATTTTAGTCATTTAGCAGACGCTCTTATCCAGAGCGACTTACAGTTAGTGAGTGCATACATTTTCATACTGGCCCCCCGTGGGAAACGAACCCACAACCCTGAGCTACAGGGGATCCTTGTTCTAAATTATATACAGTATAATATAGTTGTTAACAGGCCTACCTGATGGAAGCGGAGGGAGAGATGGACGCTCATATTTTCATCAAGATACCTAGGTCTCCATCTTCCCCTCTTATTCTGTCATGTGAAAATAGTAAGTAGTCAGAAATGCACTCTTACGGGACCTCCCGAGTGGCGCAGCGGTCTATGGCACTGCATCGCAGTGCTTGAGGCGCCACTATAGACCCAGGTTTGATCCCAGGCTGTGTAATAGTCGGCTGTGACCGGGAAAGCCATGATGCAGCGCACAATGGGTGCGTCGTCCGGGTTAGGGGAGGGTTTTGCTGGCTGGGACTTCCTTGTCCCATTGCGCTCTAGCGACTCCTTGTGGCGGGCCTGGCACCTGCAAGCTGACTTCAGTCACCAGCTGGACGGTGTTTCATCCAACACATTGGTGCGGCTGGCTTCTGGATTAAGCGAGCAGTGTGTCAAGAAGCAGTGCGGCTTGGCAGGGTCGTGTTTCGGAGGACCCATGGCTCTTGACCTTCGTCTCTCCCGAGTCCGTAGGGGAGTTGCAGCGATGGGACAAGACTGTAACTACAAATTGGATATCATGAAATTGGGGAGAAAAAGGGGTCAAAGTACAAAAAACTAAAAAATACTCTAACGAAAGCAAGTGAAGTCAACCACCCTGCAAATGATTGGCGTGATGTGGGCTACATGGTTCTCGGGCACAGTTGACGTATGGTTATGATGACATAGGATTCTACATTTCCAAATGGTTTAATACCTAATTATCTATTCCCAATGTCTACGGTTGGAATTTATGTGTAATTGTGGAAATGGTCTGAGACCGGCTCAACATACACTACCGGTCAAAAGTTTTAGAACACCTACTCATTCAAGGATTTTTCTTTATTTTTACTATTTTCTACATTGTAGAATAATAGTGAAGACATCTTAATTATGAAATAACACATATGGAATCATGTAGTAACCAAAAAAGTGTTAAACAAATACAAATATATTTGACATTCTTCAAATAGCCACCCTTTGCCTTGATGACAGCTTTGCACACTCCTGGCATTCTCTCAACCAGCTTCATGAGATAGTCATCTGGAATGCATTTCAATTAACAGGTGTGCCTTCTTAAAAGTTAATTTGTGGAATTTCTTTCCTTCTTAATGTGTTTGAGCCAATCAGTTGTATTGTGAAAAGGTAGGGGGGTATACAGAAGATAGCCCTATGTGGTAAAAGACCAAGTCCATATAATGGCAAAAACAGCTCAAATAAGCAAAGAGAAACGACAGTCCCATCATTACTTTAAGACATGAAGGTCAGTGAATACGGGAAATTTCAAGAACTTTGAAAGTTTCTTCAAGTGCAGTTGCAAAAACCATCAAACGCTATGATAAAACTGGCTCTAATGAGGATCGCCACAGGAATGGAAGACCCAGAGTTACCTTTGCTGCAGAGAATATGTTTATTAGAGTTACCAGCCTCAGAAATTGCAGCCCAAATAAATGCTTCACAGAGTTCATCACAGACACATCTCAACATCAACTGTTCAGAGGAGACATTGTGAATCAGGCCTTCATGGTCGAATTGCTGCAAAGAAACCACTACTAAAGGACACCAATAACAAGAAGAGACTTGTTTGGGCCAAGAAACACGAGCAATGGACAATGTAAATTAGACCGGTGGAAATTTGTCCTTTGGTCTGGAGACCAAATTGGAGATTTTTGGTTCCAACCACCGTGTCTTTGTGGGATGCGGTGTGGGTGAACGGATGATCTCCGCATGTGTATTTCCCACCATAAAGCATGGAGGAGGAGGTGTTATGGTGTGGGGGTGCTTTACTGGTGACACTGTCTGTGATTTATTTAGAATTCAAGGCACACTTAACCAGCATGGCTACCACAGCATTCTGCAGCGATACGCCATCCCATCTGGTTTGGGCTTAGTGGGACTATAATTTGTTTTTCAACAGGACAATGACCCAACACACCTCCAGGCTGTGTAAGGGCTATTTTACCAAGAAGGAGAGTGATGGAGTGCTGCATCAGATGACCTGGCCTCCACAATCTCCCGACCTCAACAACATTGAGATGGTTTGGGACGAGTCGGACTGCAGAGTGAAGGAAAAGCAATCAACAAGTGCTCAGCATGTGTGGGAACTCCTTCAAGACTGTTGGAAAAGCATTCCAGGTGAAGCTGGTTGAGAGAATGCCAAGAGTGTGCAAAGCTGTCATCAAGGCATATGGTGGCTATTTGAAGAATCTCAAATATAAAATATATTTTGATTTGTTTAACACTTTTTTGGTTACTACATGATTCCATATGTGTTATTTCATAGTTTTGATGTCTTCACTACTATTCTACAATGTAGAAAATAGTAAAAAATAAAGAAAAACCCTTGAATGAGTAGGTGTTCTAAAACTTTCGACCGGTGGTGAATGCCACAATTATAAGAATAACATGTTAACTAAGAATCTGGACAATAACATTCCACTGTCCATCTTTGGGTTTGCGTGACATCCCAAAATCAGTCAAGCTTAGCTTTGTGGTTGCGATTCAGGCAAAATGTGATAGATGGTATACACAACAGTTAAACAATGTCTTGAATTCCACAGCTACTATAAACTGTAGCCTAACATCCAATCAAAGTTATGTTTTAATGTCCCGGTGGTGAATGAGCTCATTTATTTAGATGTGAATGCACATCAGTAAACGATTCATGATCTTTTGCACATTGCTGCAATAACTCTGTCTGTCAAAGGCAAATAAATATTGTTAGCACTATCCCTTGTTCCTTGTTCATGCCTAACGTTCACAGCTTTCATTCATGAATGATCGTATCAAAATATTAACACTATGAATTCCAGTTTATGACATGGTAGATCACTATTAGGGGTGATGTTTTTCTGTCCATGGCCAAGCTATCAATCTACTTTACTGTTGTACTAACACAAACCTGATTCTCAGGCAATTAAATGTATAGGGCTACGTTCATGCATGTTCTGGTGATTAAAACAACATCTTAAGAGACTAATAAAGGCGGGGATGGGGTGAATAATTTAGAGCCTCATCGATGAATAGAGTTCCTAATAATGATTTAACAGGCAAAATCAGAGGGTGGCATCATGTCTATAATTTCAGCACAACCACTCCTCCTATTAAGCAGGCCATGAATAATGCCTGTGTCACTCCTCAAATACAGCGACAACAAGTACAAATCTGAAAATGTCAAATGACACTTGGGTTACAGAAAAATATGGAAAATATGACTGGAAAAAGTGCCAACTATGGAACCAAAACACTTTTGTAATGCCACAAAATATCAAAGTGGAATAACCAGAGAAATTAGCCCCTTCATTAAGTGCCATTAGAAATACTGCACCAGCAGGACCCATAAACATACTGTACTGGAGCACAAGGAAAAAGGCCAGCCGCAATTTAACATGGTAGGCCCAACAGCACTTTCATATACTCCTTAGGTTTAGGCACAGCTCAAAAGTTACCAAACTGAGCATGGATAGCCTACTATATAGCCTATTGCCTGCCTTTAATTTATTACCCATTTGCCCACATTCACCAAATAAAGACTGGATGGCACAAAAGCTATGCTGTGCTCTAACAGTGAGGGTACGTCAGCATGGGCAACAGGAGACAGCCCGGAGCAGGAGATGAGGGATTTAATATAAAGGGAGGTATAGCATAGGCCAGGGGTACTCAATTACTATTTCAGAAGGTTCGGTCACACAAATTTCCTAGGTGCCAAAGGTCCGGATGGATATTGTCATTTTGCGACCCCAAACGGTTCAAACCCCTCTTGTTGGTGGAATGAACATTTTGTAGTTTTAAAGCACATTTTCTGCAATTCTACACATTTTGCCATGTCATATGTGTGTTTATATGATACAGTACCTGAATGACTCAACAAAATCAATGGAGGCCCCCATGGGCACATCATCTGGCCATGATAACTGCAAGATTTAGATAACTGGTTAGCCTAATTTATCAACCTAGCTAACATGGGCTAGTTGATCAACTGGACATTTCTGACAGGTTCTAAATTGCTCTCTAAGATCTGTCAGTTAATGACATAACAAGATGAAAACTGCCCATGCACTGCCAAATTCCGAAAATGCGTTCCAAGTACTATTACAACTCTCAACGGCGTTAAATTGAAAGCAGGATCCGGACCGCGGTCCACTAGTTGAGTATGGTTGGCATGTTTTACCAAAGGGGTTTTATCACCAAGCTACATCTGAATCAGGCAGTCATAAACATTTCCTCTTCATGAGCAAAAGTCCTCACTGTTTCTCCAATGTTCTGAAGAAAATATTTAGACACCTCCAGACTTGGCCATTGCAGTGACATCTAACTCCATAGTGCTCTGACTATGTAAACGTGGAACAACTGGCAACCAGCTGCTATAGTCTGTTCTAACAACCCCTATTATGACTATTCATCTCAATAATAAAAATAATAAAAATAATAAAATAAAAAAATAAAATGATTTCACTTAGATTTAAAACAGCTTTATAACACCTGTGACCAGATGAACAGATTAGGGGGACCCAACCACAACTGCTACTGACGGTAGGCTAAACCCTCCTGTCCTAGCCTGAGAAGGCCTGTGAAATTCTAACATCAGGTTTACAGTATGTAATGTTTAGAGCAGCCATGGCCAGTACAGTACATCACCGTCTGAGTGCTTATTTGAACCCTGTTAGCTAAATAAAACACCACTACAGGGATTCCTAGGCTTTCATTGTGTGGTGCGTTTGTATTCTTTATTTCACTGCACAGAGTGATTTAAAGTGTCATTTCAGGATCAGTTTTTACGGCTACAACACAGTATCCATTTAATGATTTAGTAACTGAGTAGTATGCAACCTCAACTTTACTGAAAGCACATTTCACATCTGCTTTGTCAAATGTAGGCTACTGCTGCTGATACATTACTAAACAATGACATAGCCCATAATATGATATAATGCCAACAAAAGCATACATAAATACAGTCATATACATGCCAAAAAGTAGTTGGGGGAAACCAATCTGCATCAACAAAAACTCATACTTTTATTACAATAAATGTCAGAGTTGGCGAGGTTATAGGCCTAGGCTAGCCTATACAATGATGTAGAGTGGAGTCAGCACTCTCAGATGGGAATATAAATGATTTCCCCCAGTTTCTGAACTCAACATGGACAAACCATATTATTATGATTGAATACATTTTCACATAATATATGACCTTATGTTATGGCAAAAGCAGGACGTCCCTAATCAAATAAACTAGTACAGTAGTAGGAGTAAATTAACACGCAAATCATTATCTGCTTAAAAATAATGAACTCCCAAGACAACTAGGCTTAGTAGAAACCAATTTTGGAGAAATTAAACATTGGCAAGCTATGGAATACTAACAGTGGGATGTGACAACTGCGAAATCCACTTCTGTAAAGGTGATAGAAAACCATTTATGGCAGATGACAGATGTGGGAAGGTCTCCCTGACATTTACTCCATTTTAGTCCAATTCATTCCCAGATCGAACGATTTGGACCCAAACTCATAACACACTCACAGCACACTAACACTGTCTGCATGGGCCCTAGTTGTTGCATAGCTGTGCAACTTGATGAATCTACTGTATCTCCCCCTGTAGATGCATATTTGAACACTATGGGGACAGCAGAAATAACACTGCAGAACATTGAACAGAACATTCAACTGGAGACTGAGAAGAAAATAGGGGCTGCTGGTAGTAAATGTACTTTATGTTACGCTCTAACATTAAGCCTCATAAGTCAAAGTAATGTGGGACAGCTCAATGCCAGCTAGGCTTCACAACCAAAAGCTCAGCGACTGGGATTCCACAAACTCAGGTTTCAGCTGCCTCAGGTTATGTTATCCTGTTATTTCGGAAACAAATTGATACTGAATTTCACCATAAGCATCCATTTATTTTCTAAAGCAAAACAAAGCAAGCACAGTACAAAACGAATAGGCCTATTGGTCTACTAAATATTAGTAAATAGTAAATGATGTCATCTCACTATTCTCTGATCTTGAGTACCTCAATCAGAGCCATCCTCTCCTCGTCTGGATCAAAACAGAAAATAGAGCGGTAAGTCTATCCACATGCAACCACTTTAAAATCGAGCATAATATCCGGTGTAACCTCATTATCCTCCTCTAGATAGGCTACTCAATGACGTCAATATAGACAGTCTTTCATCTTGTCATACTGCCTTTGAAGTTTGTTATCTATAACTAGGCTTAAAGCTAGAATCATTAGTTGCTACATACATTTTTGGACATATGAATGAATTATATACCCATTGATTTTTGAAGAATATAACTTATAAATGCTTCATGAGCTTAGTTAAACTGTCATACCCCATCAGAACACAACATATAAGCCTGTTACACATGTAAACAAACACTTTATAGCCTCAAAACATGGTTTAAACTATAATGTTGATATGATGTATGGTCAGTTCTTGCATACATAACTCTCACTTTGAATTTGAGAGTGGTTACATTTCTTCAGGTTCATCCCTCAGCTTTACCAAAACACAGGCAGGGTGACCACTTTGTTATTGTTTCAATTAAGGATTCCAGCTTTAATTAAACCAAAAGAGGAAGAGTAGCCTATAAGGCCAGGAGTTTGTCCTGACCGACCCTCTTTATGATCACTGCCTTGTCTAGCATCATAATCAAAAAGGGGAGAATAACAATTCATTAATTCCTGTTGCTCTCCTCAATCAATGCATAGCAAGGAACGTCGCATAAACTACTGACATACAGGTAGCCTACTACAACCACATCTTAGTATTCTGCAATTCTGCATCAACAGGGCACTGCCATTTATGTTTAACCTCTAGCCCCCCCTGGTGGCATTGTCAATACATCAGCTAAAAAGGACAGGCATACAGTACTTCAGACAAACACTACCATGGTTACTGATCACTGTTCATTAGGAGGGGAGGAGACATGTATGACTTTATAAAACTGATATCATGGTGAAGGATAATGCAGGTAAATTAATCTCTCCATGACAACCAAAGCAATAACCATTAATTCAACACCTGAAGGCAGTGGCTTGGACTCAATTTATCAACTCGAATAATGGAATGACTAATATTAGCTCACTTGTCATAAATTCTACATTTAAAGGGTAAAATGGTTTAAACAACAAGCATTCAGTAAATGAGTTGAGGACGGCAGACTCATTCACACTTCAAGCTGAGGATCTCTGCTGTACAGGTAAGACATCTCCTGTAGTCATATCAACCCAGAAACAGATGAAATTTAGTAAGAGAATACCATCATATTTTTATTTCCATTTCAAAAAATCTAAATGTAACATATGCTGAGTCTGCTTAAGACTGCCATGTGATTTGTGCTGTAGGCTATTCTGAGATGGTGCACTTACTACTGATTGCCCTCATCATCAGAACCTCTTTGTGGGGCTCTTGCATTGCTACATGTGTGGATAGAGATGACATAGAAGGCCCAAGGGGTGTGAGGATGAACCCCTTTCTGTTCCAGAGGTCAGACAGATCCAGGACCAGCCATGTCCTCCTGCTCCCCAGTACAGGGAGGTGACTGGCCACACTCCTATCATCCAGCACCTGGCCCACTGCTTAGGGGTCCCAGTGAGAGGAGAGCTGCAGCAACACAGTGGCCATGGAAGCCTTCCTGGAGCTGGCTGGGATCCAGAGCTATAGCAGCTGGACATGGGCCAGGAGGCTGGAGTACAAGCTGCCTGGTGGTGACTGCACACTGGTGGTGCAGAGGAGCCACAGCATGGGACGATCAGCAAACACTGACACTGCTGTCCATGATTGCAGACGTTTTACATATTGGCCATGAATTGGAGAAGTTGGAAAGAGGGGCAGCAGAGCTTGACCCAAGGCACTCATCTCCCAACTGACAATGTTACAGGCTAGTGTGTATAGGGTATCTAAGCAATTGAAACATCAGCAATTCATGTCAAGAGGACAAATAACCCAATTTAATAAATGTTTATTCATCTAGATTGGTGTCCCATTTCTTTTACAGCCAGCCCGCCTACGATTGACCACAGCATTCAATTTGCAGAATTCCACATGATGATCGTGTTGCATGATGCACGTACCTTTTTGCGCTGCATGAGTAATCATATACCGCAATAGAGAGCAATAGTAATGGCGTCTTTTTGTAGGCACTAACAGAGGCTAACTTGGCCATGGCTCGTTGGCCAAAGCCTATGGGGAAATTGTATTTTTTTGGGATAAATGCGGAAAATAAGGTCAGTGGTACATTGTCAGTCAGTTACTGCTCAAATTCAACGTTGTCTACAAAGTTGTTGGCTATTAGCTAGCTACTGCACTAACTTTGCTTTTTATCCTGATTGTGTGCAACATCTCCCTCTGCGGGACAGGTCCTATCTGCACCCAAAAATGTAATTGCTGTCCTATAAACAGCTTGCTCGCCTCTGCCACCACTGCAAGAAAATCACTGGACAAGAGTGCCAAATCAGCATCTTTATTTTACAAACAAATGCATTTTCTATTGACATTTCTTTGTATCATAAAAAAAGCAATTTACAAGCATAAGAACCCCCAAAAAGCAGCACAGAATGATTGAGTAAAATATAATTTGAATAAATATATCATATATTTCATGCTATAAAATAAATTCATAAATGGCAAGTTAATAGTTCAGCTCTAGCTAGCTTCATTTACTTCATAGTTGTACATAACAGTAGAGTTCTGAGGTTCACAGTTGGGTTGTATGTAGAGTGGACTAGAGGGAGGTGGACTGACACCTGGCCAAACTAAAAGGTCTCCCCTGTTCCTCAACATTGAAGCTCTGTGCTTGTCACACGCATGCAGAGGGGAAACGGAAAACATGGGTTCAGTGAGACCCTTGAGGCAGAATGTTTGGGAACCACTGAATGAGGATTTGTTTCCCCACCTGAAGAGAAGTGCACATTGAATTCTATGCATATGAGCTGTATGCCCAGTGACCACTTTATAACACTAGTATAAACCCTGAGTACCACTTTTTTTTTTTTTGCCATATCACCAAATACATGATATCCAGACACCACAGAACGTCAGACCAAGGAGTTTCATATCCAAGAAGGAAACAGGCCAGTCTTAACATGTAGTTAAAGCAGCACTGACCACTTTCACACTGACCAGCTGAAACTTCAGTCTCAGTACTCGAGGGGAAAGGGGAGACCTTTAAATTTTAGCATGAACACAGGTCGCCACTCCCAATGTGGCTTTGCAGCCCAAAATCCCTTTCAGTATTTGACACAGATGGAGGTGCAATTTTAAAACCAGTGCCATTGAGTTTGACTGAATCACATGCTTAGCTTTTGCATTGCAGTTAATTGACAGTCATAGGCTTTGGATGCGTACTTAGAAGACCAGCAATACCAGTCTCACCTAATGAGCATTTTCACTCAACCTGTCCAAAGACTCACAAAATATATAAAAAATAAATCAATATCAAATTGTCCTTGTCCTACTTCAATTCAACAGCTCCCTGACATTCAATTTTTAGTTGCGACATGACAGGCCCAGAATTAGATTAGGCTCACTGATAACAATACATCCCTTTTAAAAAGGTTATTGCTTTTGTATATTACACAGTGGAGAAAGGTTGAGAGAAGCTATGGAAGACTTTCAGATTTTTTAAAAGTCTATATCAGTGTTCATAAACTACCTGAAGTTAGTCTGTTTAAAAATTCAAAAAGTAGTCAAACAGCCTTCCCTGTAAACACTAACTTTCGATTACTTCGGGCCCACAAGCATCTCCCTCCCACTTTTTCTGTGAATAGTTTTGAACAAACAGAGTGAATGCAAATCAGTGTCAGGTTCAGTTGGTTGGTGAGTGTTGTGGCATTAGTAACCAAAGTTTATAAAAGCATTTACACAAATATCCCCCCCATTCCCCTATAACGTATATATGCATGTGTATAGTCTTTTGTATATCAAAATCTATAAATAAACAGACCAGTCTAGAAGCACCATTTAAGGGTAAAAAGGTCCCTAAAGATAAAGTAATAGAGTCCCTTGAGGTGGAGACTAAAATGATGAGTAGATCCCCTCTGGAATATCAATGTATCAAAGACAGGTTATTTCTAAGTGCATGCCAGATGAGAAAAAAACAAGAACTAATGTTGAGTTCCAAAAACAGCCATCGGGCATTTCAAAAACTATTTTGTGGGTGAGTGACATGCAATACGGCTATAACAGGGTAAGCTTGCCATTTTTCACTCCACAAATGTCATGATTTTTAAATCTGCTCATTCTCAAGCAGCTGTCCCCCTGGCCAGATGTTACAAAAGGAATCTTGAGAGGGTAAGAGTCTAGCTGTGCTCTCTCCTCTCTCTCACTCTCCGAGACTGAAGGAGATGCCTTCGATTGTCTTCAGTGCTAACAGAAAGACTACAGTATACATACAAAACAGCTTCTGGAGAGAGGAACAAAACAGCTCACGACCGTGATTAGATGCCATGCAAGTCACCATATTACCATTAACACAATTCATCACATTATTAATGGATACCAAAAAGGGGTCTGATGACAAGGAAATGGTACAGCTGAATAAAAATGGAGGTGGCATGTTAGCCTAACTTAAGAGATCAACATGGCCATATATCTAAACACACGATTCTCCTCACTGCTGAATTAATCTAAATTCTGTGCCCATTCCCTTTCAGACATAAAATTTTTGCATAAACTAATCACAGGAAAGATTTATCCAAATTAAAGTGAAATCTACAGTATTTTATCAATAGATATACCTTTCCCTTGACCCATTTAATTATTTACATTGAAGGCAGGCACAAAACAGAAGTATACTGTAAGTGCCAGAGTCAGGGATATAAAGCTAGTGATAGTTTGTGTGGCAAGGCACAGATCACGATCCAAAAGCCTTTTTTGTTCTTCAAAATATTACTAGGATTTATATGGTTGGCATCTTACATATCATATCTGGCAACATGCTCAACACTATGTGGGATTCAACTGTAAGAACATCAGTTGGAAATAGCAAGGAATTGGAAAATAGGAACTAGGCTACATCTTATGTAGAAAACTAATCTTGCCTCTTGTCAGCCAAATGTATAGACAGACCTTTGTCTTTCAGTATTAGTTTTCTATGGAGGAATATCTATTAGGCTATTGATGGTTGGACTCCTGGCACAATAACCTATAGTAGTCTGCCCCTGTTCTAATAACACGAGACATCATGAGAAGGATCATATTATATGATGGAGGTCAATTCCCTCTTATAAATCGGGAGGGGGACAGATCCAATATGAGCAGGGTTATAATACTTTACAAAGACGGTTACCACACAGAACAGGACATCATAGACTTCTGCCTAGTAGGCATTCAGACAGCAGAAAATAGATTGTGGCTGACTTTGGGCCACAACACTGTCAAGCATGTTATGTTGGAGAAAAACAAAAATCTAACTGGGAAAATCAAAGGGAAGGGCCTGTCACGGATCTGCAAAAGCGGACAAGATCAGTAACAAGACATGAAGACAGCGAATCAGAATTCACTAAATCTGAGAAGGGTCCTTTTGGTTGTAAACGGAACAGTTTCCATGGCAACTGGTGTAACAAGACGATGGACATCAAAACAATGAACCCATTGTATAGTGAGCATGGAGAAAGACTATTGGTGAGCTAACAATATACGATATGGACATCAGTTTCCCCTAATATTTTTTTCCAACACCGGTGGTAAAGGAAGCGGGGAGGGTGGTCAGGTTCTCTTTGCTGGCTGTGAGAAAGTCCCTTCTGTTCACTTCAAGACATTCTACTCCAAAATGCATGAACATGTAATTATGTTGACACCATCGGAAATAGAACTGATGCGCGCTACTGCAGCACTGTAGGGAGATGAGGAGCATGCGCTCTGTTCACTACAAATATCAGTTACAACTTATCACACTGATCTTAAAGGGATAGTGTGAGATTTTGGCAACTAAGCCCTTCTACTTACCCAGAGTCAGATGAACTCATGGATACAATAGAGTACCACAGTGTGAGTCATAATACCCATAAAACCTAGAGGTCAAACAGGGAAATGGTTCCACTCGTTTTTTCCACCATTCAAATCCCATAGGGGATTTTAGAAACACTTAAAATAAGGGCTGTGTTTCATGTAGGCTTACCCTGGCGTGACGTTTTGATAAACGTGTAAATCTCTCTAGGACAAGGTGACTTATCAATATATTCACCTGTATTTACCCCCCAAAATGAAATGCTAAATAGATGCTAATGTGGCTATCATAAAGAACTACAAATGCCATGATGATCTGGGCGAGACTGCAGAATCGAGGCAAAGGTAAAAATCTCTGGATTAAATATCTAATGTTAGCTAAATGTAGTAATGAATAAATAGGCTACATTTCTTAAAATTGACAATACCTGTTAGCAAAGGTATCAGCTAGAGATGATGTGCAGGAGCTTGCAGAGATGTAGTTTAGCATGATGTCTACTTTGATGAAAATTTGCATTTTGAATCAGAGTAAATAAAGCCAAATATATTGATAAGTCACCTTGCCCGAGAGAGATTTATATACACTGCTCAAAAAAATAAAGGGAACACTTAAACAACACAATGTAACTCCAAGTCAATCACACTTCTGTGAAATCAAACTGTCCACTTAGGAAGCAACACTGATTGACAATACATTTCACATGCTGTTGTGCAAATGTGGGTTGTAGACTCCGTCTCATGGAGACAACAGGTGGAAATTATAGGCAATTAGCAAGACAAACCCAATAAAGGACTGGTTTTGCAGGTGGTGACCACAGACCACTTCTCAGTTCCTACGCTTCCTGGCTGATGTTTTGGTCACTTTTGAATGCTGCCGGTGCTTTCACTCTAGTGGTAGCATGAGACGGAGTCTACAACCCACACAAGTGGCTCAGGTAGTGCAGCTCATCCAGGATGGCACATCAATGCGAGCTGTGGCAAGAAGATTTGCCGTGTCTGTCAGCGTAGTGTCCAGAGCATGGAGGCGCTACCAGGAGACAGGCCAGTACATCAGGAGACGTGGAGGAGGCCGTAGGAGGGCAACAACCCAGCAGCAGGACTGCTACCGCCGCCTTTGTGCAAGGAGGAGCAGGAGGAGCACTGCCAGAGCCCTGCAAAATGACCTCCAGCAGGCCACAAATGTGCATGTGTCTGCTCAAACGGTCAGAAACAGACTCCATGAGGGTGGTATGAGGGCCCGACGTCCACTGGTGGGGGTTGTGCTTACAGCCCAACACTGTGCAGGACGTTTGGCATTTGCCAGAGAACACCAAGATTGGCAAATTCGCCACTGGCGCCCTGTGCTCTTCACAGATGAAAGGAGGTTCACACTGAGCACGTGACAGACGTGACAGAGTCTGGAGACGCCGTGGAGAACGTTCTGCTGCCTGCAACATCCTCCAGCATGACCGGTTTGGCAGTGGGTCAGACATGGTGTGGGGTGGCATTTCTTTGGGGGGCCGCACAGCCCTCCATGTGCTCGCCAGAGGTAGCCTGACTGCCATTATGTACCGAGATGAGATCCTCAGACCCCTTGTGAGACCATATGCTGGTGCGGTTGGCCCTGGATTCCTCCTAATGCAAGACAATGCTAGACCTCATGTGGCTGGAGTGTGTCAGCAGTTCCTGCAAGAGGAAGGCATTGATGCTATGGACTGGCCCGCCCCTTCCCCAGACCTGAATCCAATTGAGCACATCTGGGACATCATGTCTCGCTCCATCCACCAACGCCACGTTGCACCACAGACTGTCCAGGAGTTGGCGGATGCTTTAGTCCAGGTCTGGGAGGAGATCCCTCAGGAGACCATCCGCACCACCTCATCAGGAGCATGCCCAGGCGTTGTAGGGAGGTCATACAGGCACGTTGAGGCCACACACTACTGAGCCTCATTTTGACTTGTTTTAAGGACATTACATCAAAGTTGGATCAGCCTGTAGTGTGGTTTTCCACTTTAATTTTGAGGGTGACTCCAAATCCAGACCTCCATGGGTTGATAAATTTGATTTCCATTGATAATTTGTGTGTGATTTTGTTATCAGCACATTCAACTATGTAAAGAAAAAAGTATTTAATAAGATTATTTCATTCATTCAGATCTAGGATGTGTTATTTTAGTGTTCCCTTTATTTTTTTGAGCAGTGTATGTTTGTATATATGTACAGTTGAAGTTGGAAGTTTACATACACTTAGGTTGAAGTCATTAAAACTCATTTTTCAACCACTCCACAAATTCCTTGTTAACAAACTACAGTTTTGGCAAGTCGGTTAGGACATCTACTTTGTGCATGACAAGTAATTTTTCCAACAATTGTTTACAGACAGATTATTTCACTTATAATTCATTGTATCACAATTCCAGTGAGTCAGAAGTTTACATACACTAAGTTGACTGTGCCTTTCAACAGCTTGGAAAATTCCAGAAAATGTCATGGCTTTAGAAGCTTCTGATAGGCTAATTGACATAAATGGAGTCAATTGGAGGTGTACCTGTGGATGTATTTCAAGGCCTACCTTCAAACTCAGTGCCTCTTTGCTTGACATCATGGGAAAATCAAAAGAAATCAGCCAAGACCTAAAATGTTTTGCAGACCTCCACAAGTCTGGTTCATCCTTGGGAGCAATTTCCAAATGCCTGAAGGTACCACGTTCATCTGTACAAACAATAGTACGCAAGTATGAACACCATGGGACCATGCAGCCGTCATACCGCTCAGGAAGGAGACGCGTTCTGTCTCCTACAGATGAACGTACTTTGGTGCGAAAAGTGCAAATCAATCCTAGAACAGCAAAGGACCTTGTGAAGATGCTGGAGGAAACAGCTACAAAAGTATCTATATCCACAGTAAAACGAGTCCTATATCGACAACCTGAAAGGCCGCTTAGCAAGGAAGAAGCCACTGCTCCAAAACCTCCATAAAAAAGCCAGACTACGGTTTGCAACTGCACATGGGGACAACCATCGTACTTTTTGGAGAAATGTCCTCTGGTCTGATGAAAAGAAAAATAGAACTGTTTGGCCATAATGACCATCGTTATGTTTGGAGGAAAAAGGGGGATGCTTGCAAGTCGAAAAACCCCATCCCAACCGTGAAGCACGGGGTGGCAGCATCATGCTGTGCGGGTGCTTTGCTGCAGGAGGGACTGGTGCACTTCACAAAATAGATGGCATCATGAGGAAGGAAAATTATGTGGATATATTGAAGCAACATCTGAAGACATCAGTCAGGAAGTTAAAGCTTGGTCACAAATGGGTCTTCCAAATGGACAATGACCCCAAGCATACTTCCAAAGTTGTGGCAAAATGGCTTAAGGACAACAAAGTCAAGGTATTGGAGTGGCCATCACAAAGCCCTGACCTCAAACCTATAGAACATTTGTGGGCAGAACTAAAAAAGCGTGTGCGAGCAAGGAGGCCTACAAACCTGACTCAGTTACATCAGCTCTGTTAGGAGGAATGGGCCAAAATTCACCCAACTTATTGTGGAAGGCTACCCAAAACGTTTGACCCAAGTTAAACAGTTTAAAGACAATGCTACCAAATACTAATTGAGTGTATGTAAACTTCTGACCCATTGGGAATGTGATGAAATAAATAAAAGCTGAAATAAATCACTCTACTATTATTCTGACATTTCACATTCTTAAAATAAAGTGGTGATCCTAACTGACCTAAGACAGGGAATTTTTACTAAGATTTAATGTCAGGAATTGTGAAAAACTGAGTTTAAATGTATTTGGCTAAGGTGTAAACTTCTGACTTCAACTGTATATACGTATTTCTGCCAAGACGCGCTTTTAAAGGGATAGTGTGAGATTGACCAATGAAGCACTTTTTCTACTTACCCAGAGTCAGATGAACTCATGGATACTATTTGTATGTTTCTGCATGCAGCTTAAAGGAAGTTTCTAACTAGCGTTAGCGCAATTGCTAACTAGCGTTAGTGCAATGACTGGAAGTCTATGGGAACTTTTACTTTTGAAGTGGCTGCCACTGCTAAATGAATATAGGGGAAACACTGGACATGTATGAAAAACTGCTCAATTCCAATATGAAAACAAAATCACTGCAAAATAATAAAACCAAGTAAAAAAAAAAAAATAGAAAAGAGGAACAAACAACCGAAAAATAACAGGCATCATAAATGGTGGTGCTACATTAAATGAAGAGGAAATGCTCCTTCCCCGCACCCACCTGGACCTCTGGGCTTTTCAGGACACTTCTCTCTAAACAGTGAAGCATGTGACAAATTAAAATTTGATTTGAGCCTGCTACCACCTTGTATTACTGTAGTTATGGTAGTGTGTGATCATGTGTAAAAAATAAAAAAGGTAAATGGTATACAAGGAAAGCTTCACACTGCTGAAATAGCAAATCAGCAAGAAGAGGGATAAGGGGGCTTTCCACCTGATCTTAAAGGCCCAATGTAGCGGTTTTTATATCAATATCAAATCATTTCTGGGTAACAATTAAGTACCTTACTGTAACGGATTTGTATAAAAACTATTTCTCAAGCAAGTATTTTGCTAGGACTGTCTGGGAGTGGTCTGAATGGGAGGGGAAAACTAGCTGTTATTGGCAAAGAGGTTTGGAACTCTTTGTTATTGGTCTATTAACCAATTTACCGCATGGTGATGTCACCATGGAAAGCCAAAACTCCCACCCATGCAAACCTGCTGATTAGAAAATCCTGTGTAGATTGCATTTTCAACAAGCAACTATCAAGAAACACTGTTGGACAATATGATATAAAACACAGGAAAATTACTTTTTTGACTGCACTGGGCCTTTAAAAACATCTTAATCTGGACTAGCACATTGGAGCAATAATTATCTGAATTTATTCCTGTATTAAATCAAAACTACTGTAGTTAGAAGCATTTCAATACAATAAGAATGTCGAAAGCCAGTTCAGCTAAACCCTGGGCCCTTACTACGCAATGGCATTCTGCATTGCAATGCTTAGCCATGTAATGCAATATAAATCTGACAAACATCCCCACCATATATGTGCATTAGTGAGTTATGACGATATGAACAATGGAAATGAACGTTTTGAAATGTGGTCAATGACATCCGTCCAACTGCTGACCCGACAGCCCAGCTAATCTCTAAACAAGCAGAGCACCAAGACCAACACTGCCTTTGATGATTATTTACCAAACAACACTGAAATAGCTAGCTACCAACATCAGTTGTTAAATGGGCTTACACTGACCGATGCAATTCTAATTTGATTCTTGAGTATTAAAAAGCAGTAGCCTAGTTTTTCGCAGAATACATTTATGGTCACCAGTCACCACTGCTCTTCAAGACATCACAAAATGAACACAACTATCACCAAATCACCATTCTACTTGAAACACAAAAAGTGCATCATTACTTTGGATCACAAGCTTCTCTCAAAATACCCTCTCCTCTGTCCATGAAGTGCTTAATTTCTAATGAGGCATCAATGTGCTTTCCAATTTGATCCCCTCATCTCAACAGTCATGTCAGATCAGGAAAGGGCAGAAACAGTGAATGAAAACACATGAGAGCAGAACATGAGTCCTCATGAAATGGAGAGTGAATAAAGAAATGCCATGACAAGATGGCTGATGTTCCTTTGTTCTTACCGTTTGCATATTGTGAGCATATTGATTCCATGCACAGATTCAGGGCAGGACTGCTCCTGCTGTGCCAAGCTAATGAGTGGGACTCTGCACTGGGCATAATCTCCACACAAATAAACAAACCGTTTCACATAAACAGGTTGAGAACAACAAACTAAACGTCATGAGATTGGAAGACACTCCAAATCACTTCACTGTGTATGAGGATCAAATCATTGATCCCATATGGATTAAAATATAGAATAGCATGTACAAAACACTGTGGCCAACTGCATGTGACCTTCAGTGGTGGAAAGAGACAGACAAGAGGAATTTGCTCCTGTGTGTTCTAAAAAGATAACTAGATATTGGCTACAGAGACAGTGGAAATCATATGCCATGTACTATCCTCTATTTTTGTACTCTATCCACTCTCCTCTTTGCGCACGCTCAATGCAAACACACAACATACTTAATATTTCTTATACACATCAATATAGCACCTTCATTCTTTGCCCACATTACATCCTGTCTGACCATGAAACGATGGACAAGGACACGGTCCAGAGTTCATACAATCAGCAAGGAATATTAGTCTAAAGTATCAAGGCTTAGTGTTGAGACTGAGGATGTTCTGTCTAGGGTTTGGCAAATGAAACTGAGACCCTAAAGAAAAACGGTTTGTTTTTAAAACTGAGAACACTTCTATTCCTGTTAGGTTCTTGGATATGAGGTAGAACCCGGTGGAGTTTCATAAAAACTAAAACACTATCTGTTATGAGTATGTAGTTGTATCATGAGGTATTGAACGGATATGTCACACAAAGCTTTGCACTGGCAGAAAAATTATTCCTTGGGAGTAAAGTGACCTCCTTTGGCCACGTGTGCAAAACACGTCAGGTAAAAACATGATATGATACGCATCTTATCAGAGCTTTCACATTATCAATTATTGCAACATGCCTATATTACTCTGTAAATATGTTTTAAAAACATGGTAAAAAAGAGAAAACAAAGGCCTTGTTTACTGAGGGCACCTTATCAATAGCAAGTTGATACCCCTTCCCTTTGAAATCATCTAATTTTTAAAAAGCACCCCTTTCTTCTTCTACATTAAGCAACAGTTGACTTTCACAAAAATGGATGGACAGGCAGAAAACTTGGATGCACAATGTAGGTTCAACATTGGAAGGAGCCGGTTCCAAAACAAATCCTAAAGGTTTAAAGAACATATCTTAAAGCTTCCTCAACCAGAGCCAGGACCTAAAAATCATTTCTGGACGCCTCGGCTTCCTCAGGACTGCACTTTGAGCTCTCCTCCATGTTGTTGGCCGGAGCCTCCTCAGTATACTGTGTCTCAAAGGCCATCCCCTCTGAGGCATCCTCTGGGTCTTTCTGACCAGAGATACCCTCCGTCCTCTCTGGAGAGTCCATATGGTTGGGGCCCTCTGAGGCCCCCAAGTGCTTCTTCCTCAGGTGCTGGTTGAGGGTCCCCTGGAAGGGGAAGCACTTGCCACAGATCTGGCAGTGGAAGGGCTTGTTGTCCGTGTGGCCACGGATGTGGTACTCCAGCTGGTCTTTGCGCGTGTACTTCTTGCCGCAGAACTTGCAGACGAAGGGTGTGATTCCCATGTGCAGGCGCATGTGGCGGTCCAGGCTGCCCTTCTGATTGAAGGACTTGCCGCAGTAGATGCAGATTAGCCTCTCGTTGTAGGGGTACCACTGGCTGCGCAGGCTCCGCTCTCGCACATCGTTCTCAAAACCTGCTTGGCCCAAAACTGCCTCACTGCTGTCCTCTGTGTTTCCTGGTTTGAGCTGACTCAGGATCTCTGCTGGGATGGTCACTGGGGGGCGCTTGGCTCTGGCCCGGCCGCCCCTGAAGCCACTGAGCATGGAGCGGGAGGGGCTGGAGCTGCTGAGGCTCACGAAGCAGGGGGACGACAGGCCTGAGTAAGTGTAGCCGGCCGGCTGGATGACGGGACCGTAGGAGCCAACACTGACAGCCAGCACCTGCTCTCCATCCACCAGCTCTGTGTGGTAGCCATCGTCGCCTGCCGAGGAGCTGTCCGAGTAGCTGGGCCTGTCTGTCTTCTCCAGCTTCACATGCACGTCAGTCACCTGGCCGTCCTTCCCAATCAGCTCCACCTGCTCTGTCTCTCCCTCCATGGCTGCCTCCTGCTCTGACACACCATCACTGCTGCCACGGTCTGACTGGCCCTCCTCCTGGTACCGCGCCCTACCATGGCCTTTCCCTGCTGCCAGCTCAGAGCGGGCCTCTATGCTGTGCCTGGAGTAGTACGGGGGGGAGATCTGTGTGGGGTTGATGAAGAGGCTGCTGTCTTTGACACCGTTACGGCTGGCCTGGGAGCCCTCCTTTTCTGGGCTGGTGGCGCTGGAGGGGATGCTGATCTTGGAGTGGATGCCCTCCAGGATCTGGGTGCACTTGTCGATGATGGCCTGCATCTGCAGGAAGCTTGCTGCTGTGAGGAAGCTGACGACATCCTTAAGCTGCAGGGACATGCGGCCAGTGTAGCAGAAGGCCAGCAGCTGCTCAAACACCTCAGGGTTCTTGATGACGGAGATGGACAAGCCACTCATGGTGCCCAGGGCTGAGTGGTCGCGGAAGTACGGCGAGCTGGCCGCCAGCACGGCCTTGTGGGCACGGAACGGCTGGCCCTGGATGTGAACGATGATGTCACATAGCTTCCCCTGCAGTCGCAACTCATTGAGCTGGTTGAGGACGGTGTTGCTAAACTCCGGCACGTCAAACTCTATGTAGGCACTGCCGTCGTCCATCTCTTAGATAGGTCTCTCCAGTTTGTAGACTGCCTGTGGCAGAAACAGAGAAAATAAAATAAGAATTAGAACACCAGTCATGCAGTCATCCACTGAATCAGTACCTAGTGTTTTCAAGTTTAATTTTCACATACAAAATATATGTTCATTGACAGTTAAAGGTGAGGTTAATTCTATTTTAAAAGTACAATCTTGATGTGCCACAACAGCCAAATCGAAACAAGCACGCTATATGAGCAAACTTTAGCCATCTGTGCCAGAAATATGCCAACACTAAGCAACCTAGACTACAGAATTTCACATTCACACTGGCCTGAGAAAAAAACGGTATGCTTTCGACATGGTTAATACAAGTTACCCTCTCATTCTTTAGCAGCAAAAGCATAAAAGGACGTCCATTTGTTTTTATGAAAAAAACCAGTAGTGTACACTTCCCTGGTACTTCATCAAATGAACTTTCTGGACAAAAATAATCGAGTGCATTTGACCTATTGCTGCAATAAGCATTGAGAGTTGTAGCCCAGTTAAGGGTTGACCTTACTGACTCTCTTAAAATAACAATCTGGACTTTAAATAAGATCCAGCAGCTGGGCAATTTCACAGTAATTTAGCAAAGGAATGACTGTAGGGATAACTGCAGCCTCATCCAAGTTTGGAGATGGTGTGCAAGAGCATACTTATTTCCATCCATTTCAGGATTTTATTGTTGGGCGTGCATAAGATCAAAACACAAAAGCACTCAGAAAACAAGTAACCTGCACCACAGCAAAACAACTAACCTGCACCACAGCAAAACAACTAGCAACCAAAAACTAAACAAAAATACAAGCTGATGTTTAATCTGAGTGAAAATCCTCACTGCACTAACATAGCAGGCCCTTGAACCTTGAGCGGTGAGAACAGATAGGCTACCATGCTACAGCACTGTCTGATGCAATTTGAAATGAATCATCAAATTACTGAATTATTCAGTAGGAATATGACAAGAACAGTAGTCCTCCATTTGAAGTAGAACGTGTTCTAAAAGCGTTTCTACATTTTGATTACACTTTCTTTTTAAAATCTGTTTTGGCAAAGAAAGTGGTAGCCGAACCAGCCTAGCTGTAAATGTCAGCAAATCACTTGGTCACACCCAGAGCGGGAATGAACACTGTTTCATTATGATGTGGCAAGTGAGACTTTGCTTCTTGAAAATCCTATATCTTGAAAACTTGACGTGCAAATCATTTACATTTACATCATTTAGCAGACGCTCTTATCCAGAGCGACTTACAAATTGGTGCATTCACCTTATTTGGTGTGTTCACCTTATGATAGCCAGTGGGACAACCACTTCACATTTTTTAATTTTTTTATTATTTAAAATCATGTTGAGACTGTGGACTAATTAAAAAAATACAAAAAGATAAACTATCTCCAAAGGAAAAATCCACTCAAGGGAAAAATTATGTGGCAGACACCATCAGAATGAACTAGCACAATCACCCCAAGCTCACAGAACGGGACCGCCGAGTGCTGAAGACCGTAGCGCGTAAAAATAGTCTGTCCTCGGTTGCAACACTCATTACCGAGTTCCAAACTGCCTCTGGAAGCAACGTCAGCACAAGAACTGTTCGTCGGGAGCTTCATGAAATGGGTTTCCATGGCCGAGCAGCCGTACACATGCCTCAAATCACCATGCGCAATTCCAAGCGACGGCCGGAGTGGTGTAAAGCTCGCCGCCATTGGACTCGGGAGCAGTGAAAACGCGTTCTCTGGAGTATTGAATCACGTTTCACCATCTGGCAGTCCAAAAGGACAGATCTGGGTTTGGTGGATGCCAGGAGAATGCTACCTGTCCGAATGCATAGTGCCAACTGTAAAGTTTGGTGGAGGAGGAAATATGGTCTGGGGCTGTTTCTCATGGTTCGGGCAAGGCCCCTTAGTACAGCATACAATGATATTCAAGACGATTCTATGCTTCCAACTTTGTGGCAACTGTTTGGGGAAGGCCCTTTCTTGTTTCAGCATGACAATGCCCCCGTGCACAAAGCGTGGTCCATTCAGAAATGGTTTGTCGAGATCGGTGTGGAAGAACTTGACTGGCCTGCACAGAGCCCTGACCTCAACCCCACCGAACACCTTTTGGATTCATTGGAACGCCAACTGCGAGCCAGGCCTAAACGCCCAACATCAGTGCCCGACCTCAATAATGCTTGTGGCTGAATGGAAGCAAGTCCCCGCAGCAATGTTCCAACATCTAGTGGAAAGCATTCCCAGAAGGGTGAAGGCTGTTATAGAAGCAAAGGGGGGGGGGGGACCAACTCCATATTAATGCCCATTATTTTTTTATGAGATGTTCAACGAGCACGTGTCCACATACTTTTGGTAATGTAGTGTATGAGGCGCAAATGTATCCCGTTTTAGCAACTAGGCCTGAGCTATTTTACAAAAACGTCTGTCTCAGTCCGTTCTCCAGTTCTGCCCTCTTCTCCCCCCACTCCATCGGCCTCCCTCTCCCATCTCTCCACCACCCTGCCTGCCTCTCCCTGGCAATTCAGCATGATCTTCAGCGCATTGAGTGTCAGCAGTTTGAGAACGTAAACACTTTCTCCGATTGCCTAGGCTTGCCAAGACACCTGTGTCACTACCCATATGTTCTCATCCTGGTTGGCACAGGAGACTGAGGGAAAAAGCAAGACAGAAAGAGAAAGGGAAAATGGAGGTGCAGTCTTACAGTATTTTCCCTCTGCCATCATGACGCTTTCAAATATAGCATGCATATTAAACGTGTCAGTGGCCTGTCTCACTCCCAACACCATGTATTGCAAACTGAACTGAGAGCCAAGTTGAAGGGCAGCCAAAGAATGTAGCCTATGCTCATGCTCAGTGGCTGAGCTGAACCCAAAGGGGTGAGGGTCATAGAAGCAAGGCTCAAAATGGACTGGATTGGAAACACAAACACTCACTTTAGTTTAGCAGTAGGGATGGGGTTTTTAAATAATTTCACTAGTGTGAGATGTGACTGAGCCGAGCAGACGAAGGGAGAGAGGGATTAAGTAAATGTTAGCCAAGGCAACTTGGCTACAGCCAAGACGAGCTAACTTGTTGCTGCCACAATGTTATTTATCATCCCATATAACAGGGCCTGTCTTGACTAGAGTAGAGAAGCCAGCTACGCCATTCGGATAAAACGAGCAACCAACACAATGAGCCTCTGATATTTTGATTGGTCAACATAAACAACAAGCTACACATGTGAAGCCTACCGGTCTGCTGCCGGTCTTTTAATGGGGCGCAGGTCATAAAAACGACATTGAAAAGTTTGTTTTATTAAATCCATGGTATATCCTTGTAGTGTGTAACAATGTCACATGGATATTTTGAATTACATTTAGAAAAATGCCTTTTCAATCTTAATAGGCCCCTTTTTCTTTAGCAAAAAATTAATACCCACAAATATTCTAAATACTAATGTCCGTTTGGATATTCTAATATTTGAATAACCATACGCATCCCTATTTAGCAGGTTTGATTAAGCCCAAAATTAAAGATCGAAATCTTAAGCTAAAAGTGAAATCAACTTTGACCAGCGTAACACCCCTTTTCTAGTCATATTGCTTTGTCTGAGTACAGGAGAAACTGAGGTACCAGGAAGTGACCTGACACCAGCCAAGTGGAACTCTGGTGTTTCATCTGCTGTAGGTAGGCCTATGACTAGTCGGAATGTGGGCCTGTGACTGAACAAAAGACTGCACTTCAAAGACAACATACAAAACTGGCTCATCACTCAATTTAAAAAAGCATGTTGTAAAAACAGGAATGTCAGCACTGGCAAACAACAAGCAATTAATGTTTACTTCAAGATAAGCAGTGTTTTGCCTATTTTGCAAAACAGCATGCAGCCCGAACCAAGCCAAAATTGCAAAACAAGCAAGACATGGCAGTGCAATATGAAATGGGCGGGAGTGGGAGACTTCTGAGAAAAATGGATCTTGTGAAATTGGAGGGGGAGAACGTGGGGGGATTAGCTTATTTGCCCTGGTGTGAGCAGAAAAACATGCAAGCACACTGATGTATTTTGAATTTGAGCACTGGAAATAACAAGGAATTAATACATTTAGCATTGACCCACAGGAAATTGGGATTCTGGGTTGATTAAGATATCAGAAAGAGTTCCATCATCCATTAGCCTATAATCTAATTCCTATCATCCATGCACTGGAAGACAACGCAATCCTTTCGATACTAGCCTAATCAAAATGTGACCAACACCATGAAAATAATACATTCGGGATGTCACTGCCGGCATCATCCCGTTGACAGGTCATCACTAACCTATTTTTTACTGTCAATTACTGACATGGGCTGCTATTTCCGCCATTCAATAATTTCTGTTCTGGCCAGTCCCTTTGGGTAAAGAACATTTCAATGACCAGAGAAACTGATAACCAAGCTGCCGTGGAGTGACTGCAGCACAATTACAAGAAGTACAGGCCTAATTAACAAAATGGCTATTACAAAATTAGCAAGGGAAATCAGGCTTTGCATATTTGCTGAGCATAGCCTAATCAGAACAGATAAAAATACTTCCCCGGTGCTTGTAAGTCATTGGGCAGAGAAGTCAAATTAGTCTATTTTATACTCAGCCAAACTGAGTGCTGAGCTGAGTAAATCACTATGCTAACTACTGGTAATAACCATAACTTCCTTCAGCTGTTTTTTTGCTACTGTGGGTAGCGTTAGTCGGCTGTACCTGCGCCAAACCCCGGTATTTTTCATCCTATAGCTCATTCTCCATCTTTTTCAATAGTGAGCCAACATGCTTGCAGCGCTTCTTTTCCTGACTGATCAAAAATTGTTTTCTCATGCTCTCTCGTCTCTCTGCAGCAGACATATAGTGAGCAATATCTTAATATCGAATCACAATAGATAATCGTATCGACACCTAAGTATCATCATAATTTCATATTGTGAGGTCCCTGGCAATTCCCAGCCCTACTGCTCTGTCAAAACTAGGCTTAGGCGTTATCCAGATTTTCATACCGTCCTTGTGACATCCCGGGATATACGGTATTAACAACCCTGCCTATTTTATACAGCCTCTGACAAACTATTTGCAGGACAGACATCCCAGCTCATAGTTATTTACATTTTAGTCATTTAGCAGAGGCTCTTATCCAGAGTGACTTACAGTAGTGAGTGCATACATTTTCATACTTTTTATTCCCATACCGGTCCCCCGTGTGAATCGAACCCACAACCCTGGCATTGCTATCGCCATGCTCTACCAACGGTAGTAAATGAGAGAACATAGACAGGCGGTAAGCGTCAAGCGCTTCAAATTAGAAAGCAAGTCTTTTACTCCCGTCTACACGAAGCAATGCTGGTAAAGTGAGTGGGTACATTGCCAGAAAATAGACTGTTTGTGCATCGTTAAGTCTGGAATAGTGACATGTACAGTGGGGGAAAAAAGTGTTTAGTCAGCCACCAATTGTGCAAGTTCTCCCCCTTAAAAAGATGAGAGGCCTGTAATTTTCATCATAGGTACACGTCAACTATGACAGACAAACTGAGAAAAAAACATCCAGAAAATCACATTGTACGATTTTTAATGAATTTATTTGCAAATTATGGTGGAAAATAAGTATTTGGTCACCTAAGAATGCTGAGTTGCATCCAAAGAACACCATACCTACTGTGAAGCATGGGGGTGGAAACATCATGCTTTGGGGCTGTTTTTCTGCAAAGGGACCAGGACGACTGATCCGTGTAAAGGAAAGAATGAATGGGGCCATGTATCGTGAGATTTTGAGTGAAAACCTCCTTCCATCAGCAAGGGCATTGAAGATGAAACGTGGCTGGGTCTTTCAGCATGACAATGATCCCAAACACACCGCCCGGGCAACGAAGGAGTGGCTTCGTAAGAAGCATTTCAAGGTCCTGGAGTGGCCTAGCCAGTCTCCAGATCTCAACCCCATAGAAAATCTTTGGAGGGAGTTGAAAGTCCGTGTTGCCCAGCGACAGCCCCAAAACATCACTGCTCTAGAGGAGATCTGCATGGAGGAATGGGCCAAAATACCAGCAACAGTGTGTGAAAACCTTGTGAAGACTTACAGAAAACGTTTGACCTGTGTCATTGTTATATACCCTTTGTTGGCAAAGTATTGAGAAACTTTTGTTATTGACCAAATACTTATTTTCCACCATAATTTGCAAATAAATTCATAAAAAATCCTACAATGTGATTTTCTGGAAAAAATTCTCATTTTGTCTGTCATAGTTGACGTGTACCTATGATGAAAATTACAGGCCTCTCTCATCTTTTTAAGTGGGAGAACTTGCACAATTGGTGGCTGACTAAATACTTTTTTTCCCCACTGTATGGTTAAAAAGTGTCTATTTAGTGTTGATAAGTTTAGCTGCCTGTGCCAATAATACATATTTGAAAACAACTTTATGCCAACCTTTGTTGATTTCGAGCACAGGCATATAGGCTAGCCAAGCTGCGGCTGGGAAACCTGAGAAACTCCTTTCAAGAGAGAATACTGTTATGTAGAAAGAACGAAACTACATAAGAGACTAGACAAATTCTTTATAAACTGCTAGGGTGTATTAGCTACAATTCTCCTCATGTTCATGAGCCAACATAACACGAGGCAGGTACGGTGGCTCCCGTAAGGTGTGTCAAAAGGAACACACAACAATAATTCACAAGGGCTACATTTTTTTAGTCATTTTTTAGCAGACGCTCTTATCCAGAGCGACTTACAGTTAGTGAATACATATATATATTTTTTTCATACTGGCCCCCCGTGGGAATCGAACCCACAACCCTGGCGTTGCAAATGCCATGCTCTATCAACTGAGCTACATCCCTGCCAGCCATTCCCTCCCCTACCCTGGACGACGCTGGGCCAATTGTGCGCCGCCCATGAGTCTCCTGGTCACGGCCGGCTGCGACAGAGCCTGGATTCGAACCAGGATCTCTAGTGGCACAGCTAGCACTGCGATGCAGTGCCTTAGACCACTGCGCCACTCAGGAGACATACAGTTAGTGAGTGCATACATTTTTCATACTGGCCCCCCGTGGGAAACGAACCCACATCCCTGGCATTGCAAGCGCCATGCTCTACCAACTGAGCTACAGGAGGCTCAGTTGTACATAGCAAACATAACAAATACAACTGCTTATTATGGATTCTCAAGACAAATAAGTTGATATACGCTACGCAGTGTATGTGGTCCTCTGTAGCTCAATTAGTAAAGCATGGCGCTTGTAACGCCAGGGTAGTGGGTTCGATCCCCGGGACCACCCATACGTAAAAATGTATGCACACATGACTAAGTCGCTTTGGATAAAAGCGTCTGCTAAATGGCATATTGTTATTATATTATTATGTAAATTGACGCTCTACGCTCGCACACAGGTTTTGACGCCATTGACGGCGTCTCTGTGTGGTTTGGGCTTTACGAACAGCTGACTGAAGATGGGACCGCCAGGCATTCCTGTGGTTGAGTCCGTTTCTGCTCTTACGGACTCATGAAACGTTGTAATGTAGAATGTTCTTCAAATGACGTTAACTGATGTGGCTCATGCAATGGAATTTATTTTTGTCATGTATATTGAGTTGAATCAAATCACAGCACATATTTTACTTCCTGCTTTGCTCCTATGGGTACACTCCCAATGGCCGCCAGTCCACCCATTATGCCATCATTGACTTGAATGGGGATGCCCCCCCCTTCTACTCATTCTATGTCTATGGCAGCTAGGGCTGACCCCATTTAGTCGACTGGTCGATTGTTTGGTCAATAGGCTGTTGGTTGACCAATCTTTTTTTGTTGAGCAGTTGCAAAAAAACTATTTTTTTCTTGATTGATGCCTTTCTCAGCGGACTAATCCATTGCGGAGGCCGCGGGGATGGCACACCAGTATCACCACTAGTACATTTACCCTTAATTCCCATCATTTATCAACTACAATGTTTGGTTACCATAATTTCTGTTAATGGATTCCATATATTATTACAGTTCTCATTAACGGAGTGGACACGTTGTTTGCACAGTGCACAACCTAGGCTACACTTGTGAGAAACAAGTTTTGGTTTATTTCATTCCATTTACGAGTTCTCAATTTATTCATTGTGTTTCGTTTGGAGTGCTCCTGTCAATGTTGAGTGAGGATGCGCACCTGATTACACATAGAAGTAGGCCTAGGCTACCTGGCCTGCACGCAAATGTAGGCTTATAAATGTGCCCATTTGGGGATCTGATAGTATTCCTGATTTTCTTAACTCACCACCACAAATGAGCTGTGGAGCTTCAAAGTAATTATTTCTTCACCTCAAACAACAAGTAAACAAAGTCTGTTTTTACATCCATTGAGAATGACAATAGTAACCCATTTGAAAAATCTTTCCAGCTCTCTCCCTTTCGATAACCACTCGGCGTGAAAGGGGAAAAAAACTGTCATGCTCTGATCCTGTGGAAACGTCATAAAATAGACCTACCTGATTACTTCTTATCCCTTGCACAAATACAGCTGTGTCTGTCAGGAGCCCACTGGCGCAGGAAACTGAGGATCCAGAATATTTTATACAATGTTGCAAGTTTGTTAGAGCAAGCTTAGGCCTGGACCAAGTTGATACTCAAAATAATGTTTCAAGTTCCTTGCAGAGAGGCCATGCGTAGGCAATGTGAGTTATTTTTAATCCGAATATTTTACCTGCAGGCTGCAATTATAATTTTTTTAGGCTATTTTTACATAGTTGGCAATGGCAATAGAAGTTACTTTTAGATTTGTATAATTTTCATTTAGATTTAGATATAATTTGTATTAAATCACATGACAATGATTTTGAGATACGAAGAAACCGTTCCACAAATATGTGCATATGAAAATCATAACTGGCACGCAGATTGGTAAAAACTTTGGCATTACAAATGGAAAAAAGTTGCCTACCCCTGGAGTAGCCTATTACCGGCAACTCCGGGAGCATAATGGCAGAATTTGCAAAGGCCAGCAGCAGCGGGAGGTGGTGGTTGGGGAACAGTTTTTTCTTCTTCTGGTTAGGCTATCTTGATCTCTGGCTCCCTCAAGTCATTTGTGTGTCTTAATTATTTAATCACACAGTGTGCTTAAAGCATCAGACAAGCTCAGTAACCTACATATAGTTGATTTTATTAAAACATAGGGTGAGTCTACAGTGGGGGAAAAAAGTATTTAGTCAGCCACCAATTGTGCAAGTTCTCCCACTTAAAAAGATGAGGCCTGTAATTTTCATCATAGGTACACGTCAACTATGACAGACAAAATGAGGGGAAAAAAATCCAGAAAATCACATCGTAGGATTTTTAATGAATTTATTTGCAAATTATGGTGGAAAATAAGTATTTGTTCAATAACAAAAGTTCTCAATACTTTGTTATATACCCTTTGTTGGCAATGACACAGGTCAAACGTTTTCTGTAAGTCTTCACAAGGTTTTCACACACTGTTGCTGGTATTTTGGCCCATTCCTCCATGCAGATCTCCTCTAGAGCAGTGATGTTTTGGGGCTGTCGCTGGGCAACACGGACTTTCAACTCCCTCCAAAGATTTTCTATGGGGTTGAGATCTGGAGACTGGCTAGGCCACTCCAGGACCTTGAAATGCTTCTTACGAAGCCACTCCTTCGTTGCCCGGGCGGTGTGTTTGGGATCATTGTCATGCTGAAAGACCCAGCCACGTTTCATCTTCAATGCCCTTGCTGATGGAAGGAGGTTTTCACTCAAAATCTCACGATACATGGCCCCATTCATTCTTTCCTTTACACGGATCAGTCGTCCTGGTCCCTTTGCAGAAAAACAGCCCCAAAGCATGATGTTTCCACCCCCATGCTTCACAGTAGGTATGGTGTTCTTTGGATGCAACTCAGCATTCTTTGTCCTCCAAACACAACGAGTTGAGTTTTTACCAAAAAGTTCTATTTTGGTTTCATCTGACCATATGACATTCTCCCAATCCTCTTCTGGATCATCCAAATGCACTCTAGCAAACTTCAGACGGGCCTGGACATGTAATGGCTTAAGCAGGGGGACACGTGTGGCACTGCAGGATTTGAGTCCCTGGCGGCGTAGTGTGTTACTGATGGTAGGCTTTGTTACTTTGGTCCCAGCTCTCTGCAGGTCATTCAATAGGTCCCCCCGTGTGGTTCTGAGATTTTTGCTCACCGTTCTTGTGATCATTTTGACCCCACGGGGTGAGATCTTGCATGGAGCCCCAGATCGAGGGAGATTATCAGTGGTCTTGTATGTCTGTATGTCTTTTTTTTCCTCAATTTGTCTGTCATAGTTGACGTGTACCTATGATGAAAATTACAGGCCTCTCTCATCTTTTTAAGTGGGAGAACTTGCACAATTGGTGGCTGACTAAATACTTTTTTCCCCCACTGAATATATAGAAAAACACGTTAAAATTTTTTGACCAGTCTATGGTTGAAAGAACAGACGACCCTTGGTCGAAAATGGCTTCAAAGGGAAACCCTCTGCTGGTGATTGGTGGAATGTACAATCCTAAAGGAGGGCTGTGATTGGTTAGTGACCTATAATGTAAATTTAAAATGTATAAAATGTGTAATATCTTTAAAAAAGTACCAGAGAGTCCACTCTGGAAATGTGACGTGTTTTATATTGTCAAACAAGGTCTACAAATAAGCACAATAAATAAAAGGGTACTTTTGAAGTATATTTATGTAAAATACATTAATGTGAAAAATTGTGTTTCAGAATCTACTCCATATTTTAGAGCACTCTATAAGGAGTATAAGGACACCCAAGATGACCATCATGTACGGTTCTCAGACCATAAGGTCTTACAGGAGGCATGTATAGGCCTAGGTCCAGAAATTGCCTAAAATTGCCACTTTCATCATGATTTTATCAACAACAAAAAATATACAAATGTAAAAAGTATCCCAAACATCCTTGCTCCCAATGCAGTTTATACATTCAATAGCCCGTTTATTCAGTACACCCATCTAGTACCGGGTCGGACCCCATGAAGGGATGCACCTGGTCAGCAACAATGTTCAGATACGCTGTGGCGTTCAAACATTTCTCAATTGGTATCAAGGGACCTAACGTGTGCCAGGAAAACATTCCCCACACCATTACACCACCAGCCTGCACTGTTGACACCAGGCAGGATGGGGCCATGGAATCATGTTGCTTACGGCAAATCCTGACTCTGCCATCAGCATGACTCTGCCATCAGCATGACTCTGCCATCAGCATGACTCTGCCATCAGCATGACTCTGCCATCAGCATGACTCTGCCATCAGCATGACTCTGCCATCAGCATGACTCTGCCATCAGCATGACTCTGCCATCAGCATGACTCTGCCATCAGCATGACTCTGCCATCAGCATGACTCTGCCATCAGCATGACTCTGCCATCAGCATGACTCTGCCATCAGCATGACTCTGCCATCAGCATGACTCTGCCATCAGCATGACTCTGCCATCAGCATGACTCTGCCATCAGCATGACTCTGCCATCAGCATGACTCTGCCATCAGCATGACTCTGCCATCAGCATGACTCTGCCATCAGCATGACTCTGCCATCAGCATGACTCTGCCATCAGCATGACTCTGCCATCAGCATGACTCTGCCATCAGCATGACTCTGCCATCAGCATGACTCTGCCATCAGCATGACTCTGCCATCAGCATGACTCTGCCATCAGCATGACTCTGCCATCAGCATGACTCTGCCATCAGCATGACTCTGCCATCAGCATGACTCTGCCATCAGCATGACTCTGCCATCAGCATGACTCTGCCATCAGCATGACTCTGCCATCAGCATGACTCTGCCATCAGCATGACTCTGCCATCAGCATGACTCTGCCATCAGCATGACTCTGCCATCAGCATGACTCTGCCATCAGCATGACTCTGCCATCAGCATGACTCTGCCATCAGCATGACTCTGCCATCAGCATGACTCTGCCATCAGCATGACTCTGCCATCAGCATGACTCTGCCATCAGCATGACTCTGCCATCAGCATGACTCTGCCATCAGCATGACTCTGCCATCAGCATGACTCTGCCATCAGCATGACTCTGCCATCAGCATGACTCTGCCATCAGCATGACTCTGCCATCAGCATGACTCTGCCATCAGCATGACTCTGCCATCAGCATGACTCTGCCATCAGCATGACTCTGCCATCAGCATGACTCTGCCATCAGCATGACGCAACAGGAATCGTGAGTCGTCAGACCAGGCAATGTTTTTCCACTCAATTGTCCAGTGTTGATGATCGTGTGCCCACTGGAGCCGCTTCCTTGTTGTTTTTAGTTCATAGAGTGGAACCCGGTGTGGTCATCTGTTACAATAGCCCATCCGTGACAAGGACCAGTGAGTTGTGTTCCAAAATGCTGTTCTGCGCCGTTATTTGCCTGTTTGTGGCCCGCCTGTTAGCTTGCACAATTCTTGCCATTCTCCTTCGACCATATCAACAAAGGGTTTTTGCCCACAGGACTGCCGCTGACTGGGTGTTTTTTGTTTTATCGCACCTTTCTCTGTAAACCCTAGATACTGTTGTGCATAAAAAGCCCAGGGGCTAGGGCAGGAGTATTCAAATCTCACCCTACGAGGACCGGAGTACTACAGGTTCTGTTCTTCCTGATAATGAATTGCACACACCTGGTGTAATCAGTCCCTGATTACAGGGGAAGAATGAAAAAATACTGGCTTTGAGGTCCAGATTTGAATTTCAGGGGGCTTGGGTGTGTTTCTGTCTTCCCTTTCATTTGAAAAACAACTGTTACATTGCACTTCCCTTTATGTTTGTGGTATTGCTCGACCAAGTCATTAATTAACACAGTATGCATTACCTAGTGAAAGGTACACCAAAAAATTGTACTGTCTATCAAGTTAATGTAACAAAGATTTGGAATACCCTGGAATTCAAGGACACCTGGATGACCCTAGATAGCACTGCACTTTGTACTGCTGTGTCCTTAGATAACTAGTGTTTACAACATACAACCAGACTACCAGTAGTTTTATCTGGCCTTTTATCAAAGCCAGATGCTCCACATAGAGATGACTACCGAAAAAAAACACATACCTATCATTTATGTGTAATCCAATAACATTAAACTACATTTTATATATTTCAGTTTAAAGGTTTGTTTTCAATCAATGCAGCTAATTCGCATGTTATTTAGCTACATGCCTATCAATTGACTGAATACAGGAGACGAGGTAGCTAGTCCCAAACTAAAGGCAACTTTACTTACAAATTGCAACAATAGCTAACTAGATAACTAGCTAGCTACTATAGTTACTTGTTTTACAGCGGTTTCCCACAAATGTCAACCAACTAAAGCGACCGTTCCATTTCCACAACACGAGCATTTTTATGGCGCCGCTTTGGGTTCCTGCAAAATTAAATGGAACATTGTTTTAGCCTAACGTTACCTACACGAACTAGCTAGGCTATTCGTTTTCTTGATACACTGTCTGTCTGACAAGATAATCATGTTGAGAAAGTTATATTTGACTTTTCTTCTAGTGGGGGCTAACAAGGCAGACAGAAGTTGTAGCTAACGTTACTTACTATAACTTCTGTACTACTGTATAACGTTACTGTGTATGTCTCTAGAGACAAGCTTGCTGCCGCCCGATCTGACATTAGCTACTTAGCCTGCAACAAATTCTGACAGTCTAGTTAGCTAGCTAGTTAGCTAGCTAGCTAGCTAGCTAGGTAGCTACATCAAACGGCATAAAACACAAGGCTGACAGTTAAGGCTAGCAAAATAAGTTACTATTGGTTAGCGAACTAGCTAGCTAATTTACGTTATTTGACTAACGTTAGCAAGAATGCTAGCTAGGTAGGTGATGCAGAACAAATAAAACAGTGCGGGCTGCGCAGAGATCATGGCTGTTAACGGATATCGAAGATGACTAGCTAGCTTAGATAACTTGGAAGCCTTGTTTTACAGGCAAATTCCCCGAAAATTAGCTAGGCGTGTGCGCTAGCTAGCTAATGTTACCGTTGGACAGCAACCTAGCGCGAGCCGCTAGCGGGCAACCTTTTCAGAAAATGACACAAGCAGCAACAACGTTTTGATGATGAGATTATCTTCGATTTGTGTCCAAATCAATGCTGAAGTCTGTCGAACTCACCTTTTCCCGATCAAACGTCGCCCATTCCCCCCAGTAGCTCGCTTTCACTAGAGCCAGGCCTCCCCCTACTCCAGCTGTGTCAGTCACTGCAAATAAAATAAAACCGGAAGTGTAGCTATACGTTTCTGTACGGAGCTGCTGGGTCTACTACTTTTGCACCATATAGGGTTTGCACAAAAATACCATTTTTGATTTACAATTTTTCCACCCAGTATCATATCAGATCTTTTCACATCAAGCTATTTCTGCGTGCTGATCTGATTGGTCAAAATACTAATTAGTGAAAAAATATTTTTCTCTCTGATCCATGGCAGCATGACATTTATTATAAAATTGCAAAGTTTTCTCTCTGCTCTTTGGATAAATGTGTAGAATTGCAGAAAACTTGCTTTAAAACTGCAACATTTGCTCTACTGCCCATGGCAAAATGTTTAGATCTGCAGGAAATGAACTTTAAAACTAAAAAAAATGTCTCCACTGTCAAGAGGGGGGCCACAAAAATGCTTTGCCAGGAGGTGGGGAGCCCCCCAACCATATCTCGTTTATGGCCCCCAAAAGGCTAGAGACCACTCTGCTAGATTGACAACCAACATAAACCAAATATGCCTACACAGCCTACCTCATCAAAACATCTGCTATGCTAGATCAGCAGGGCGCAACTTTGGTTTAAGAAGTGGGGGGGATATAATTATATTTTAATTTTTTATCAATTTTGACATTTAGCAGACACTCTTATCCAGAGCGACTTACTGTTAGTGAGTGCATACATTTTCATACTGGCCTCCCGTGGGAAACGAACCCACAATCCTGGCGTTGCAAGCTCCATGCTCCACCAACTGAGCTACAGGTCGGATAAACACTCCAAACAGCCTCCCCGCCACTCGGAGGCGTCCGCATGCTCTTAAAGTACACATTTGCCTCATTTTGTATCACATTTCAATGAAAAAACTTGGGGGACAAAAATGCAATTTCAGAATGTGGGGGGGACGACGACACACATTTGTAGCATATCCTATTCTTGAATCTATATAATAAGGTAGCGTTACAACATATATGTACCTCTGTTTGAGGTACGATCAACGTTTTTAATCACAGTATTTAAGACCTTTATTTGTGGGGTGTGGGACCACAGAAAGCATTTCTGTATTGCTTTTTAGATTCCATCCTTACAGGCAAGCAGATAGCATATATGGCCTGCCCTACAAAATATCATTCATACATAGAAGACCCTGGAAATTACAGTGTAGCAATCCTTGCTATATGAGCCACGTTACAATTTCCACCATGCGGGTTAACCCTATTGGCGCGATGTGTAGTGTGTTTGCTCTTTGTGCCAGCAACCCGAGTTCGCTTCCCTGCCCCGTTGTTCGCTACATTGGTGTCAGAAGTGGGATAGCGGCTGTGATGTCATCAGAACACTGAGGGGGCTGAGCGATGCGTAAGGTGTTTGCCTTTCACGCCAGCAAACATGAGATCGCTTCCCTGCCCGGCCGTTAGCTACAATATTAATAAGGCTTACCTACAGCATATCACAACATACAACTCCAAGAAAAATAACATTTGGGATTTGTAAAGAGAATCCTCTCACAGTTGATGAGTATTTTCAGAGAATTACAGGTTGGGCCAGGAGTGCAAAACTGTTTGAAAGTGGGGGTCAGAGGCTGCATTTGGACAAGAGGTCAAGGCCAAGGCCCCTATATTGGGGACACCTCTTCTATCATACCACATATGTGCTGATCTATTCCTGCCCAGAAATCATTAACCCTCATTTCAAAACACAATGTCAAGCAGATGTCCTGACTGCAATGACATGTAATAGGCTATGTCCTACTGTCTGGGGATTTATGTAACGCAAACTCAATGAACCACCCTTTATGAACCGGTCATAAAGGTACTTCATGTAGTTCTGTAGTCTCTCCAGCATGGGGTGCCACAAACTAAATAAAGAAAGGGCTGTGAAACAACTGTACTATACAGGTAACTGCCAACATAAAGGAAACACTTGAGTAACTGAGGGATACAAAGTACACTAAACAATAACATAAACGCAACATGCAACAATTTCAGGTTACAGGTCATATAAGGAAGTCAGTCAATTGAAATAAATTCACTGGGCCCTAATCTATGGATTTCACATGACTGGGAATACAGATATACATCTGTTTGTCACAGATACCTTAAAAAAAAGGTAAGGGTGTAAACCAGTCAGTATCTGGTGTGACCACCATTTAACTCATGCAGCGCGACACATCTCCTGCATATAGAGTTGATCAGGCTGTTGATTGTGGCCTGTGGAATGTTGTCCCACTCAGTGGCGACCCATCATTCAGGGCAGTTGGGGCAGAGCCCCACCTGTTTTGAGCCCCACCTGAAAATACAGAGCATAAGGGTTGGTAATGCTCTCTAGTTGTTCCGTGATTGGCTCAGTGTTCTGTCACTCATGGGGACACTTAGTCACCGCAAAATCTATGGAGTGAGCTTGAAAATTCAAGCCCCTTGGGTGCTGCCATAGAGTTATATTAGAAGTGCCCTTCCAAGAAAACTCAAGGTCATTGGACACAGATACAATTACTTCAAATCATGTTATATTTACCATAGCTGTGATTGGACTGATCATGTCAACATCATACCTTCAAAAGCTTAGCCAACAAGACAAGCAGTCATCATCATGAATCAAGTCGACAATCTACTGGCAAATCCTTTTCAATCCTTGTCATATGAAGAGAAATTATAGATAAAATGTATCGGTGCCCATCGGCCATTGGACATAAACATAACACAACAAGTTGGAAATCGCAAATTCAACAATGGGTGGTTTGGAAGGAATCAGTGGGTAACTGCAAGCGTTGCAAAGCAATCACTAGCCTGCTATTCAGTGGAGTGGGTGTTTGGTCCATGTCTGGGTTTAAGGGTCTCTTTTCCAAGCTTAAAAGGATAGACATTCATGCTGTCAATCCAACATGACTTCTGTCGCGTTCAAAACAACTAGAAACTCGGAACTGGGAAATCTCAGACTTAAGTGAGTTCAAGACAACTGGGAACTCTGAAAAAACTAGCTCAGACTGGGAAAATACGTTTTGAACGGTCATCCAACTCGGAATTCCAAGTCGGAAACGCTGGCCTCTTTCTAGAGCTCTGACCTGAAGATCACTGACGTCATGATTCTACCTTGTTTTTTTCAGAGTTCCCAGTTGTCTTGAAAGCACCATAAATCCAGAGAATGCCAGACTTCGATGAAAAAGTTTGAATGATATAATATGCCAGGGGGATATGTGTACTGCAGCTAAGAAAGTAATACTAAGTGTATGTTGTGTGGTAAGCTGTTGTAGCCGATGTGCCTCACCCTAATCATTTGGTCCCTTTCCCCCTCATAACTTAGCCTACTGTTCTGACTTGGTGGTGCACATGTAGCCTATAGCCTGTTATAGAGAAATGCAATCATCGAATATTGTAATAATATTCATTGTCTGCTTATATTCCCCCTTTATTTATCCTACGGTTCTGACTAGGTGTACAGGGAGAATACTTTAAGAACGGCCCATGTTCTGAATTCTGTCACTGTACATTTCAAAAGTGCTGAACAAATAGTGATATTGACTACGTCCGTCCTAGCTCGCTCATTAATGTCTTAATCAAAATTACGGATTGACTCTTATCCGCTCTTCATCCCGTTATACCAGAGTTTGTACATCTCAATTGTCAGTAGAAACCACATTTGTTTAAGCAAGTCAGCCATATCAGCTATGTTTTTTTAAAAGACAGTAAATGAGGCTGAATTAACTGTTTCGCTGCCAGACAAGGCTCCGCTGATAGCCAGGTGTAGTGGTGGTAAGGATTCACTCCATGGTGCTGAAAAGAAAGCTCTGCTGTTGGGACAGCTTTATGTAGGCCCTAACAGTTTGTGGGCACCGTTTGCCCCATTTGCTACTGTTATTTTTACTGCTGCTCTTTAATTATTTCTTATTTATTTTTATTTTATTTTTACATAACACTTATTTTCTTAAAACTGCATTGTTGGTTAAGGGCTTGTAAGTAAGCATTTCACTGTAAGGTCTACACCTGTTGTATTCGGCGCATGTGACAAATACAATTTTATTTGATATTTTCTGTTATAACGCAATTAATGTATTGTTTAGTGCTTTGCTGGCATGCATAAAAAAAAAAATTGGGGGAGTTTGCCCCATCAAGATTTACATGCTAAAATGGCCACTGGTCCCACTCCTCTTCAATGGCTGTGCGAAGTTGCTGGATATTGGCGGGAACTGGAACACTCTGTCCTACACGTCGATTCAGAGCATCCCAAACTTGCTCAATGGGTGACATGTCTGGTGAGTTTGCAGGCCATGGAAGAACTGGGAAATGTTCAGCTTTCAGGAATTATGTAGAGATACTTTGCCCACTAAAGTCGGTTACGACGCCGTACTGCAGCCAGGTCAAGACCCTGGTGAGGACGACGAGCACTCAGATGAGCTTCCCTGAGACAGCTTCTGACAGTTTGTGCAGAAATTCTTTGGTTGTGCAAACCCACAGTTTCATCAGTCAGCTGTCCGGGTGCCTGGTCTCAGACGATCCCGCAGTTTAAGAAGCCGGATGTGGAGGTCCTGGGCTGGCGTGGTTACACGTGGTCCGTGGTTGTAAGACCGGTTGGACGTACAGTGCCTTGCAAAAGTATTCATCCCTCTTGGCGTTTTTCCTATTTTGTTGCATTACAATCTGTAATTTAAATTGATGTAATGATGTATAATGTAATGATGTAATGGACATACACAAAATAGTCCAAATTGATGAAGTGAAATGAAAAAAATAACTTGTTTCAAAAAATTCTCACTAATAAATAACGGGAAAGTGGTGAGTGCATATGTATTCACCCCCTTTGTTATGAAGCGCCTAAATAAGATCTGGTGCAACCAATTACCTTAAGAAGTCACATAATTAGTTAAATAAAGTCCACCTGTTTGCAATCTAAGTGTCACATGATCTCAGTATATATACACCTGTTCTGAAAGGCCCCAGAGTCTGCAACACCACTAAGCAAGGGGCACCACCAAGCAAGCGACACCATGAAGACCAAGGAGCTCTCCAAACAGGTCAGGGACAAAGTTGTGGAGAAGTACAGATCATGGTTGGGATATAAAAAAATATCAGAAACTTTGAACATCCCACGGAGCACCATTAAATCCATTATTAAAAACTTGAAAGAATATGGCACCACAACAAACCTGCCAAGAGAGGGCCGCTCAACAAAACTCACGGACCAGGCAAGGAGGGCATTAATCAGAGAGGCAACAAAGAGACCAAAGATAACCCTGAAGGAGCTGCAAAGATCCACAGCGGAGATTGGAGTATCTGTCCATAGGACCACTTTAAGCCGTACACTCCACAGAGCTGGGCTTTACGGAAGAGTGGCCAGAATAAAGCCATTGCTTAAAGAAAAAAATAAGCAAACACGTTTGGTGTTCGCCAAAAGGCATGTGGGAGACTCCCCAAACATATGGAAGAAGGTACTCTGGTCAGATGAGTCTAAAATTGAGCTTTTTGGCCATCAAGGAAAATGTCTGGCGCAAACCCAACACCTCTCATCACCCCGAGAACACCATCCCCACAGTGAAGCATGGTGGTGGCAGCATCATGCTGTGGGGATGTTTTTCATCGGCAGGGACTGGGAAACTGGTCAGAATTGAAGGAATGACAGATGGCGCTAAATACAGGGAAATTCTTGAGGGAAACATGTTTCAGTCTTCCAGAGATTTGAGACTGGGATGGAGGTTCACTTTCCAGCAGGACAATGACCCTAAGCATACTGCTAAAGCAACACTCGAGTGGTTGAAAGGGAAACATTGACACGTCTTGGAATGGTCTAGTCAAAGCCCAGACCTCAATCCAATTGAGAATCTGTGGTATGACTTAAAGATTGCTGTACACCAGCGGAACCCATCCAACTTGAAGGAGCTGGAGCAGTTTTGCCTTGAAGAATGGGCAAAAATCCCAGTGGCTAGATGTGCTAAGCTTATAGAGACATACCCCAAGAGACTTGCAGCTGTAATTGCTGCAAATGGTGGCTCTACAAAGTATTGACTTTGGGGGGGTCAATAGTTATGCACGCTCAAGTTTTCTGTTTTTTTGTCTTATTTCTTGTATGTTTCACCCCAAAAATTATTTTGCATCTTCAAAGTGGTAGGCATGTTGTGTAAATCAAATGATACAAACCACCAAAAAATATATTTTAATTCCAGGTTGTAAGGCAACAAAATAGGAAAAATGCCAAGGGGGATGATTACTTTCGCAAGCCACTGTACTGCCATATTCTCTAAAACGACGTTGGAGGTGGCTTATGGTAGAGAAATAAACATTACATTCTCTGGTAACACCTCTGGTGGACATTCCTTCAGTCAGCATGCCAATTGCACGCTCCCTCAAAACTTGAGACATCTGTGGCTGTCACAGCGACGTGTATGCGGTAGGCGAAATCAAGAGCAGGACACCGAGCTACTGGCAGAAACTTTACTTTACTTTAAAATACAAAGTACACAGGCAACCTCAAACAGCGAGGAAAATAATAAGACCCGCACACATGGGCAACTGCCGCAAAGACCAAAACAATAACGCACAATACACAATGAGAATCAGAGGGTTATAAAGGGAACACAATAAAACATAATTGGAAACAGGTGTAAACAATAAAGACCAAACAAGACAAACACCGAAACATCGATCGGCAGCAGCTAGTACTCCGGGGACGACAAACGCAGAAGCCTGCCCGAGCAAGGAGGAGGAGCAGCCTCGGCTGAATCCGTGACAGTACCCCCCCCCCCTTGACGTGCGGCTCCAGCCGTGCGCCAACTCCGGCCTCGGGGACGCGGAGCAGGGCGGGTCGGATGACTCCGGTGGAAATCCCTCAACATGGAGGGATCTAGGATGTCCCTCCTAGGGACCCAGCACCGTTCCTCCGGACCGTACCCCTCCCACTCCACGAGATACTGCAGGCCCCCCACCCGACGCCTCGAATCCAAGATGGAACGGACTGAGTACGCCGGAGCCCCCTCGATGTCCAGCGGGGGCGGAGGAGCCTCTCGTACCTCACTCTCCTGGAGTGGACCAGCTACTACCGGCCTGAGGAGAGACACATGGAACGAGGGGTTAATGCAGTAATTAATGGGCAGTTGTAACCTATAACATACCTTGTTCAATCTCCTCAGGACTTTAAATGGCCCCACAAACCGCCGACCCAGCTTCCGGCAGGGCAGGCGAAGGGGCAAGTTTCGGGTCGAGAGTCAGACCTGATCTCCCGGTGCATCCACCGGAGCCTCACTGCGGTGGCGATTGGCGCTCGCCTTTTGCCGCCTGATTGCTCGCTGTAGATGGACATGCGCAGCGTTCCAGGTTTCCTCCGAGCGCCGAAACCACTCGTCCACCGCAGGGGCTTCAATCTGGCTCTGATGCCAAGGTGCCAGGACCGGCTGATAACCTAGCACACACTGAAAAGGCGTAAGGTTAGTTGAGTTGAGTGGCGAAGTGAGTTTTGGGCTATTTCTGCCCAGGGGATATATTCTGACCACTCCCCCTGCCGGTCCTGGCAATAGGACCTCAGAAACCTACCCACATCCTGGTTCACTCTCTCCACCTGCCCATTACTCTCGGGTGAAACCCTGAGGTAAGGCTAATTGAGACCCCCAGACGTTCCATAAACGCCCTCCAGACTCTAGAGGTGAACTGGGGACCCCGATGAGACACTATATCCTCAGGTACCCCGTAGTGCCGGAAGACGTGTGTAAACAGGGCGTCAGCAGTTTGTAGGGCTGTAGGGAGACCTGGCATAGGAATGAGACGGCAGGCCTTTGAAAACCGATCCACAACGACCAAGATCGTCGTATTCCCCTGGGAGGGGGGAAGGTCCGTGACGAAATCCAGCGAGAGGTGAGACCACGGTCGTTGTGGAACAGGTAGGGGTTGTAATTTCCCTCTGGGTAGGTGTCTAGGCGCCTTACACTGAGCGCACACCGAGCAGGAGGAAACATAAACCCTCACGTCCTTAGCCAAAGTGGGCCACCAGTACTTTCCACTAAGTCAGTGCACTGTCCGTCCAATACCAGGATGGCCAGAGGAAGGTGACATGTGAGCCCAATATATTAATCGATCATGAACCTCGAGCGGCACGTACTTCCGACCCTCTGGACACTGTGGGGGAGTAGGATCGGTACGTAACGCCCGCTCGATGTCCGCATCAACCTCCCATACCACCGGTGCCACCAGACAAGACTCCGGAAGTATGGGAGTAGGCTCAATGGACCTCTCCTCTGTGTCATATAGTCGGGACAGGGCGTCTGCCTTAGCGTTCTGTGACCCTGGTCTATAGGTGAGCGTAAATACAAATCGGGTGAAAAACATAGCCCACCTAGCCTGGCGAGGGTTCAGCCTCCTCGCCGCTCGGATGTACTCCAGGTTACGATGGTCAGTCAAAATGAGAAAAGGGTGTTTAGCCCCCTCAAGCCAATGCCTCCACACCTTCAGGGCTTGCACCACAGCTAACAGCTCCCTGTCCCCCACATCATAATTAGGCTCCTCCGGACTGAGCTTCTTAAAATAGAAAGCACAGGGGCGGAGTTTAGGTGGTGTACCCGAGCGCTGAGACAGTACAGCACCGATCCCAGCCTCGGACGCATCCACCTCAACTTGGAACCCCAAAGAGGGATCCGGATGTGCCAGCACCGGAGCCGAGGTAAACAGGTCCTTCAGATGCCTGAAAGCCCTGTCCGCCTCAGCCGACCACTGCAGACGCACCTGACCCCCCTTTAGCAGGGAGGTAATGGGAGCTGCTACCTGCCCAAAGCCCCGGATAAACCTCCGGTAGTAATTGGCAAAACCCAAGAACCGCTGCACCTCCTTCACCGTGGAGGGAGTCGGCCAATTGCGCACGGCTGAAACACGGTCAATCTCCATCTCCACCCCTGACGCGGACAACCGGTGTCCCAGGAAGGAGATGTACTCCTGGAAGAACAGACATTTCTCCGCCTTTGCATACAGGTCATGCTCCAACAGTCTACCAAGCACCCGACGAACCAGGGACACATGCTCTGCGCGGGTAGCGGAGTATATTAGAATGTCATCAATATACACCACTACACCCTGTCCATGAAAGTCCCGGAAAATCTCATCCACAAACGATTGGAAGACTGAAGGAGCATTAATTAACCCGTATGGCATGACGAGGTACTCATAGTGACACGAGGTGGTACTGAATGCTGTCTTCCACTCATCTCCCTCCCTAATGCGCACCAGGTTGTACGCACTCCTGAGATCCAATTTTGTGAAGAATCGCGCCCCGTGTAATGACTCCGTCATACTAGCAATCAGAGGGAGAGGATAGCTATATTTGATGGTGATCTGATTGAGACCACGGTAGTCAATACACGGGCGTAAACCCCCATCTTTCTTCTTCACAAAAAAGAAACTCGAGGACGCAGGGGAAGTGGATGCCCGTATGTACCCCTGTCTCAGCGATTCGGCAACATATGTTTCCATAGCCGCCATCTCCGCCTGAGACAGAGGATACACATGGCTACGTGGAAGCGCAGTGCCTACTTGGAGGTTTATCGCATAATCCCCCTGTCGATGGGGTGGTAATTGAGTCGCCTTCTTTTTACAGAAGGCGAGAGCCAAATCGGCATATTCAGGTGGAATGTGCATGGTGGGAACTTGGTTCGGACTTTCCACCGTCGTGGCCCCTACGGAAACACCCACACACCTCCCAACACACTGATCAGACCATCCCTTGAGAGCCCTCTGTTGCCATGAAATGTTGGGGTCATGAGACGTCAACCAGGGAATCCCCAACACCACGTGAAACGCAGGAGAGTCAATCAAATACAACCGAATTATCTCCTCATGGCCCTCCTGCATTTTCATCCTGAGCGGCGCCGTGACCTCCCTAATCAACCCAGACCCCAAAGGGCGACTATCTAGGGCATGGATAGGGAAGGGCACATCCACTGGAACTATAGGAATCCCTAACTTATGGGTGAAATGGTGATTGATAAAATTCCCAGCTGCGCCTGAATCGACTAGCGCCTTATGCTGGGAATGAGGAGAAACCTCGGGAAACACAACTTTAATACACATATGCGCAACAGGGAGCTCTGGGTGAGTTGGGCGCCTACTCACCTGGAATGACTCATCAGTGCGCGGCCTACTGCCTCGATTCCGAGGAGACCCTCCCTAGCACCGACCAGCAGTGTGTCCTCTGCGGCCACAGTTGGTGCAGGGGACGGCCTCTCTCCTGGTCTCTCTCCTGGTACTAGCACCTCCGAGCTCCATCGGGGTCGGCTCGGAAGTGCTGGGGGATGGAATGGACGGCCCCGAGTGCGGACGTTCGCGGGTAGCCAACAGGGTGTCCAGGCGAAACGACATGTCCACCAGTTGATCGAAGTTTAGGTTGGTGTCCCTGCAGGCCAATTCCCGACGCACGTCCTCCCTCAGGCTACATCTGTAGTGGTCGATGAGGGCCCTCTCATTCCATCCCGCGTTGGCAGCCAGTGTCCGGAAGTCCAGTGCGAACTCCTGCGCGCTCCTCCTCCCCTGTCGAAGGTGGAATAGACGTTAACCTTGAACTCTGCATAGTTGACTGTAGCGGCGTCTATTCCCCCCCACTCGACGTTGGCCCATTCCAGCGTCTTGTCGGACAGACAGGAGATGAGGGCGGACACGCTCTCGTATCCCGAGGGCGCCGGGTGGATGGTTGCCAGGTAGAGTTCCACCTGGAGCAGGAAACCCTGACACCCGGCAGCTGTGCCATCATAAGCCCTCGGGAGCGAGAGCCGAATCCCACTGGACCCCGGAGATGAAGCGATGGGCATGGCTGATGGTGGTGGTATCGTCGGAGGAGGTGTAGACCAACCTCTTCTTTCCCATCGCTCCACGGTTTTCACCACCTGTTCCATGGCGGTGCCGAGAGCCTGGATCATAGCCGCTTGTTGTTCTACGCGCTCTTCTATTGATCCAGCTGGCACCGCTGCTCCTGCTGACTCCATGTCTAAAGGTGCGTTATTCTGTCACAGCGACGTGTATGCGGTAGGCGAAGTCAAGAGCAGGACACCGAGCTACTGGCAGAAACTTTACTGGATGCAGTGCAAAATACAAAGTACACAGGCAACCTCAAACAGCGAGGAAAATAATAAGACCCGCACACATGGGCAACTGCCGCAAAGACCAAAACAATAACGCACAATACACAATGAGAAACAGAGGGTTATAAAGGGAACACAATAAAACATAATGGGAAACAGGTGTAAACAATAAAGACCAAACAAGACAAACACAGAAACATCGATCGGCAGCAGCTAGTACTCCGGGAATGACGAATGCCGAAGCCTGCCCGAGCAAGGAGGAGGAGCAGCCTCGGCTGAATCCGTGACAGTGGCATTGTGACAAAACTGCACATTTTAGAGTGGCCTTTTATTGTCACCAGCACAAGGTGCACCTGTGTAATGATCATTTTATTTAATCATCTTCTTGATATGCCACACCTGTCAGGTGGATAGATTATCTTGGCAAAGGACAAAGGTTTGTGCACAAAATTTGAGCAAAATAAGCTTTTTGTGCGTATGGAAAAAAATTTGGATCTTATATTTCAGCTCATGAAACATGGGACCAACACTTTACATGTTGCGTGTCTATTTTTCTTCAGTATATATTGAAAGCAGATGCTTCCACATAGGTGTGGTTCCTGAGTTAAATGTGTGTGTGTGTGTGTGTATGTGTGTGTGTCTGTGTGTGTGTGTGTGTCTCAGTCACCAAATCTCAACCCAATTGAACACTTATGGGAGATTCTGGAGCAGCACTTATGTTACTAGCTCCTAACAATGTAGTAAAATGTCAAACAAGTAAAATAAAACACAACAAGAAATCAAGACATTTCTAAACAAATCCAATTAACAACCAAATAGCACTGTCATTTATTCAGTTACCTGTATGACACTCTCCAGTTGTTTCACATAATGCATGAATACCCTCCATGTATATATAAAAGGGGGGGGGGGGGACTGCTCGTAATGAACACAAGCATTTTTCATACATTTTGTGCATGTACAATTGTACATTAAATTAATTATTTCAATTTTGAGTTATTAACTAATAATGTATATTTTCTCACAGTTACTTTTAGAATTCAAGTTATTAAGTGAGTCTATGAGCAATAGGCAGCAAAGGAAATAGTAAGGATAAATAGAGATATTTATTTTACTCAGCTTGAAAGCAAGACAAAGGAGAGGAAAGGTCACAAAAATATATTGTGGCATTACTGTAAGTTATGTTTCTCTTTAAAAATACATGCTTATCTAAACATTTTATAGAAATGCAGTTGTTGATATTGAATGTGTAATGCAACAATATGTCTGTGGTAAAACTTCACCACAATCTGATTTACAATAGGACACTGCATCTCAGAGCGATGCAATAGTATGAAATATGACTGATGAGGAGCTCCCTCCAGACAGAGTGTTGAAATGCAAAAGTGATTACAGTTACTTCATTACATAGTGTTTCAGATATGATCTAATATAGCAATACTGCAGGTAAACAGAATGTTCCAATCAAATAAGTCAATCTTTACATATGAACCATAATACAAAATAAATACATTCAAAAAACAGAAGCTACATTTAGTTTTTCTCTACTTGGATATGGACCAATGTATGCAAAGAGGTGAGTTTGAAATATTGCATATGTATGGAGCTATGTATATAAAATGTTTATTTGTCAAAAGTAAATATTTCTGTAAAAGCTCACGCAAGTTTGCCTCACAATGGCACTATATCAAAGAGACATAAAGACATTGATTTGGAGTCAATCTGGACTCAGAAACGTGTTATACCACCACATAATTAACACCTTTCAAAACATAAATACACTTTGTGTGCTATACACTATACGGTTGAATTTGGAAGATATCGAATGGGCTACCTTGTTGTCAAGGTTTGTCACTTTTTGATTTTGATGATAAACAAACTCATAATAATTCAATATTCAGCTGTATATCCTTCCTATAAAGCAAGAATGTTAAAGGTATTCTTTACTCTTTTAGACTACGGTAGACTCTGGGCTTCTTAGCCTGCCGTATTTATGGACGAGAGGGCTGAATGTGATCCTGTGTGTATTTTATCTCATTCTGTGTGAGTTACAGCTTGGCAGCTCCAGTGAATATCTGACATAATCTGGGTGCAGGTGGGTGATCGACATAAGGAGCAGAATGGCTTTGTCGTTGCACGTGCTCCTTGTTAAACAAGTTGCTCCTCTATTCTCAACGTAATTTGCTTTTTTCAAGAGCTTGACACACAACTGAAGGTGCAGCCAAGGTATGGTGATTAGAAATGGTTTTGTTGACCTGCAGGGGTGATCATGGTATTGATAACATTTCAAACATCCTCCTAATCAAAGGGTTTTCTGTTGAAGTTGTAATCTTTCTTGAAACGTGCTTTGTCAGAGGGAGTGCCATTTACTTGACCAATAATTATTTGGCGGTAAGCTAATGGGACTGGGATTGAGTGGTGCAGGGCAAGGATCAGGAGGGCGCTCCAGGTGGGGTGGCTTGGGTCTCTGAGGTGCCTCACTACTTTTTTTATTCCAGGTGACATAGCAAATTCCTCAATGACCCCCCTCCTCTTAAAGCTTTGGGGAGCAAAGGCTGCTAGGATCTGTTCAAAGTCCAGATCTCAGGTAACAGTGTGAAGGAATAGGGAGCTCTACTGTTCTGTTTTGCAGACTGCAGAATATAGATTCATTCAAAACGAAAAATGAACATATGTCACAGTTCTTTCCTTTGTTTCAGGATAAAAACAGAAAACCCTGAACAATGAAAGCATTGTTGTCAAACGACTGTCACTTTAAGTTTCAATGTCAAACATGATTGAACTACAACATGTTGAAAACTGTTGACACTTGAACATTTTGACACTTTAATAAGATTGAATATCAACGGAGGACATTATATTTGTCTCCTTGTAAATATAACATGAATAACACATTGTTCTCAATGTGCAGCAGGAGTCCAGAAATACCTTGGCTGTCAGTACTCAGGGGAACAATGGCCTCCTAGTCCTTCAGTCTAGAGAGAAGCTATAGCTCACTGATGGAGAACATATTTCCCAATAGCAGGTGTTTGAGTCTGTCAGTGCCTGGTCCTCACCATGACTGTCAATGAAAGGGCCAGCTCGGCCAGGTGTGGGAGCACCTCTCGGCCCCTCTCAGCTTACTCCTTGAAGACGTTGAGAGTTTGGGGGAGGATGTAGCTGATATCAGCAAGTAACATTTTGGGAGAAAGCACACAGTTCATTTTCCCTGTCATTGTGCAAGACTAAAGATTCATAACATAGGTAAATTATTATAATGATTCGAAAACCACAAACCATGCATTTGCATCTTTTGTTTAGTGCTTTATCTATTCCATCAAATATTTAGGTGCCTTGATGATATATCTTAATTTGTTCTGAAATTCTAAGTTACCAATGATGAACAAACGTACGGCACACTAGTCTCAGCGAAATCGTAACTAGAGGTGCATGGATAGAAATGATAATGAAGCTCTAAATGCTTCTTCTTCAGATGTATCATATCGCATTCGCTAAGAAATTAAGGCACATTGTGGAAATAATGGCCTGGGTTTTAAGGGAACACAGAGAGACCTGTGAGGATGAGTGATATCTGGCACACCATGAAGAGAAGGAGAGGTGTGCTGCCCGGTGCTTAGCCCAAATGAAAGCCCTGCTTAGTGGAGCAGAGATCAAGATGACGGACCGGTGGAGGGTTCAGCTGGGCCTTTGTTATTGATAAGTCTGTCATCTCTGCTGATATTGGAGCAGTAATGACAGCTGATGATTAGGCCACTCCTGAGCTATTAACTACATTTCGTATCCTTACTCGAGCCCAGGAGAGCAGGCTAGAGAGACAAAGGCAACCTTTATGAAGCCAGGGCCTTAAACGGCATCCACCTGACCTGAAAGGCACAACTGTTATGTCTTTCTGCCAGGCCAAAGAAGTCAGGGATGAGATACATGTCAAAGGTCGCTATTTAATATGAAGGGGTTCTGAGTGACTGGGCTGTTGAAAGAAGGCTGTGATGAAATTACAGAAAATTGGCTGTTTTGTCAACATTTCATCAGCAGATTTACAGAAAGCTGACCCCGACCCTCTCTCTCCCCCTCTTTCACAGAGCTGTGGGGATTGGGTCAGTCAGAATTGACTGACAAAGAAATCTCCTCTTTATTTCTCTCTCGCTTTCGCTCTCCCTCTCAAGAAGTGATATTTAATATGATCTCTTTTTAATGATCCTTAAGTGGCTGAAATTACATCTCCCCCAAAACATGTAAGTAGTAAAAATAACCAGTCTGGTCTCATAGATTAGACGTAACATAGTAAACGTAAATCCGGGACACTCAAACTAGTATGACATGTTACGTTTGACTGTACATAAGACAGAAGGTGGATGGGTGGGTGTATAATGCGAATGTCTAGCAACCCAAAGGTTAGCTAATTAGCAACTTTGGAACTACTTACTACTTTTAGCTACTTTGCAACTACTTAACATGTTAGCTAACCAGTGGAGGCTCCTCAGAGGAGGAAGGGGAGGACCATCCTCCTCAGTGAATTACATAAAAATAAAATTAGTAAAAGATTGAAAAAGTTATCATTTTTAGATAAAGCTATACTAAATATATTCACATCAGCAAATAATTGATTAAAACACACTGTTTTGCAATGAAGGTCTACAGTAGCCTTAACAGCACTCTGTAGCGTAGCACCATGGTGTAGCCGGAGGACAGCTAGCTTCCATCCTCCTCTTGATACATTGACTTCAAAACTTAGGAGGCTCTTGGTTCTCACCCCCTTCCAAAGACTTACACAGTAATTATGACAACTTCCGGAGGACGTCCTCCAACCTATCAGAGCTCTTGCAGCATGAACTGACATGTTATCCACCCAATCAAAAGATCAGAGAATTAATCTAGTACTGAAAGCATAAACTACAGCTAGCTAGCACTGCAGTGCATAAAATGTGGTGAGTAGTTGACTCAAAGAGAGATAAAGACAATAGTTGAACAGGTTTTAACAAATTCATTTCTTCAAATATGAACAAGAAGCAAGAGAGCGAGAGAGAGATTTCGTCATTTCTTTTCCACTTTCAGTTTCACTTACTTAGCTAGCAAATGCAGCTGGCTAGTTTAGTTACTCAAATACCCTGCTCAAACAAAGGGATGCTATGTTAGCTAGCTGGCTATGACTATCCAACACAATACTGGAACTCTTCCAAGTCAAGGTAAGCTTTTGGTTTTATTAATTTATTGCCACGGGGGACCGCTGGTGTACCTGCTTACTGACTATACACTGTAACATTATTGCATGATTGTAGCGGGTTTACTAACGCATTAGTTCTATTAGCTATGTTGACTAGGACGTTACTTTAGCTAATATGGGGACAGTGATGCAGGCTGTGTGTAGCAGTTATGACATGGTTTGGCTTGGAAAGGTTTTTTCACCTGGTCACATACAGCTGATGTGTTGTTCGTTGAAGTCCACCAACGAAGGGAAAAGGTGAGAGGGAATACAACATGGCTGCTATGAAAGTGAACTGTGTTTATGCATGATCAGGGGTGTATTCATTCTGCCGATTCTGTTGAGAAACATTTCTTAAACAGAACAAACGAAACAGGGATAAAAAAATACCTGAATTTGTCCAATAGAAAAAAACGATTGTTTGCTAATGTTAGACTAATGATTACACCCTAGATAAGCTAGATGCAGGCAGGAGTGTGGTGTGCAAGGCGGTATTGAATGTGTCACTGTCTGTCCATATGTCACTGTCTGTCATCTCAACATTTTCTGTCGACCTGTGTGCACCTACGCTGTAGCAACCTCATGATGGGTATAGGGAAAATTTGAGTATCATGTTGTAGCCTAAACCTATCGATGTTACATTGAACTGGGTGAATGGAATATGAATGACAGTCATACAACATGCTGAAATAAAAATAAGGACATGCTCATGAAAAATAAAATCGTCCTCCCTCATCATAAACCGCACTGACCGCCACTGTAGCTAACCCTTCCCCTAAAAAAAATTGGAGGCCCCTTACACTTCAGTGTTGTGATGCAAAAATTCTAGCAAAATGAAAAGCACATAGAATTAAAAAGGTATTGTTGAATATTATTCATCCTAATCAGACAGGTTTTTAACCTGGACGAAACATCAAATCAAATCAAATGTAATTTGTCACATGCGCCGAATACAACAGGTGTAGACCTTACAGTGAAATGCTTACTTACAAGACCTTAACCAACATTGCAGTTTTAAGAAAAATAAGTGTTAAGTAAAAAATTAAATAACAAATAAAAGAGCAGCAGTAAGATAACAGTTGTGAAGCTATATACAGGGGGTACCGGTACAGAGTCAATGTGTGGGGGCAGAGATTAGTCGAGGTAGTTGAGGTAATACAGTTGAAGTCGGAAGTTTACATACACTTAGGTTGGAGTCATTAAAAATTATTTAAAACTCCACAAATGTCTTGTTAACAAACTATAGTTTTGGAAAGTCGGTTAGGACATCTACTTTGTGCATGACACGTAATTTTTCCAACAAAGTTTACAGATAGATTATTTCACTTATAATTCACTGTATCACAATTCCAGTGGGTCAGAAGTTTACATACACTGAGTTGATTGTGCCTTTAAACAGCTTGGAAAATTCCAGAAAATCATGGCTTTAGAAGCTTCTGATAGACTAATTGACATCATTTGAGTCAATTGTAGGTGTACCTGTGGATGTATTTCAAGGCCTACCTTCAATCTCAGTGCCTCTTTGCTTGACATCATGGGAAAATCAAAAGACCTCAGAAAAAAAATGGTAGACCTCCACATGTCTGGTTCATCCTTGGGAGCAATTTCCAAATGCCTGAAGGTACCACGTTCATCTGTACAAACAATAGTATGCAAGTATAAACACCATGGGACCACGCAGCCGTCATACCGCTCAGGAAGGAGACGCATTCTGTCTCCTAGAGATGAACGTACTTTGGTGCGAAAAGTGCAAATCAATCCCAGAACAACAGCAAAGGACCTTGTGAAGATGCTGGAGGAAACAGGTACAAAAGTATCTATGTCCACAGTAAAACGAGTCCTATATCGACATAACCTGAAAGGCCGCTCAGCAAGGAAGAAGCCACTGCTCCAAAACCACCATAAAAAAGCCAGACTACAGTTTGCAACTGCACATGGGGACAAAGATCGTACTTTTTGGAGAAATGTCTTCTGGTTTGATTAAACAAAAATAGAACTGCTTGGCCATAGAACACCATCCCAACCGTGAAGCACGGGGGTGGCAGCGTCATGCTGTGGGGGTGCTTTGCTGCAGGAGGGACTGGTGCACTTCACAAAATAGATGGCATCATGAGGAAGGAAAATTATGTGGATATATTGAAGCAACATCTCAAGACATCAGTCAGGAAGTTAAAGCTTGGTCGCAAATGGGTCTTCCAAATGGACAATGACCCCAAGCATACTTCCAAAGTTGTGGCAAAATGGCTTAAGGACAACAAAGTCAAGGTATTGGAGTGGCCATCACAAATCCCAGACCTCAATCCTATAGAACATTTGTGGGCAGAACTGAAAAAGCGTGTGCGAGCAAGGAGGCCTACAAACCTGACTCAGTTACACCAGCTCTGTCAGGAGGAATGGGCGAAAATTCACCCAACTTATTGTGGGAAGCTTGTGGAAGGCTACCCAAAACGTTTGACCCAAGTTAAACAATTTAAAGGCAATGCTACCAAATACTAATTGAGTGTATGTAAACTTCTGACCCACTGGCGTGCTCAGTCCTGATTTTCCTGTAGTCCACAATCATCTCCTTTGTCTTGATCACGTTGATGGAGAGGTTGTTATCCTGGCACCACACGGCCACGTCTCTGATCTCCTCTGTATAGGCTGTCTCATCGTTGTCAGTGATCAGGCCTACCACTGTTGTGTCATCGGCAAACTTAATGATGGTGTTGGAGTCGTGCCTGGCCATGCAGTCATCCCCGTGTTGATGATCAGCGTGGCAGATATGTTGTTACCTGCCATTACCACCTGGGGGCGGACCGTCAGGAAGTCCAGGATCCAGTTGCATAGGGAGGTGTTTAGTCCCAGTGTCCTTAGTTTAGTGATGAGCTTTGAGGGCAGTATGGTGTTGAACGCTGAGCTGTAGTCAATGAATAGCATTCTCACGTAGGTGTTCCTTTTATCCAGGTGGGAAAGTGCAGTGTGGAGTGCAAGAGAGATTGCATCATCTGTGGATGTGTTGGGGCGGTATGCAAATTGGAGTGGGTCTAGGGTTTCTGGGATAATGGTGTTGATGCGAGCCATGACCAGCCTTTCAAAGCATTTCATGGCTACAGACGTGAGTGCTATGGGTCTGTAGTCTGTTCTACAGGTTACCATAGTGTTCTTGCGCACAGGGACTATGGTGGTCTGAAGGCACTTGCCAGTTGGTCAGCGCATGCTCGGAGTACGCGTCCTGATAATCCGTCTGGCCCTGCGGCCTTGTGAATGTTGACCTGTTTAAAGGTCTTACTCACATCGGCTACGGAGCGCGTGATCACACAGTCGTCCGGAACAGCTGATGCTCTCATGCATGCTTCAGTGTTGCTTGCCTCGAAGCGAGCATAGAAGTATTTTAGCTCGTCTGGTAGGCTCGTGTCACTGGGCAGCTCGCGACTGTGGTTCCCTTTGTAGGCTGTAATAGTTTGCAGGCCCTGCCACATTCGACGAGCGTCGGAAACGGTGTAGTACGATTCAATCTTAGTCCTGTATTGTCGCTTTGCCTGTTTGATGGTTCGTCGGAGGGCATAGCGGGATTTCTTATAAGCATCCGGGTTAGAGTCCCTCTCCTTGAAAGCGGCAGCTCTACCCTTTAGCTCAGTGCGGATGTTGCCTGTAATCCATGGCTTCTGGTTGGGGTATGTATGTACGGTCACTGTGGGGATGATGTCATTGATGCACTTATTGATGAAGCCAGTGACTCCTCAATGCCATTGGAAGAATCCCGGAACACATTCCAGTCTGTGCTAGCAAAACAGTCCTGTAGCTTAGCATCTGCGTCATCTGACCACTTCTTTATTGACCGAGTCACTGGTGCTTCCTGCTTTAGTTTTTGATTGTAAGCAGGAATCAGGAGGATATAATTATGGTCAGATTTGCCAAATGGAGGGCGAGGGTGAGCTTTGTACGCGTCTCTGTGTGTAGAGTAAAGGTGGTCTAGAGTTTTTTTTCCCTCTAGTTGCAAATTAAACATGCTGGTAGAAATGAGGTAAAATGGATTTAAGTTTCCCTGCATTAAAGTTCCCGGTCACTAGGAGCGCCGCCTCTGGATGAGCGTTTTTCCTGTTTGCTAATGGCCTTATACAGCTCATTGAGTGCGGTCTTAGTGCTAGCATCAGTTTGTGGTGGTAAGTAGACAGCTATGAAAAATATAGATGAAAACTCCCTTGGTAAATAGTGTGGTCTACAGCTTATCATGAGATATTCTACATCAGGCGAGCAAAACCTTGAGACTTCCTTAATATTAGATTTCATGCACCAGCTGTTGTTTACAAATATACACAGACTGCCACTTCTTGTCTTACCGGAGGCAGCTGTTCTATCTTGCCGATGCAGCATAAACCTTGCCAGCTGTATGTTATCCATGTCGTCGTTCAGCCACGACTCGGTGAAACATAAGATATTACAGTTTTTAATGTCCCATTGGTAGGATATTCGTGATCGTAGCTCGTCTATTTTCTTATCCAATGATTGTACGTTGGCTAATAGGACTGATGGTAGAGGCAGATTACCCACTTGCCACCGGATCCTTACAAGGCACCCCGACCTACAGTGGGGAAAAAAGTATTTAGTCAGCCACCAATTGTGTAAGTTCTCCCACTTAAAAAGATGAAAGAGGCCTGTAATTTTCATCATAGGTACACGTCAACTATGACAGACAAAATGAGAAAAAAATATCCAGAAAAACACATTGTAGGATTTTTAATGAATTTATTTGCAAATTATGGTGGAAAATAAGTATTTGGTCAATAACAAAAGTTTCTCAATACTTTGTTATATACCCTTTGTTGGCAATGACACAGGTCAAACGTTTTCTGTAAGTCTTCACAAGGTTTTCACACACTGTTACTGGTATTTTGGCCCATTCCTCCACGCAGATCTCCTCTAGAGCAGTGATGTTTTGGGGGCTGTCGCTGGGCAACACGGACTTTCAACTCCCTCCAAAGATTTTCTATGGGGTTGAGATCTGGAGACTGGCTAGGCCACTCCAGGACCTTGAAATGCTTCTTACGAAGCCACTCCTTCGTTGCCCGGGCGGTGTGTTTGGGATCATTGTCATGCTGAAAGACCCAGCCACGTTTCATCTTCAATGCCCTTGCTGATGGAAGGAGGTTTTCACTCAAAATCTCACGATACATGGCCCCATTCATTCATTCCTTTACACGGATCAGTTGTCCTGGTCCCTTTGCAGAAAAACAGCCCCAAAGCATGATGTTTCCACCCCCATGCTTCACAGTAGGTATGGTGTTCTTTGGATTCAACTCAGCATTCTTTGTCCTCCAAACACGACGAGTTGAGTTTTTACCAAAAAGTTCTATTTTGGTTTCATCTGACCATATGACATTCTCCCAATCCTCTTCTGGATCATCCAAATGCACTCTAGCAAACTTCAGACGGGCCTGGACATGTACTGGCTTAAGCAGGGGGGACACGTCTGGCACTGCAGGATTTGAGTCCCTGGTGGCGTAGTGTGTTACTGATGGTAGGCTTTGTTACTTTGGTCCCAGCTCTCTGCAGGTCATTCACTAGGTCCCCCTGTGTGGTTCTGGGATTTTTGCTCACCGTTCTTGTGATCATTTTGACCCCACGGGGTGAGATCTTGCGTGGAGCCCCAGATCGAGGGAGATTATCAGTGGTCTTGTATGTCTTCCATTTCCTAATAATTGCTCCCACAGTTGATTTCTTCAAACCAAGCTGCTTACCTATTGCAGATTCAGTCTTCCCAGCCTGGTGCAGGTCTACAATTTTGTTTCTGGTGTCCTTTGACAGCTCTTTGGTCTTGGCCATAGTGGAGTTTGGAGTGTGACTGTTTGAGGTTGTGGACAGGTGTCTTTTATACTGATAACAAGTTCAAACAGGTGCCATTAATACAGGTAACGAGTGGAGGACAGAGGAGCCTCTTAAAGAAGAAGTTACAGGTCTGTGAGAGCCAGAAATCTTGCTTGTTTGTAGGTGACCAAATACTTATTTTCCACCATAATTTGCAAATAAATTCATTAAAAATCCTACAATGTGATTTTCTGGATTTTTTTTCTCTCAATTTGTCTGTCATAGTTGACGTGTACCTATGATGAAAATTACAGGCCTCTCTCATCTTTTTAAGTGGGAGAACTTGCAGAATTGGTGGCTGACTAAATACTTTTTTTCCCCACTGTATATATATGGCGGATACAACCATCCCAGCTCTGCATATTTTGCTGCTTAGAGACAGATTCATTAGATAATTTGTTTTGTTACTGTCCATATGTAGCTTGTTTTTGGTAGCAGGTCCAGGAATGGCTGAAGAATTGTAACATTTACCTGGAGCTAACTCTGCAAATAGCACTGCTTTGTGATTTCAAAAGTCATAGTCAATCGATCAATAATATAATACTTTTAGCTATCTGTAAAACTATGAGAATAGAAAGGTTCAGAACTTTTGTGAAACATCACAGCACTGTTAAAAATAGATGGTGTTAAGAGAGAGATGGGAGGGGTTGAGTGTAGCTGAAGGATGGGATTAAAAACAAACAAAAGATAACTATTGGAAAATACATTGTGTCCGTAAAATGTATATACTATGTATAAGCTGGAAGTAGAAGCCTAAGTGTTGTTGTCCATTAGTTTACTCCAATTAGGAGAGGGCTCGTAGGGTTAATGGAAAATAATAAAGGAATATATCTATATTTTAATAAATATATATAAATATATATTTTATATATACAGTGCATTCGGAAAGTATTCAGACCCTGTGACATTTTCACATTTTCTTACGTTACAGCCTTATTCTAAAATTGACTAAATTGTTTAGTTTCCTCATCAATCTACACACAACACCCCATAATGACCAAGCAAAAGCAGCTTTTTAGAAATGTTTGCACATTTATCCACAGAGAAGAATTGGAGAAACTCCCCAAATACAGGTGTACCAAGCTTGTAGCGTCATACCCAAGAAGACTCGAGACTATAATAGCTGCCAAAGGTGCTTCAACAAAGTACTGAGTAAAAGCTCTGAATACTCATGTAAATGTGATATTTCGGTGTTTTATTTTTAATACATTTGCAAAAATTCTAAAATCAAGTTTTTGTTTGGTCATTATGGTTTACTGCATGTAGATTAATGAGGGGAAAAAAACGATTTACTCTATTTTAGAATAAGGCTGTAACGTAACAAAATGTGGAAAAAGTCAAGGGGTCTGAATACTTTCCGAATGCACTGCATATGTGTATATTTACAAAACATATATGGGGGATTGGGAATGATGAAGACAATTACATTGATGAAAGCTACAATCTATCTATACTTTCCGAATGCACTGCATATGTGTATATTTACAAAACATATATGGGGGATTGGGAATAATGAAGACAATTACATTGATGAAAGCTACAATCTATCAGCAATATATACACTACCGGTCAAAGGTTTTAGAACGCCTAATCATTCAAGGGTTTTCCTTAATTTTTTTCTACATGGTAGAATAATAGTGAAGACATCAAAACTATGAAATAACACATATGGAATCATGTAGTACCAGAAAAGTGTTACACAAATCAAAATATATTTTATATTTGAGATTCTTCAAATAGCCACCCTTTGCCTTGATGACAGCTTTGCACACTCTTGGCATTCTCTCAACCAGCTTCACCTGGAATGCTTTTCCAACAGTCGTAAAGGAGTTCCCACATATGCTGAGCACTTGTTGGCTGCTTTTCCTTCACTCTGCATTCCTACTCATCCCAAACCATCTCCATTTGGTTGAGGTCAGGGGATTGTGTAGGCCAGGTCTTCTGATGCAGCACTCCATCACTCTCTTTCTTGGTAAAAATGCCTTTACACAGCCTGGAGGTGTGTTGGGTCATTGTCCTGTTGAAAAACAAACCAGATGGGATGGTGTATCGCTGCAGAATGCTGTGGTAGCCATGCTGGTTAAGTGTGCCTTGAATTCTAAATAAATCACAGACAGTGTCACCAGCAAAGCACCCCCACACCATAACACCTCCTCCTCCATGCTTTACGGTGGGAAATATACATGCAGAGATCATCCGTTCACCCACACCACGTCTCACAAAGACACAGCGGTTGGAACCAAAAATCTCCAATTTGGACTCCAGACCAAAGGAGAAATTTCCACCGGTCTAATGTCCATTGCTCGTGTTTCTTGGCCCAAGCAAGTCTCTTCTTATTATTGGTGTCCTTTAGTAGTGGTTTCTTTGCAGCAATTTGATCATGAAGGCCTGATTTACACAGTCTCCTCTGAACAGCTGATGTTGAGATGTGTCTGTTGTTGAACTCTGTGAAGCATTTATTTGGGCTGCAATAGGCTGGTAACTCTAATGAACTTATCATCTGCAACAGAGGTAACTCTGGGTCTTCCATTCCTGTGGCGGTCATCATGAGAGCCAGTTTCATCATAGCGCTTGATGGTTTTTGCAACTGCACTTACAATTACATTTACGTCATTTAGCAGACGCTCTTATCCAGAGTGACTTACAAATTGGTACATTCACTTTATGATAGCCAGTGGGACAACCACTTTCCAATATTATTATTATTATTATAAGGGTAGAAGGATTACTTTTATACTATCCCAGGTATTCCTTAAAGAGGTAGGGTTTCAAGTGTCTCCGGAAAGTGGTCAGTGACTCCGCTGTCCTGGCGTCGTGAGGGAGCTTGTTCCACCATTGGGGTGCCAGAGCAGCGAACAGTTTTGACTGGGCTGAGTGGGAACTGTGCTTCCGCAGAGGTAGGGGGACCAGCAGGCCAGAGGTGGAAGAACGCAATGTCCTCGTTTGGGTGTAGGGACTGATCAGAGCCTGAAGGTAAGGAGGTGCCGTTCCCCTCACAGCTCCATAGGCAAGCACCATGGTCTTGTAGCAGATGCAAGCTTCAACTGGAAGCCAGTGGAGTGTGCGGAGGAGCGGGGTGACGTGAGAGAACTTGGGAAGGTTGAACACCATGTCTTAAAGTAATGATGGACTGTCATTTCTCTTTGCTTATTTGAGCTGTTCTTGCCATAATATGGACTTGGTCTTTTACTAAATACAGTGGGGAAAAAAAGTATTTAGTCAGCCACCAATTCTGCAAGTTCTCCCACTTAAAAAGATGAGAGAGGCCTGTAATTTCCATCATAGGTACACGTCAACTATGACAGACAAATTGAGAGAGAAAAAAATCCAGAAAATCACATTGTAGGATTCTTAATGAATTTATTTGCAAATTATGGTGGAAAATAAGTATTTGGTCACCTACAAACAAGCAAGATTTCTGGCTCTCACAGACCTGTAACTTCTTCTTTAAGAGGCTCCTCTGTCCTCCACTCGTTACCTGTATTAATGGCACCTGTTTGAACTTGTTATCAGTATAAAAGACACCTGTCCACAACCTCAAACAGTCACACTCCAAACTCCACTATGGCCAAGACCAAAGAGCTGTCAAAGGACACCAGAAACAAAATTGTAGACCTGCACCAGGCTGGGAAGACTGAATCTGCAATAGGTAAGCAGCTTGGTTTGAAGAAATCAACTGTGGGAGCAATTATTAGGAAATGGAAGACATACAAGACCACTGATAATCTCCCTCGATCTGGGGCTCCACACAAGATCTCACCCCGTGGGGTCAAAATGATCACAAGAACGGTGAGCAAAAATCCCAGAACCACATGGGGGGACCTAGTGAATGACCTGCAGAGAGCTGGGACCAAAGTATCAAAGCCTTCCATCAGTAACACACTACGCCGCCAGGGACTCAAATCCTGCAGTGCCAGACGTGTCCCCCTGCTTAAGCCAGTATATGTCCAGGCCCGTCTGAAGTTTGCTAGAGTGCATTTGGATGATCCAGAAGAGGATTGGGAGAATGTCATATGGTCAGAAGAAACCAAAATATAACTTTTTGGTAAAAACTCAACTCGTCGTGTTTGGAGGACAAAGAATGCTGAGTTTCATCGAAAGAACACCATACATACTGTGAAGCATGGGGGTGGAAACATCATGCTTTGGGGATGTTTTTCTGCAAAGGGACCAGGACGACTGATCCGTGTAAAGGAAAGAATGAATGGGGCCATGTATCGTGATATTTTGAGTGAAAACCTCCTTCCATCAGCAAGGGCATTGAAGATGAAACGTGGCTGGGTCTTTCAGCATGACAATGATCCCAAACACACCGCCCGGGCAACGAAGGAGTGGCTTCGTAAGAAGCATTTCAAGGTCCTGGAGTGGCCTAGCCAGTCTCCAGATCTCAACCCCATAGAAAATCTTTGGAGGGAGTTGAAAGTCTGTGTTGCCCAGCGACAGCCCCAAAACATCACTGCTCTAGAGGAGATCTGCATGGAGGAATGGGCCAAAATACCAGCAACAGTGTGTGAAAACCTTGTGAAGACTTACAGAAAACGTTTGACCTGTGTCATTGCCAACAAAGGGAATATAACAAAGTATTGAGAAACTTTTTTTATTGACCAAATACTTATTTTCCACCATAATTTGCAAATAAATTCATTAAAAATCCTACAATGTGATTTTCTGGATTTTCTTTTCTCATTTTGTCTGTCATAGTTGACGTGTACCTATGATGAAAATTACAGGCCTCTCTCATCTTTTTAAGTGGGAGAACTTGCACAATTGGTGGCTGACTAAATACTTTTTTCCCCCACTGTACGACTATCTTCTGTATACCCCCCTACCTTGTCACAACACAACTGATTGGCTCAAACACATTAAGAAGGAAAGAAATTCCACAAATTCACTTTTAAGAAGGCACACCTGTTAATTGAAATGTATTCCAGGTGATTACCTCATGAAGCTGGTTGAGAGAATGCCAAGGGTGTGCAAAGCTGTCATCAAGGCAAAGGGTGGCTATTTGAAGAATCTCAAATATAAAATATATTTTGATTTGTTTAACACTTTTTTGGTTACTACATGATTCCATATGTGTTATTTCATAGTTTTGATGTCTTCACTATTATTCTACAATGTAGAAAATAGTAAAAATAAAGAAAAACCCTTGAATGAATAGGTGTTCTAAAACTTTTGACCAGTAGTGTTTTTAAGAAATATATATTTAAAAAAACATATCATACGAAATGGATGATGGAATTCCAGAATTTAATACACACTATACGAAACATAACATATTATACTGATTGGAGTGATCCAGATTTATGTTTGAAATGACAGGATTCCGCTTTGTTACCAAAATCTTAAGGACAATAATGTTCCATAACAAAATGTTCGGAACATTTTCAGTTACAAGATATACTTTTATTACAATTAACACTAAACGTAATATAAAGCAATGTTTTTCCAACAAATATCTATCAGATAGTTAACAAATTATAGGTATTATAGTATGGACAATTTAGTGAAACTGGCAAACAATATCGTCAATCTTACAAGTGAAACAACCTATGTAAATTAAACATTAATGAGCTGAAATTGAAATAGAGCTACATGATTGGTTGCCTACGGACACCTTAAATGTTTTGCTACCCAGCATTCCCTCTTAATTCCCTATACTTGTCCTTGACCCCAGACCTGCCTTCTGTCTGCCTCTGGTATTCCCTGACAAAGACCAGCAGGAATCCTGGCCTTGTTGCTTTAGCCTCCAACAGCCGGAGGCAAAGCATCTTTCATTAAAGTCTAAAACCTCAGGAATATGATACTTGCCTAGTGATAAGATCTGGTAATGCAGTAACATGGAATTATGGAAGAAGAAAATTGCCATTTTGTAAATAAGCACCTGTGATCTCTCATGAAAGCCCCCTGTTTATGGGCCTGGTCAGTACAGGGAGAGAGAGGGGCCCTGGAACCCAATCTGGCCCCGGCCTGCACACTCAGAGGAGGGATTTACAGACCAGGGGCCATGCAGAGGTCCGGGGCAGTAATATTGGAGCTGTAGAAAGTCAGCCCAGGGAGGACCAGACAGTGCTCTCTCTCTCTCTAGTACCTGCAGCCAGAGAAAATAATCTCCCCCTTACAGGAGAGCATGGCCTCCTGTAGATTGTCCAGCCAGTAGGCCGTGTTAACCTACAGACGTTCAGAAAGAAAGTCATGTTAAGAGTCGTGTTGGGCTGGTCAATGCTAACACAGGGAGCCTCTGCAGGGTAGCATTCCAACCACTCTCCATAGTGTGTGAACCAGGCTGACCACTTTATTGCATTGACCCCTGACCTATGACTTCAATGTGGAGGTGTTGTCATGTTATCGGAATGAGAGAGGGAGTGGGTGATGGATCATGGGAGGGTTATCTCTCACTCGCCAGTTGAACAGGTTCTGAGACAGCAAAAAGCTTAACATTGTCAGATAGAATGAAAGGGAAACTTTCAACAGAATGGTAGAAAAAGCCATTCATAATTACAATGTCACACATGTAATGTTTATAAGCATTGTTTTTTTTGTTGCAGTTCCTATTTGACATTATACCTAGAGGCCTGGGCCATCTATAACATTGCAGTTCTTCTCTTCTCCTCGTTGATAAGTCCTCATACACAGCACTTGTTGAACTTTTAGAATATAGGCTACCCAACACTATAGCACTAGCCATGGTTTTTGCTTCCTCTGTCACTCCATTTATTTTTAAAGGCTTGTAATGGGTTGTAATGAGCTAGTGATTGATCCCACAGAGGCATGTCTGTTCTCCCCTCCCTCACTGAAAGTGCATGTCAGGTGCGATAGAGTTATGTGACATTCAGACAGATTTGACGAAGGAGATACAGTGTTGTACTTACCCTCACCCCAAGTTCAGAGCCATCAAAAGAGCCCACCAAGCATGCAGGTGTTCTGCTTGCAGCAAAATCCCTGGCAGAAAATTCAGCTCCCCGCCCCCACCCCTTTGGCTCTCTCTTTTCTCTCTCTCCTAGCAGCCACAAGCAGAGCTATGCTTCACACTCACATGGCAAACATGATATCCATGATGCAGTTTCCAACAAGGTATCATTCTCATATACTGTGGTTGAACTCTTCTGCCAAGAACAGGCTGCTAGTCGTTCACACCTCATAGAACCACAGGACTATCCGTAGACTGCCACCCCGGAGGATTTGTTCTGTTTCACCTCATTATATGCAGCTTGCTTTGACAAATTTGTGATTTCCGTTCGTAAGTGGAGGCTTTAGTGAAATTTTAGACAGAATCCCCAGTTCTCATTGAAATCAATTTACCCAGTCTTTCCATAAACATAATCCTCACTGTTAGTTAAATATGCAGTCCGGGATCTTAAGCACAACAAATGTGTAACATATTGTACAAACTGGATGACGTAGTACACAATTGGATGACGTAGTACACAAAAAATGGGGACCCGTTTTGGCTCGCAAGCACCACTTTCAAAACTATTGGCTGAAATTACACAAAGGTTATGGAGCATCACTTTATGTGGCCACTGACTCATGACTACATAAGTCCCCCAACATAAGAACAGGTTAAAATGGCTGGCAATGAGTGCTCAAGGAGAAGAGGGTTGGTTAAAATTGTGAGGTTGGATGGAAGAAAGAGAGAAGCCTTATTGTGCTAGAACTGATGTGTTTCTTGTCTCCTCTGGGTAGTTTCCTCATCACCTCTTTAAATGGGTAAGTGTTTGGCACACAGCCTAAGGCAGGTTCTCTTGAGGAAGCCAGCAAAGCAATGAGGGTCAATGGTGGACATACATTTTAAACTCCAGATTGGAATCAGTCATGGACTGAAGGAATACAGTATGCTCTGAAGGAACACAAAAACATTTACCTTGATCATATTATGGTCATACTACCCTCTACAAGGATAATGTAAATTAAGATACTCTGCCATGAAAGGTGATTGAGATAGTTTGAATTTAATAATAATAATAATTATTATTATAATTTATTCAACTTATATTGCGCTATTCATTACATAAAGAAACCTCAAAGTGCTCTAAAGCAACAACAATAAAAAAAACTAGCAATTTAAAAACAACATCATTAATCATCATGAGTTGATCGACGGTCAAGAGACTGATGGTTGAGAAAGTTCATAGCTTGAGTGAGGTTAGTAGAGGAAGGAGGTAGTCAAGGGGAGAGCTGGGAGCAGCAGGCAGCACGTTGTCATCATGGTGTCTTGCCAGCCACACCGTCTGTGGCGTCGTAGTAAGACTCAGTCAGATTAAGTTAGAGTTCCGTACTAGCCACTAGACTAGCTAGCTACTCTTCACTACTACCAAAATGCAGCACCCACTTGAGTGATGCTACGGCAGCCAGAAAGCACACCACACTTTAATAGTAATTCAGGAGTAGCCTTATAACTTAGTCCTCCATACGGCCATGGTCATCTATCATCTATTTACACCTCTGCCTTCGGGCTTCTTTCAATCCTCAACATCCAGATAGTTGGCGTAATCCAATCAAAACATTGCTTACTAGTAAGCTAACATTAGCTAGCCAGCTAGCCAAAAACCAACTGCCAACTTCAGTTTTGAAAATGCTGGATTCAAACTATTTAGATTTTAATAATGAGCTAATAGTTCATTCATTAAACAAAAAGTTTGTAATGGAAAATTCTAGAAAACAATTAATTATTACAAATATTTTCAAAATGTACATCAGCTCTCTGCCTAGGTGACCTCAAGGCGCCATGGCAACCACAGAGCTAATAATAATAATTGATTATCCGAATGAGGTCCAGGACATTTTGAGGTATCAGTCCCAAACAGAATAATTTAATAGTCTAATCTAAGTATCCGAATGACGGTCCAGGTCCAGGACATTTTGAGGTCAGTCCCAAACAGAATGTGATGTTTTTAGAGGTTTAATATAAGTGTCTCTGTACAGTAAGTGTGAAACCAACAGTTACTTTTAATTAATTCCCCAAAGATGTATTTTGAATGAACATGAAAGACTGGAAATTGAAATTAAGTGCACAAATTACTTCACAAAGGCTAATCAAGGAAAAAATAAAAAATACTACTAATAAAAATTAAAAGAATATGGCATTGCCGTTTTTGAGAAATGGGTTTAACTCATGGAAATGTATTTGGAATAGTGTCTTTAATCACAAAAACATCAAATTAACTTGTTTTATTAAGAGATTTGGGAACCAGAAATGTAAAGCCAGTGTGTACAAAATAGACTTTTGAACAAATAACAATGTTGAAGAGCCATAAACTGCTTCTGACCTGCCGAGTAGAATGTGTAACATGCTCCAAACTCCCCATATCTCTTGACCTCGGTGGAAGGGCTGGAGGGGTAGTGGGTTTGGTAGAATCTTTTTTGCACCTCATTCCAGAACCATGCAGTAAGTGACATGACTGTGGCCTTAACCTAGGAATGAGACTAACACTCACAGACAATCGTTTTTTCCACCAAGCCCTGTCTTCCCTTACCTAGATCTTGCCTGGGGACCAGACAGTACATTTTAAAAATACCATCTCGAACATGATAGTGTTTGATTCTGGAAATGGTCCTTTCAGGTCTTCTACAAGCCGGAATGTTGAATCAAATCATATTGAATTTACTCTGCCGATTGTATGTGGTGTTGGTCCTTCAGCTGCTTACAATTTGAGACAAAATATCCACTGGAAAGTTTTGTTGAGTAAGTTTAAATATAATTGTATTCATTTATTCAATTGTAAATGTAAATGTACGTGGTGTTAATTTGAAGACATCTCCACGTTTCATAACTAACCTAGATCATGTCTCTAGATTACACTGTACTGATGTAGGGTCTCCATAATTGGATACATATCCTTAGGCCTTCCCAACATAGAATATCTCCCAGGCCCAAACACAGCAGGTGTTTTGTACCGTAGACCCAAGCCTATACTGTGCCCCATGTTCAGACATACTGATTTACAGCCCCTTCCTTTGTCAAAGTTGAGGTGAAATCATGTGTACTGTGTGTAATAAAGTATATGAACTAAAGACACTGAGGGGGAGAAGTTCCGAACAATATTTACAAGCTGGGAGTGTGATTAAGAAAGTAATTAAATTAGACAAGGATCCCTACCCACTCTGTCTGTGGGTCAAAGTTAACTTCCATGTTCATCGTGGGAGACTGGGGACGCCTGAGCTCCGTTGGTTTCCTTTCAGGGTTGGTCAGACTGGACAGACAATGGCAATGACAGACATTGACTCGCACTGCTAGAAATATCAAGAAGTTATATCACCTGTGTACACACACAAACCACAGTGAGGATTAAAGGCTACAGGATGAGGGAACAAAATATTGATTAGAGTTCAGTTGTTACAAACATTTTCAAGCAGAGCAGTTTCACCTGACACAAACCACAGCTGCTTTGCCCTGCAGGATCAAATGTTCAGGAGAAAATGAAAATAAGTTATACACAAAATATAATTCATTGCATAGGATAAAGAGGCATGACAGCGCACCAAGGGACATGCATAAATCAGTAGATCGTAACGGCCCCTGTTCAGTGTAGCTCTTACCTTGTTGGAAAGCACATGTACAGTATAACCATCTGCTATCAATACAACCCAGAGAGAGATACTGAGTCTTACCTTGAGTCCGATATAACACTGATAAACCAAGCAATACAATATGTGTCACATCTACAGTACTAAATATACTCTGAAACGTGTTGTGGGCTTAGGAGACTTGATGCACCTGTTGTTAATTTATATCAAATCTAATTGATAAAAACCTTTTTGTTTTGACAAAATGTTTAAAAAAGGTATAATCTTCTTAAATGATATTATCGGTAGGACTGGTGGAGTTATGTCGCACATGCAGCTAACAAAAACATATGGAAATGTCTGCTCTACCCAAAATTACAACCAAATAATTGCAGCATTACCGCAAAAATGGAAAAGGAAAGTGGAAGGGGGAAAAAGTAAGGAACTTGTCTGTCGGCCTTGCATTAAAGAATATAATTGGTTAAAGAAAATTGTGATAAATAAAAAAGTATATCAGTTTCATTTAAGGACCAAAGGATTGACAGCCGTCCCATATAGATTGCAAAATAGTTGGGAAGATATTTTTGACGTACCGATTCCATGGCATAGTGTTTATGAATTGATACGCAAAACGACGCCGGATTCAAAACTTATAATTTTTCAATTTAAATTATTATATAAAATTCTTGCTACCAATAGAATGTTATTTATATGGGGAATACAATCTTCCCAGCTCTGCAGATTTTGCTGCGAAGAGACAGAATCATTAGATCATTTGTTTTGGTACTGTCCATTTGTAGCTTGTTTTTGGACACAGGTCCAGGAATGGCTAAAGGATTGCAATATTTACCTGGAGCTAACCCTGCAGATAGCACTACTGGGTGATCTGAAAAGTCAAAGTCAATCGATCAATAATATAATAATACTTTTAGCAAAAATGTTTATTTTCAATTTCCGATCTGTAGAAACAATGAGAATAGAAAGGTTCAGAACTTTTGTAAAACATCACAGTACAGTTGAAAGATATATGGCAAATAGAAATCCAATATTGATGGTGTTAAGAGATAGATAGGAGGTGATGAATGGAGCTGAAGGATGGGACTAATAACAACAACTAATAACAACAAGAGAACTAATGTAAAGCATATTGTGTCCATAATAAGTACATAGGTTATAGGTTGAGAGCTTTTGTGAAAGAGCACAGTTAGAAAAATATGGCATATAGAAGCAAACTAGATGGACATCATGAAAATGATTGGAGGAAGTTCAGGAGTAAAAACAAACAAAATATAATTATTGTAGAATTTGACTGTGTCCATAAAATTGATATAGTATGTATGGGCTGGAAGTAGAGGCCTAAGCGTTGTTGTTCACTAGTTTACTCCAATTGGGGAAGGGGTGATGGGGTTGGAAAGTAATGAAGGGAAATATAATTTAAAAAAGGATATGTGTGTGTGTATGGATGTATGTATATATGTATGCATGTATATATATGTATGGGTTTTTATATATATATATATATATATAGATATATATATATATATATATATATATATATGTGTGTGTATGTATGTGTATATATGTATGTACGTGTATGTATGTGTGTATGTATGTGTTATATATATATATATATATATATATATATATATATTTACGTAGAGAAAAAACATATGGGGGATTGGAAGTGATGCAGACAATTACATTGATGGAAGTTACAATCTATCTGAAATATTAAAGCTGATCTACCCCTTTTTTTATATATCAAATCAAATTGGTCGAGTACACAGTTTAGCAGATGTTATAGTGGGTGCAGCTAAATGCTTATGTTACTAGCTCCTAACAATGCAGTAAAATATCAAACAAGTACACAAATAAACAATAAATAAATAAAACATATATTCATACAGTATATTTAAAAATAATATGATACAATGAAACAAGAAATCAAGAAAAAAAACAAGAAATCAAGAAATATGAAACTGATGAACAACTTCTTGGGCCTATATTTATTTCAAGGCTACCATATCAGATATATCTTTAGCGAGACAAAATATCTGTTCGATAGCGCTTTGCCGCCAGCCATCCTCACACTAAACCGTTTCTGTTTTGACAGATGGCATGTTATTTCCCCTGGCCTGTTATTTCTATTCCCAACGTAACAACTTCCCACTGAAGCCTTTGAACATTCCAAAGGCAGCATGTACTTAAAGCTTTAATAGTAGGTGGGGTCTTGATTTGATGCATATTACACAGGAGTGTATCTTAAACTGGATTCATGTGCATTAATCCACTGTCTGAGACCTCTCTCTGTCAGTAAGACCTGATGTCTAAAAGATAGGATGCACATTCCACTGTCTCTGCACCATCCATCTTCCTTTATGTGATGTCATACCCCCTTATCTTTTCAATTACAAATAGTTGGTTCCCCTCAGTCTGTACCATTGCCATCAGATTGAACCTAAATTGGGGGCACCTGCAGTACTTTGCAATAAAATACCTCGGTAAGCAAGTGGCTGCATTGGAAAAATGGACAGAGCTACATTGGAGACAATGACACAAGAAAGGCTATACCAAGCTAATACAATTTGACTTAGACTTCTTGGACTTTTATTACCAGTTTACAGTATATAGGGCTACATCTAGTATGGCAATACATACTGTATGCAGCTGCATGTGTGAACAGGGATGCCAATAGTACATATACATTATTAATAACCATTCAAACGGGACAAAGGGAAAAATCAATGGGAACAGTAGTCCAAAATCAATAGGGATAGCTATAAGTAATGGCTGTATATAGCTCTAATCTAAGTAAAGGTGAGGAAGTGACAAGATCGGTATTGGCACCTGACACTTTCTGACCACTGCAAGGCCTTATGCATTATTAAACATCTTGTGCGTTGATCTCTCCAGTGGCCTCTACACTCCTGTAATCCTCTCCCTCCACAGGGCTCTATTAAAAATCACCAAGCTGTCCTCATAATGGGGTTTTGGCATGACGACACAGCCAGCATCAAGTACAAACAGTGGAATGTTGAATGTATGGTGTCTTTGTGACCATAGAATTAAATATACTGTAGAACTCTGTGATTTGTAGGATCTCTGTGTTTGTGACAGCCTTGTGAGCATAGAGATCCTATTAAATTATTAGAATCCCTAATTCTATGCTTGTTACAGCCTATCACATTTTCTGAAATCCTTTAAGTAAAATGTTCTTTGATTTTAAGAATTCAAAAAATACTTTTGGATATGTTTGATTCAAACTGATTATATGATCTTTCCTGTCATGTGGGCATCTCAGGTGACCAATTTGTCACCTGCCATGTCCCTGGACTGAGGTTGGCTGGGTGCCTGGGAGAGAGAGGGTGGGGACAGCAGGGCAGACATAGAAAGGGAGAAGAGAAGGACCAGGCCTGTCATCCTGACTCTCAGATGAAGTGGAGGATTAGGGTGGAGGTGAAAGCCTACTGAGGACCATGGTGACAGCAGATGTCGAAAGATTGGATAAACTCTCCCAGAATTTGCAAATGGTATCTACATGAGGAAGCGAGAGAGAGAGAGAGAGAGAGAGAGAGAGAGAGAGAGAGAGAGAGAGAGAGAGAGAGAGAGAGAGAGAGAGAGAGAGAGAGAGAGAGAGAGAGAGAGAGAGAGAGAGAATAGATATATTTTATATTGTTCTAACCTCTTGACACCAAAATAGTCAGATCTGGATAAGAGCGTCTGCTAAATGACTTAAATGTAAATGTAAATATTAGTGCCATACTTCTTCACACAAACACTTTTGTAAAACATCACAGTACAGTTGAAAAATATATGGCAAATAGAAATCCAATATGGATGGTGTTAAGAGATAGATAGGAGGTGATGAATGGAGCTGAAGGATGGGACTAATAACAACAACTAATAACAACAAGATAACTAATGTAAAGCATACTGTGTCCATAATAAGTATATAGGTTATAGGTTGAGAGCTTTTGTGAAAGAGCACAGTTAGAGAAATATGGCATATAGAAGCAAACTAGATGGACATCATGAAAATGATTGGAGGAAGTTCAGGAGTAAAAACAAACAAAATATAATTATTGTAGAATTTGACTGTGTCCATAAAATTTATATAGTATGTATGGGCTGGAAGTAGAGGCCTAAGCGTTGTTGTTCACTAGTTTACTCCAATTGGGGAAGGGGTGATGGGGTTGGAAAGTAATGAAGGGAAATATAATTTAAAACACAGGGCGCTGGCCACTAGGTCATTACAGTATGACACCAGTACATACCTGGTACAGATCATGGTTGACCTTTCTGTGTGATAACCTAAGAATGGATGGTGTTTGTGTATCCTATGTGTGTGTGTGAGTGTGTGAGTGTGTGTGTGTGTGTGTGTGTGTGTGTGTGTGTGTGTGTGTGTGTGTGTGTGTGTGTGTGTGTGTGTGTGTGTGTGTGTGCATGCGTGTGCGTGTGTGTGTGCATGCGTGTGCGTGTGTGTATGGTGGTCCAGCAGCACCAGGCATTCCTCCTCTAGCAGACACGCTGACTAGGCGTGGGCTCAGGTATCTCCAGTAACCTCCCTTGTCCTGCACTATAATAGAACCTTTTGTCTGCTGGTTTCTGCAGGTCATTGTGGGGAGCGCTTCTTAGTGTCAGCTTTAATTCACACTGTAATCCTAGCCATGATGCCCCACAACTATCCACGCTGCCTGCCATTCAGCTGCTCTGGGTAGCGCTGTGGATGCATTACCCTATAACTACACCCAAGGGAGGACTTGTAAAGTTTGTTGCTTAAATATTTAAAAACTGCTTTAATTGACACCCGTCAGACCTCACCCAGAGTAATGGCAGGGTCCACTGGGGCGGATGGTTGTCTGGAAACTTCCAAAGATCCCAGCTTGGAAGTTGGCCCTAGGGCTCTGTGTGCCTCACTATCCTAAAAAGAAAAGACACAGAGAGAAAAGAAGACGGATCTTCTCGTTAAAACAGCAAACATTATAACCTGATACAGATACTCAGCTTGAGTCAGACAGTGACTGGGACATAACACTGTCTGTACAGTGCTTCTCTTGGGAATGATATGATCCAGCAGGAATAGTGTTTCTTCAAAACTTAAAACACCTTGTCTGAAAATATATGTTCAAACTTTCAATGCTTATTATGATAACTACATTTACTGTAAGTTGAGAAATGGTTTACTAAATGTATCTCTTATTCCAACAGTACATTACTATTGTACAGTAGAATCAATATGAATGGGCAGGACTATGACCAATCAATCAACCAATCAATGTATTAATGAATCAATCAATTATCATTAATGAGACTAGTTGTTCCTAATATCTTCTCTAAAATACTTTTTGTAAATAACACTAAAACTGACCACTGCAGGAGAATGCTTGAGTGTAATGTGTACTTAAAATAACCATACCAGGACCCAGTTTCCCACCGGCAAGCAAGCAAAAACATAGGGAGGTTCAAACGGGCCTGTTGACTTGTGGAGTGGAGGGTTGTGGGAGCCAGGCTCAGCCCTGTTCCCCGGCGGCTCACATTCTCTGGGTGAACCCGTGTCCCGGGACCAGCTGGGCGGCACATTCTCATGTCTCAGGTCCTCACAGTTCACTGAGCCCTTTAAAGTGAACACACCAACCAGGAGCACTCAGCCCCACAAACATTGGCGGGGCAGTCTCCCTTCTGAGACACGCACACACACGGACACACGCACACACACACACATCCTTTTATCTAACTCACTTTCCTTTGATTTAATTAAGACATACTGCACAAAAGAAGAAGAAGAAACATTTGATCTCCCGAGGTTGGTGGCATGACATGATTGCAGGCTACTTCTCGAAGAAATAGTCAGTTCAAGGCAATATTTAATAATTAGCAGATTTTTGTCATTTTTTCTGTTTTGTCTGAGAGAGATGGATTCTGAGATGGTTACGGGAGGGAAATGTCTAGAGTGGATCCGTTTTCTGACATGGCACACTCCGGTGAACATATGCATGGAGATCAAAGTGACCCCTGTGCCTACCGCAGTGTATCCCCGACAGATCTGACAAGTGCCCCCATTGTGCAACTCTGACCTGTTACTGATAATGGATAGCCGCCAGAGCCGCCCCCTTTGAGAACTGGTCACACACACAGAGAGCCAGTCAGAGCTACGACTGCAGTAACTCTCCCTCTGGCACATCAAATGATAACATGTCAACTCATGTAGTATGACAGACAGGATTATGGACAATACACACAGTGCTGAGCCTTGTATCTACATGCAAGTGAAAGTGATTCATTAACATTCACTAGATTCATATTAGCTTCCTCCCTGTAGCAGCCATTTTGGTCTGTAATCTCTCCCCCGCATGACTGTTTATTTATTGTAATGCAGAAACTGTTGGAACATCAAAGAAATGGAACAATTGCCAAAGGTTTGGTGAGTTCCGCTCATAGAAACGGTTCTCTGCAGTTGTTTGATATTTCTGCTGAAACAGCAATGCACAGGATTTGAGTTTCCATCAGGCCAGAACTTTTTCTCCCCCTCACAAAAAACACATCTGCCTCTAGTCTGTGTTTTAAATTCTACTACATTTCAGTGTGTAACTTGATGGAACTTTAGATTAGTCTTAAACATACACCCTCTCCTTCAGGCTGGTAATACTTTTTTTATTTGGTACAAACATAGATGTGCAAATCTGTTCAGAAAGGTCTTATACATGAAAATCCTATCAGCACTCGGACAGTCTCAGAAAGTATCCGTACCAGCCTTGTCTTTTCCCTAGGCTTATGGTCTCGGTGTACCTCCCCTCTCAAAATAAGTTTGGATGATCAAGGCCTGAGTAGTATTAAAGTACACCATCATTGACCTTGTCATGAACTTTATCTTCACTGTACCTTGGAGGTTGACACATAATGGCTAACATGATATGCTCTGTGTTTATTTAGAGACCCATCCATGACAGGTTAGTGAATTAGCACTGGCATGAATGTATAAGATAGACTGAAGGCCTGCTGGTGGCTCCATCTCACCCAGACTGACTCCCCTGTAGTAGAGACAGTGGGAGCGTGAGGGGGTCAAAAATGCACAAGTTATCAAATGATCCCCAAAAGCTTCCCTGTACCCCCCGCCTGGGCTTACAGAAACAGGACAGACTCCCACAACGCACCCTGCCAGCCTGCCAGCCCTGGGGGCTCCTCCAGACGGCTCAGGAATTTAGGATGGGGATCCGAGGAGACCTACAGCTGAAGGGTTGATTTCTGTCCTCCTCTGTTTCAGCTTCTTATTGTCTGGGACATGAATCCTGGTGAGCTCGGTCTGCCTTTATTTTTCTCAGAATCACACGTTTGGATGCGCTGTTTGTTGGGGCTCAGGGGTCATAAGACATCATTGTCTGTCTTTCAGATGAAAACTAGAATGTCACCACAATGCCAATAAAGGTGCACCAAGCATAACAGGAAAATGGAGGGGCACAAAACAGAACTAATACTTCAGAAGTGACCACCTCTCAGGGTGACCCTTGATGGAATTAATATCTAGTTATTAAATATGCAGAAATCGCTCTGCCATTTTCTAGTTGCTAAAATTGTATAGGATCGCTTAATTTTAGTTTATGTGACAAAACAAGCATAGTGTAGAGAATCATTGTACCATCTAAACCTCAAATGTATTTTCAAAAACCATAAATATTGTATTTTCATCTGTTTGAAGCTGGTGTACAAAACCGAAAGTAAAAGACGCAAAAACGAAACTAAAGAACGGGAATCATAGAAATAACGCACGTACAACAGATCTACTGCATCTTAGACTTGCTTTCAATGAGAATGACAGAACTATAACTCACATTTCTATGTACATTTGGTGGTTTCCAAAAAGTTACATAATGCAGTTTAAGACATTTAAAAATTATAAATGTAACACAGGTTTGTAAGGTTGAAGCAGTCAAGGCTGAGTCTGTACTGATGAAGTTCAGTAGGAGACATTCATTCCATTTTGTATAAAATAAAAATTTGACAAATGTCTCTTGCAATGTATAGGATGTATGCTACAATACTTTTTTTTATGTATTATATAAACACATTTCACCTTTCTATTTAAGGTCTGAAATTATCAATGATAACAATATCTCAAACAGTAATTTTTTACTAAATGTAATTTGGAAATAATTACTTGGAATCAATACCCTCAATAGCTGAAGGGATGTGGTAGCCTTCAGGGATTTATCACCATTCTCAGTTTAAAATCAATATTGGCAATACATCATCATACTGAGCCATGCATATTGGTATTATGTGATATGGTGATGAACATAGCCTATTAAACACTGCAGTAATAATTTCAGATAACAGGAGATTATGATGTTATCAACACATGAAAACCATCACCAGCACTTAGACAAAGTTATGACTCAGAGGCTTCATTTTAACATGTGTGCTTATTTCTAGAATGATTTCGGAGAGATTGTTTTAACTTGATTTTGATTAAGTACAAAAGGCTTACAAAATATTTACATTTTCTGTAGATTCTTTAAACTGCTTCCAATTCAACCTACAATTCAATTTTGACCATGATTGCAGTACAGTGAATGGGTTCCAGGGGGCAGTATTGACCTGGCAGAGATAAACTTGGCCACACTGCAGGTTGACCACAGAAAAACATACAGACAGGCAAGACAGCAAATAATCAAACCCTAATCTATAGCTTAGACACTTTCACCACTAATATTTCACCACAAATTGACTGTTTCATAAAGACTGTATCAGCAACACCCATACAGATCCTGCTAGAGAATTACACTCTCCAGCCTTACTGTATTACCAACTTCTGAAGTGTGACATTGACATTTGATTGGTCATTATTTCACTTTCCTTGGGGAAGGTTAAGTCAACTATTGTTGGAAGATACAGTATGACAGAAATAAGTCACAGTGTCATTACTGAAAATTACAAACACTTGAGTAATATACTTCCCTTTCATCTTTAATTTGATGATTACCATTTTGACAAGCATGACTAGATCTCAAAGAAACATCTTCAAAGTAGTTCTAAGAAATATTTTCTTTGGTATTTCTCATTTCAGATGAAGCTATTTCACTTTTCAGAAGGTAGGCCTAGTTGGGTTTAATAGGGATTGAGGTGTGTGCGTGTGTGTGCCTGCGTGTAAGTGTGTGTGTGCGTGTGTGTGTGTGTGTGGATGTGTTTAACTATACCAGAAGTTCCCACAAGAATGGTAAACGAACAAAAATTTGACCAAATGGAGACATTTTGTTTGTCGCCACGAGGTCAAATGCTATTTCTAGGGGGGTTAGAATTGGTTAGAGATAGGTTTAGGGTTAGGGTTAGGAGCTAGGGTTAGTTTTAGGGTTAATGTTAGGTTTTGGGGTTAGGGTTAGGGTTAGGGGTTAGGGAAAATAGGATTTTGAATGGGACTGAATTCTGTGTCCCCACAAGGTTAGTTGTACAAGACGTGTGTGCGTGTGCATTAGTGTTTGTGTGTGGGGGGAGGGGTACATCAAAGTGGATTTAATCATACAAAAATAAATACAATCCCACATGGAAAACATTTCAAAGAAACACATCCAGCTCTGATGTTGAGCATAGTATATTTGAAATGATAAACTGGGTGGTTCGAGCCCTGAATGCTGATTGATGAAAGCCTTGGTATATCAGATCATATACCACGGGTACGACAAAATATTTATTTTTATAATTATGTTGGAAACCAGTTTATAATAGCAATAAGGCACCTCAGGGGTTTGTGATATATGGCCAATATACCACGGCTAAGGGCTGTGTCCTAGCACTCTGCGTTGCGTCGTGCATAAGAACAGCCCTTAGCCATGGTATAGTGGCCATATACCACATCCCCTCGGCCATTGTTGCTTAAATATACAGTACCAGTCAAAACATTTTACACACCTACTCATTCAAGGGTTTTTCTTTATTTTTACTATTTTCTACATCGTAGAATAATAGTGAACACATCAAAACTATGAAATAATACATATGGAATCATGTAGTAACCGAGAAAGTGTTAAACAAATCAAAATATATTTTATATTTGAGATTCTTCAAATAGACACCCTTTGCCTTAATGCCAGCTTTGCACACTCTTGGCATTCTCTCAACCAGCTTCACCTGGAATGCTTTTCCAAAGATCTTGAAGGAGTTCCCACACATGCAGAGAACTTGTTGGCTGCTTTTCCTTCACTCTGATGTCCGACTCATCCTAAACCATCTCAGTTGGGTTGAGGTCGGGGGATTGTGGAGGCCAGCTCATATGATGCAGCACTTCATCACTCTCCTTCTTGGTAAAATAGCCCTTACACAGCCTGGAGGTGGGTTGGGTCATTGTCCTGTTGAAAAACAAATGACAGTCCCACTAAGCCCAAACCAGATGGGATGGCGTAACGCTGCAGAATGCTGTGGTAGCCATGCTGGTTAAGTGTGCCTTGAATTGTAAATAAATCACGGACTGTGTCACCAGCAAAGCAACCCCACACCATAACACCTCCTCCTCCATGCTTTACGGTGGGAGCTACACATGCGGAGATCATCCGTTCACCCACACTGCGTCTCACAAAGACACAGCGGTTGGAACCAAAAATCTCAAATTTGGATACTAGACCAAAGGACACATTTCCACCGGTCTAATGTCCATTGCTCGTGTTTCTTGGCCCAAGCAGGTCTCTTCTTGTTATTGGTGTCCTTTAGTAGTGGTTTCTTTGCAGCAATTCGACAATGAAGGCCTGATTCACACAGTCCCCTCTGAACAGTTGATGTTGAGATGTGTCTGTGACTTGAACTCTGTAATGCATTTATTTGGGCTGCAATTTCTAAGGCTAGCAACTCTAATGAACTCATCCTCTGCAGCAGAGGTAACTCTGGGTCCTCATGAGAGCCAGTTTCATCATAGCGCTTGATGGTTTTTGCGACTGCACTTGAAGAAACTTTAAAAGTTCTTGAAATGTTCCGTATTGACTGACCTCATGTCTTAAAGTAATGATGGACTGTCGTTTCTCTTTGCTTATTTGAGCTGTTCTTGCCACAATATGGACTTGGTCTTTTACCAAATAGGGCTATCTTCTGTATACCCCCCCTACCTTGTCACAACCCAACTGATTGGCTCAAACGCATTAAGAAATTCCACAAATTAACTTTTAACAAGGCACACCTGTTAATTGAAATGCATTCCAGGTGACTACCTCATGAAGCTGGTTGAGAGAATGCCAAGATGCATCAAGGCAAAGGGTGGCTATTTGAAGAATATCAAATATCAAATATATTTGGATTTGTTTAACACTTTTTTGGTTGCTACATGATTCCATATGTGTTATTTCATAGTTTTGATGTCTTCACTATTATTCTACAATGTAAAAAAAATTAAAAATAAAGAAAAACCCTTGAATGAGTAGGTGTGTCCAATCTTTTGACTGGTAGTGTATATTGTAACCACTTTTCTCTCAATTACAGTGGGGAGAACAAGTATTTGAAACACTGCCGATTTTGCAGGTTTTCCTACTTACAAAGCATGTAGAGGTCTGTAATTTTTATCATAGGTACACTTCAACTGTGAGAGACGGAATCTAAAAATCAAAAATCCAGAAAATCACATTGTACGATTTTTAAGTAATTAATTTGCATTTTATTGCATGACATAAGTATTTGATCACCTACCAACCAGTAAGAATTCTGGCTCTCACAGACCTGTTAGTTTTTCTTTAAGAAGCCCTCCTGTTCTCCACTCATTACCTGTATTAACTGCACCTGTTTGAACTCGTTACCTGTATAAAAGACACCTGTCCACACACTCAATCAAACAGACTCCAACCTCTCCACAATGGCCAAGACCAGAGAGCTGTGTAAGGACATCAGGGATAAAATTGTAGACCTGCACAAGGCTGGGATGGGCTACAGGACAATAGGCAAGCAGCTTGGTGAGAAGGCAACAACTGTTGGCGCAATTATTAGAAAATGGAAGAAGTTCAAGATGACGGTCAATCACCCTCGGTCTGGGGCTCCATGCAAGATCTCACCTTGTGGGGCATCAATGATCATGAGGAAGGTGAGGGATGAGCCCAGAACTACATGGCAGGACCTGGTCAATGACCTGAAGAGAGCTGGGACCACAGTCTCAAAGAAAACCAATAGTATCACACTACGCCGTCATGGATTAAAATCCTGCAGTGCACGCAAGGTCCCCCTGCTCAAGCCAGCGCATGTCCAGGCCCGTCTGAAGTTTGCCAATGACCATCTTTATGATCCAGAGGAGGAATGGGAGAAGGTCATGTGGTCTGATGAGACAAAAATAGAGCTTTTTGGTCTAAACTCCACTCGCCATGTTTGGAGGAAGAAGAAGGATGAGTACAACCCCAAGAACACCATCCCAACCATGAAGCATGGAGGTGGAAACATCATTCTTTGGGGATGCTTTTCTGCAAAGGGGACAGGACGACTGCACCGTTTTGAGGGGAGGATGGATGGGGCCATGTATCGCGAGATCTTGGCCAACAACCTCCTTCCCTCAGTAAGAGTATTGAAGATGGGTCGTGGCTGGGTCTTCCAGCATGACAACGACACGATACACACAGCCAGGGCAACTAAGGAGTGGCTCCGTAAGAAGCATCTCAAGATCCTGGAGTGGCCTAGCCAGTCTCCAGACCTGAACCCAATAGAAAATCTTTGGAGGGAGCTGAAAGTCCGTATTGCCCAGCGACAGTCCCGAAACCTGAAGGATCTGGAGAAGGTCTGTATGGAGGAGTGGGCCAAAATCCCTGCGGCAGTGTGCAAACCTGGTCAAGACCTACAGGAAACGTATGATCTCTGTAATTGCAAACAAAGGTTTCTGTACCAAATATTAAGTTCTGCTTTTCTGATGTATCAAATACTTATGTCATGCAATAAAATGCAAATTAATTACTTAAAAATCGTACAATGTGATTTTCTGGATTTTTGATTGTTAGATTCCGTCTCTCACAGTTGAAGTGTACCTATGATAAAAATTCCAGACCTCTACATGCTTTGTAAGTAGGAAAACCTGCAAAATCGGCAGTGTATCAAATACTTGTTCTCCCCACTGTAACTGGAGAGGGAGAGCAGCAGTGTAGTTTGATCATACCACTCACTGAATTGTGACCATATTATTTCAACATATTGTTGTTTGACTGTATATAGAATGTATCTCAGAGCTTATGCAATCAAATATAAAAGTAACCCTTATTTTTTACTACCTTGGCACAGCTAAGAAAGTTCCTCTGTTCCACCCACTGCTCACTGTATTATCAAATAGGATTTTAAATGTCTAAGATTTTAACATAACATTCACATAATGGTTGTCTAGTTCTGCAACAAACCTTATAACATTTAATTGAAGACAATGGTAATCAACACAATACAAACCACCGCATTAACATAAACATGCTATAATATTGTGTCTCATGAAATTACATTTTATGGATGTTAGATAGGCCTAGATTTAGAGATTTAGAGGCCACATGACAACAAACCAACCATGGGTGTACTAAAGACATCTGAGTAACAAGTTGCACAATAAAAAAAACAGCAAACTCCAAAAATACCCAGCTAACCATTGTCCTGGCTTGCCTCATTGTTGACCACAGCATATTGTGAACTCTGAAAAGCAGCTGAAAAGAAGCCAGCACAACAGTGGTTAAAGGCCAGATCACAGCTGAGGCCACGACACTCCAGTCACATACAAACTCAGCCGGCGAGATGGACAGATGAGATGGAGTGGTTAGATATTAGAGTAGGAGAGAGCAGGATATGGCTGGGCTGCAGATGAGGCCTGGCAGAGAGAGGCAGACAGCTCCAGGGAGAATAGGCCAGCAGTACCATGCAGGTGGCTGGCTGGTGGCCCTCAGATGGGCCTGCCGCCAGTCTTGCCCTGGGCCCCATCCCGGGCTGCCTGCTCTCTATTCAGCCCTTTGTGTTACTGTGAGGCAAGCCAGACAAATCCATGTCTCATCATCATCACACACTGTGATAGCAGTGACTCAGCGTCAATATCCCTGTCACCTGAATCAATAGTGATGACTGAATCACACAACGCACGTGTGCGCACACGCATGCACACACACACAAAACTGATAAATAAACAATTAAACAGACAAAGGCTGGATATGGTCCTTGCAGTAATATATTCTTCTCATTTACATGAAGCCTTAAATCCAATTGGGAAGCAATATACCCATACAAAGCTTCAAGTGTCAAGTAATAATGCAGTTAGAGATGTCATGAGAATATAATGTCTTTGGACTGGCTCTCGCTGTTTGTTTTCCTCTGCAGATATCAGTTTCAAAGCAAGCAGGGAATCAGAACAACCCACTGCTATTTGTTTTTCCTTTTGTGGCTGTGAAGCTACAAAAGAGACTGTACAGTATATTGAAGAGTTTATTTCCAAAATGCTATATATCCATTTTCAGAAATGTTGGTAAATTAGCTTTTATTGTTTGAAGAACTTATGAAAGAGATTGGTTTGTTTTTTTCCACTATTTAATCATGGCATGGTGTTGTTCTATGACAGACATGTATTTGTTTGAAATTTCATTTCAGAGAGACAAATAATAATGTTTTGCAAAACGCTATATATCCGCCTCACTCTCAGAGAAATAAGTAATAGTACTGCTAGGTTTTACCCAGTCAAATGTAACAAATAACTATATATTTTTTATAAAGATCTGTACAAATTATACATTTGTGTCAATACAGTAATATGAGATCTGTCTGTAAAACATTGACATTTGACATTTGAAACATAGCGTTTTGCAACAAAACATTGTTTTATTATACACAACATCTATGAATAAAAAAATTGGAGAACAGGAATATTTTAACACACACACACACACACACACACACACACACACACACACACACACACACACACACACACACACACACATGAAGGTACCCATAAGCAATCATTTCTAGTGAAAAAACACAAATGTGAAAAATGTGTGGATATACTGTAGCATTTAGGAAATAAACTCTTCATGTATGTTACCTTAAATCCATGTTGGCTTGGTGTTGGTTGTGGAGGCATGACTGAGGTTCATGTACTATGGTCACATCAGTGAACAGGGCCTAATGAGAAGCAGGGCCTTGGGAGGTGGGAGGTAGGAGCTGGATGGGCCCTGAGGATGGGGTCACCCTGGGTTAACTATCAAAGATGAGGGCAAACCTATCCCTGTGGAAAAGACCCAGAAGAAAACATCACCCTGCACAAGCTAATCCCTCCAAACAGAACAGGGAGTTCCCCTGCGATTAAATAATTAATCCAAGACACTGGAAACTGATTATTTTCACTCTACTAACTCCTTACTGGTCACAGCCTACAAGACTGGACACTGCCACACTTTGGCCTAAAACATTTTTGGTCTGTTGAGTCTAAAATGTCATCATTCAGCCATCTTATGTTAATAACTTTAGTGGATGGTTTGGTTTGACATTTGGCACAATAGCTGTGTATGATGGTAAAAAGAAGCCTTTATCCTCTCTCTTTGTAAATATTGTAGTTTGTTTTATTTCAATTTGCAGAAATATTTATTTTTTCATAGAAAAATTGTATTACTCCATGTGCGTTTTGCCAAGGCTTAGCTTTTGAGAGCATTTCATGTTTTTCTGCAAAGATTCTGACCATAAGAAATTGAGACATGTTTATTTCTTTGAGTGTTTATTGAACAATATCTGAAGGAATGAATAAAGTATATATGGTTAACCATGGAGAAAATATGATAATAAATGTATTATAGAGTCTTGGAAAGATTTGTGTGGGGATTTTGAGAAACACCCAGCAAATGTGGAAACCACACAGTGATAGTGAAAAACCATATGAAAATAAAGACAGATGTGGAAGTCCAACATTTAGCTTGACAGAAAGTGGCAAAAATGAAGTTGTCTAGACGGCTAGTTTTTATTAGATGAAAACCTGGCTCTATTAATGCATTCTCTTAACCCTCCCGTTGTCCTCATATTCTGTACACACCACGTGTCCTCCGGGTCGAACTGTCCCGCCTTCACTGAACCCCCAATTAGCACATGTGGGACAGTATGCATGTGCACAGGCTTTGCAGATATATTTGTTACACCTGCAGCACACCGTCTGTGTTTTACAGTCCTTCTTGGGTGGGCAGATCTGACAGCTATTCCTCTTACTCGCCCCAGCGGGGCTAGTGGGTGGTGTGGTGGCGGCGACGGCAGTGGCTGGGCCAGTGGCTGGGGCCGTGGCTGGATCGTCAGGTTGGTGCCGAGATGTAGCCCTCTGAAGAGCTTTGACAACTGCCGCAGATGCTTCTGTGCGGGGGAGTCACCCCCTTCTTTGGATGAATGGTGTTACAAGTGCCCTTCCCAGCTGCTCCAGGAATACCCTCCTCTTGTTGCGCTTCCCAGTCATCCAGCTGGGGTTGATCTCTCTCCATATCACAAAGGCATTGTAGGAGGAGACATCAATGATGTTGTGGAAGATGACCAGGGGCCAGCGGGCGGTCATCCTTCTGCAGCTGTACGTTCCAATGACCTTATCTAGGTTGTCCACATCTCCTTTGTTGCAGTTGTAGTCTAGGATGATGGCCTGCTTGCTGTTCTGGCGGTGGCTAATTTCAGGCCATGTGTGCAGTGTGCTCAGAAGTGCCACATTCTTGTTTTTCTTTGGCAGGTAAAACACCAGAGTGGTGGTAGGCGTGAACACCTCTCGTCCCTTTGACGCAAGCAGTGCAGGTGGGAGCTCAGGCTTGTTCTTTCGAACTGTGCCAACCATGGTGATGTTCCTCTGGAGGAGCTGCTGTCCGAGTTCATAAGAGGTGAAGAAATTGTCGCATGTGACATTGCGGCCCCTAAGTCCCTCGGTCACGTCAAGCACGACCCGCAGCCCCTGCTTCTTCTCTGGGCTTCCGCCGGTGGGCTTGCCGGTGTAGACTTGCATTTTCCAGGCGTAGCTGGATTTTGCGTCGCAGGCCACCCATGACTTGATCCCGTATTATGCTTGGCATGTACTGCCGGAAAGGACAACGGCCTTTGGGGGGGGGACAGAAGAGATTGTTAGCAACGTCTCTCCTTCGCCTTCGCCCATTTCTTCTCGCTCTTCCTCTGAACACGAGGACGACGCGTCGTCGTGCTCCGGGTTGTATTCCTCGCCGTCTTCCTCTTCTGACACATCCTCCGCTTCCTCTTCCTCGGCAGAATCGCAGTAGTCTTCTTCTTGATCCACGTTTGATGAACACATCTGCTCTAGGACCTGTTCGGCGGTGAAACGGGCACTCATCGCTTCGGCTCCTTGCTTGCTGGTCGACGCAGCCTGTCTTCTTTGGTGGACGGGGGAGGGCTCTGGACCTCTACCTACCACAGTATTAGTATCTTTTGGTTTCCTACGGCCTCCTTCTTGGTGGGAATGTCAACAAAGCCAAGTCTTTCACTTTTCTTCCATTACAAAAGAAACTAACACTAAAACACACCACAGTCACCTCAACACAGGACATCGGGGAGGGACACTTATTCCCTCCTCCGCAAGGGGGTCATTTTCACCCACAGGACATCGGGGAGGGCTAATAATTCTCCGGGGGAGGGGTTATTTTGACCCCAGGACAACGGGAGGGTTATTAAAGTCAACCTTTGGGCAGCTTTGTTCAATAAGTCAAACCCAATCCAAATTTCTATGAATGTATACTTTACTATGTTTAAACTTTTAAACACAGTAAAATGGCGTTCAATCCCAACAGAACGTTTTCTTACAACACTATTTCAATCGTTCAAACAAGCCTACTTAAAAATGTCAAACAATGTGTGCAATTTAACTCAATGATAATGCTGATTTTAATGTCATCAACAGTTGTCATCACCTCTTTTGAGGCGTTATTTAGTCCCTCTTTGCGACGTCAGGCAATATAACTATTATGAC